>NW_019174586.1:9531600-9631150 GCF_002260705.1 Seriola dumerili
CACACATCATCTTATGATACATAAAGAGGTACTGTGCTGTGGGTTCAGAGAGGCTGACAAAGACCTAGCTGTTTTTAACTGGTTCTTTAAAATTTAATTTCAAGTTTAATCCACAAATGTATAACAACTTGATTAGCTTCGATTGCTACGGTCCATCTGATCAGTGTTGCGTTCGGCAACAGGAGGTTTGACCTTTTTCTGTGGCCAGTCAAGGTCCAGAATTGTGCACTGGCTCCGACAGATACCTAATGTCCACAGCAGAAACGACCCCTGTATGCACGAGGGGCATGAAGTCAGCTTGATAAAACATGATACGTTACTAAGTAAGGGTTGTAAGGTCTCTGCAGCTTTTTGTCTCGGATTGTTCCATGACGCCTCGATGAATTGTTGATTGTCTCCTCTTTTTTTTCGATGGCAGTTGAAGTCTCAGGTATAGTGCCTATCTATCAATATCTGAGGCATATTTGGCATATAGTAAGTGGTGCTCAGCTCTGTGACTTTATGCCTATTTCCTTCCTGTCATGACTCCTTTCTGGTTGTCTCCGATAAAGTGTTTATTGTTGTCTTGATCACTTGGTCTCATAGTCGCTCTCTGTAAAATTGACTACAAAGTAATTTCTCGACAATCCTTATTCTAGTGTAGTCATTAAAATTAGAACAATCTCTATGTGTATATATACGCTCGTAGTACTATGAGCTTCGTAGTTGATAAAATACGTGCAATATTGATATATATATATAGCTTTAACTAAAGTCGACAAGTTTTTGAATGAATACAAGTGGTGCTCCGTGCGCCTCTCTTTGGCACTCAACTTAGTTGTGGAGCGATTTTGTGACCTCAACATACATAACTCTTGATGATGTTTCACAATATCAGTACACACCCTTCACAATGAAATTATAGATATGAAAAATTTATTATGTGATAATGATCAGAAAATATTATAATAGCGTGGCGGGAAATGTAAAGAACATTTCTGACCACTTGGTGACAGGTGATATAAGTACATTCACATACTATGCGAGATAAGAAACGACACAAATAGAATATAAAAGAGCTAAATGTAGCTAGCGTAATTAATATGATCTAAGTTGATCAGTGGCTGCGAACCGACGCAAGCATGGCAGGTCGACAGAGTCACGAGAGCGCAGTCAGCCCACGCATCCTACTCAATTCAGTTCGGAGGAGAGGAAACAATTTCCATTGGCCGTGATTGAGTAGTGGTCTCTCCTTAACTCGTAACACCTCGCAAAACAATGGAGACCTAAGACTCTTCACATAGTCCTGTCGCACTCCTCTGTGACCGCGCTGACGCGACAGACTGATCAGATAGAATATACAGAACCAGTATCTGATACATGACGGTAAGATTCTTCGCTGCATCAGTGCATTCTCTCTCTTTTTGGATTCAACTCAGTCCAGCTGTATTCACCTGCACAGACCATAATTCCTGCAGAGCATTGAGAGAGACAGTCAAACATGGAAGATAACTGTCGTCAGGGAAACACACATCATCTTATGATACATAAAGAGGTACTGTGCTGTGGGTCCCAGAGAGGCTGACAAAGACCTAGCTGTTTTAACTGGTTCTTTAAAATTTAATTTCAAGTTTAATCCAAAATGTATAACAACTTGATTAGCTTCGATTGCTACGGTCCATCTGATCAGTGTTGCGTTCGGCAACAGGAGGTTTGACCTTTTTCTGTGGCCAGTCAAGGTCCAGAATTGTGCACTGGCTCCGACAGATACCTATGTCCAACAGAAACGACCCCTGTATGCACGAGTGGGCATGAAGTCAGCCTTGATAAAACATGATACGTTACAAGTAAGGGTTGTAAGGTTCTGCTTTTTGTCCTCCGAGATGTGATTCCATTTTTGAGCCAGTAGAGGCACATTTCAGCACATGCATTATATTGTCAGTTACATTATTTCTCTTTGTCTTTGGTGGATAAAGTGTGTTTGATAATTGGTAGATGTAATGAAAAGTATTTGCAATTTTTAGTAGAATAAAATTAGAAATCAGTGTTAACTGTCAGAGTTTAGTTGTAAAATGGCTGGTAGTAATGAAACTTATATGCAATTTTGAGATAAAGTTGTGGCTTTCAGATTGCTGTGTTTGCTAACTAAATCTTGTTTAATTTAAAAACACCTCCAAATTAAGAAAAATAAAATAAGAAAGAAAAAAAGGGGAAGAGACGGTGGTATAAGCATTAACAGCGAGATAAACACACAAAAAAGAAAAAAGAAATAGAGTCTTAAAGACAAGACGGGCAGACAGAGATAGTGGAGTCAGAGAAGCAGTCAGCCCACGCATCTACTCAATTCAGTTAGGAGGAGAAAATCCTTCCTGATGAGAGTTTAATGTGGTTACAGACTGAGTACAGCTCTCTGACTGTCGCTGCAGCGACAGACTGTCAAAGGAACAGACACAGAGCTGATACATGACGGTACAACAGTCCAAGTTGCAAGTTGAGACACAGCATATAGTTTTCACACTGATTTGAGTTTCCACAGAACTTAAATTTATCGTTCCTGTACAAAATGAGATTCTCTTCCATCAATAGAACCCCTAAAATCTTGACCTACGTTTGCCCTTTACAGTGTCCTGCTTCATTTTTGTGCTGTAAAGCAATTCGGTATATTTTGGTAGACACTGTTTGTGTCACTCTGGAATAAACAATCAATAACTGACTCTGATGCTGTACGTCCTCGGACACTTTCTCCTCAGGGGCCACATCATTAGGAACACCGTCCTAACTGCAAGTCTTAAGTTATATCAGTTGAAAGTTGGTAAAAGTTTGCTGTGTGTACAGTTGGGTCGTGCTTCCAGACCTGGTCTAAATACTTGGCCCTATTTGTTCGGTTGTTTAGTTGCAGGAGTTTGTTTTTCTCTCATGAGAATTCTCCCAAACTGTGGTCTGATTGTACAACAAGCGTCCATGGCACCGCTGTCCCCTGTCTCGCCCACAGCTGTGAAACAAGCTGTTTTTGTTTAGACAGAGATCCTGCTACAAGAGATCCCCAGGTAGGTGGCTTGTCATAATAAGGCCGATTTCTCTTGTGAGAGGGTTGATAATAATGTGGACTTGCACTAAATGTGTACTACTTCCTGTCACAGTCTGCCTTTATTTGCTGTACATACTGTGCTGTATTCAGTCTAATTATATTGCAATCTATCTATATCTAGCTTTTATATATGGATGACTTGAAAATTGAATGGGAACGTGCTACATTACATTGAATGATGTATCTAAGAAACCATTTTGATAAAAAGGATAAAAAAAGGGGGAGTGGGTAATAATGCATGAATGTAGAAAGACCACTGTGACACAGACCAGATTTCTGGACATCAGCAGCTACAAGTGTGAAGAGAACAGCTGTAATGTCTTGTTTGTGATCATACACACACACATACAACCAGTCTGTTTGCTTTGTTTTTAACCCACAGATGTTCCTGTGTGAGAGAGAGACAGTGAAAGTGTGGATACCTTCTCTCTCCTCCTTTTCCCATTGCTCACTCAGGTCATGTTCCACCTTAACAAGCTGATGTTCTCTAGTCTCTATTGTTTCCACGGGGAGCCTGTTGACCTTTAGCTCTGAGTCATGGAGAAGGTGTAACAGTTCAGACAGGAGCGAGCGGTAAGGAAAAGGACAGAGAGTTGAACTTGGGGCTGTTCTCAACAAATAATAAAGTTGCATCCTACTTTGACATATTTGGAAACAAACTCTTTCTGGCTTTCTTGTTGAGAGGATTGATATCGTCACATCTTCAGGGTAAATGTGGAACTTCAGCAACAACTAGCAGCTGTTTAGTTTAGTTAAGGGCAAAGACTGAAAACAGGTAGTGGTGGGCAGCTTCAACATTCTCATCCAACTCTCAGCAGTAAAGAAGGTAACGTTCGTTCAGCCGTACAGAGGGAAAGACAACGAGGCGACACAAACTGAGGCAGACACAAACAGAGATTAGAGATTGGTCTACCAGTGAAAACAGGAGCAAATTAGTTTTGGAAATGATCATCATCTCTGTCTGGGCCAAATGTGATTGCTTACTCACAACAGGTCTGTAGAGGATGAAATCAATTACACATGTGAAGACTTGGCATTCGATTGTCAATATGTGATAGTGGAATCATGCACAGGCAGACGGAGAGTGACGCAGAGGTCCGGCCTGTAGAGATTAATTAAACTGCTGAAGATTTGTCTGATTGGATTGTGGCTGAGAGACAAACCAAATGAAAAGCTGAATTCATAACACTGAATGATGAGCAATGAGACGGGTAAGAAGTACATGTTAGGTTTAGTGGTAGAGTCAATGCTTAGATTACCATTGATTTCCACCTTTGTTTTTAGCTCATCGATCATGTGACTTCCAGAGCAGCTTCTAAAGGGACTTTATGGTAAGCTTATTTTGTTAGCTCCTGTTTTCAGGGTCAAGAATGACCATCCATCCATCCACCTTCCCCCGAGGCTCTCTGTTTCCACCTCCAGTTGCCTTTTCAGACCCTGCCCTTCCCCACCTGTCCAGCAGTTGTCACTAAAGAGCTTCTCCACCTCAACTACAACCTACAGCTGTTTCCAGTTTCCCATTACCTCCAATATGAAAGTGTAATGTGACCAAAGATCTAACCATAGCTTTACAATGAGATCTGCATATCCTTTGAGACACACTTCATCGTCCTTAATGAAA
This sequence comes from Seriola dumerili, assembly GCF_002260705.1. Taxonomy (NCBI): domain Eukaryota; kingdom Metazoa; phylum Chordata; class Actinopteri; order Carangiformes; family Carangidae; genus Seriola; species Seriola dumerili. The sequence continues at coordinate 9,536,289 of NW_019174586.1, forward strand.
CATCTCCTGGAAATGGCCTCCACATCTTCACATGTGAACTACAAACAGAGGCAACGTTCATTCTTTGCTTCACATTCTCTGCTGATCCATCAGACCGACTGACACTGGGCCATTATTGCGTCATTACCTCATGAAGTCTTTTCATTTCTAGCACAATGTATAAAATGGATTTTCACTCGCAATGTCCGTTTGCAGCCCCTTCTGTAATTGCTCTGGTTTGAGGAGGCAGGGAGAAATTAATAACAGATATTAAGAAGAAAGAAAGAATCACACCATTGTTGCTTGGCCTGCACGTCTAATATGTGAGGCCTGGTGGCTGTGACTGGTCGACAAGGAAAACAAAGGCACAAAGCGCCTTGTGATGTGCTGACTAATAGAATAAATATCAAAGAAATGGAGGAATAAAGTCACACACCTTTCTGTGTGATGGTGACATTTCCTGTGTGGTCACAGTAATAATAGTGTGGGGGTGTTTAAAGGTCTCTGCAAAGCTTCATGTTGAGTTGAAGAACAAAAAGGCAGAAGACGACGTATTCGGCACCAGTTCGTTCCTTCATTAAAGATGTAACTTCAGTACAGAAATCCTACTGAAACACAGTCAACCTTGAATATATTTATTTTCCACATGTGTCATTTCTTCTTCTTCGCTCCCCCTCCCTCCTCTTATTCTTGGCAAACTCAAAGTCAGTTTATGTTCTTCCATATCTCCCATCATCGTCACTTTCCAGCAATGGGTTCATTTCCAACCATGTCATTTTTCGTTTTCTCAAAAGGAGAACTCCCATCATGTAAAACTGAGTCTGTTTGTGTGTGTGTGTGTGTGTGTGTGTGTGTGTGTGTGTGTTTTGACTTATTTCTGGCTGTGGCTCTTTTATCAAGCACAACACTTGTCATCTCCTCAAATACTCTTGTGTTTGTGGAAGCCACCTGATACCTGCACCTCACGTCTTGCCTCTTGTTGCACGTCCACAAAGTAAAAACAGACTGAAACTGAAAAATGATTTTAACATTTTAACATCGTGGTGATGTTTTGATTTGAGAGACTTTTCTGCATCTTCTTATTCCCTTTCCGTCTGAACAGTAATGACATATCATTATCTGCTTTCTCAAATGAGTCATCTTTTAAAATGGTAGAAAAATATTGCCTTTCTTTTTATCCTCTTTTCATCATATGTTGTTTGTAATATTTCATTGTTTTGTTCTACAACTGTATATATATTTATTTTTATCCGACTCGCTCATTATTTGGTTATTATTATTGATTTCTACCTCCTGTGAAAAAAAAAGTGCCCCTGCCTCTTGCCCAGCGTGGGCCTGGGAATATGGAGCTCCAGAAGTCCTAAAAGCGCAAGTCCTCGTAAACACAAGTTATTCTGTTTTTGTCAAGTTATTGTCCTGTACCTAAACAAGGAATTGGTAAAAAAAAAAAAAAAGAATTCTGTCCGAGTTAAAGAGAAAAGCATCAATAGTGTTTGAGCCACTTTGAGAAATGCTCACAGACAACCTGCCCTGTGGAGATTTAAGAACATTCAATAAAACCAGGAAGTGGAACTTTAAGTTGACAGTAGATGATCACAGTGTCAGGTGAGTGACTTTGGGGATCAATACACACTGGGGGCAGTCAGCTGTTCTGACATTAGGGAGTAAGCACAGAAAATATAAGAAAATAACAGTTAAATTCACTATGAGGTTTTGAGAGCTAAATTGTCAAATGTACACCTGGTAGTTAGGTGCACAGGAAAACAAAAAATAGAAGACACCGTCAGCACTGAGTTAATTGGTTTAGTTAAATAAATTAGTGATACAAATTGTCAGGCATGTGTGACGCAGCTCTGTGACAGAAAGTCAGAGTGCGTGGGAATTCAGCTCAACTTTTTTCATGCTGTGAAGAAAAAACTTAACTGTCTGAAGTTTGTCCAGTTAAAAATAAGATTCTTTCCAATTATTTCAGTATTTTTCCAGCATAATTATGTAGCTCTGATATTGACGTGTTGTATAGCTGAAAATAGATGTACTAACACAGTAGAGTGACTCATATCAGTGATACCTCTCTGACTAAACCATCACTGCTAATTGACAGTGGACTGCTAAAAGAGAAATGAGGTTTATGAAAGTCAGAGTCCTCTTAGTTTCTCTGTTTCATCAGCTGCTTGGGGGAACAGCAGCTGATGAAATCTGGGTTAAATGTGTATTTTCTACTTAATTTTTTAATGTGAGGAGCAAAAATATTTTCCAGCCATTTCAATATAAGGAGTTTTTCAGCTGCTCTTAGCACAAGAGGCTGATTTCTTTTTAATGTGGGTTGGTTCAAGTTCAGTGATTAAGCGAAGAATATTATCGTGGGAATACGTTAGCATATAAATGTGGGAGGTGTGGGGGCGCTGAGCGAGCAACTTGGTGTGCGTACATAGAAGTGCATTTGGGTTTCTTGGCCATATGTGAGTGTGTTTGAGAGCATTAGGTATGAATTTGTGTGTGAGTGTTTGAGAGCGTGAATTTGTGTGTTTTTATATTGAAAACTCTAATCACATCACGTCCTGAAACACCGACTCTGTGTTTCAGGACATGATGTGATTAGAGTGTAATGAATCACCATGACGATCAAATCCCCAACTCCTTTATTTTTTTATATATCTTCTCTACTTTGACAAATCGCCTTTTTCGTCATTTCATCGTTTCTCTTTGCCTAAGCATGAATCTGTGTGTATAGGTCTATTTCTTTGTCCTTGCATTTCATTTGAACAAGTAGTATTTGTACTTTAGCCATTATTCACTCACAACAGGCACAAATAAAGCTGCGTTTCTGACCTCAGCAGAACAGTGAGAGGCCAGGAGCCTCGGCCTTCAGCAGAAGCAGAAATGATTTCTGTTTGTAATGAAAAACAAAATGGAGTATTTCCTCCTTGAGGAGAGACATGTATATGCGATTATTATACAAGAATGAAGACTTTGGGACAAGTTTTGTAAAATTGAATTTTTTGACGTCAGCCAGTTTAGGTAGACTGGGATTTAGTTCAGTATTTAGTGTCTATTTAGTCTCTGGATGTTGTTTAATATTTTCAGCTGTTTTGAATCCATATTGCATTGACTTATTCTGTACAGGCTCTCTGAAGAGTTTCAGCTTCATATTTGTAAACTCAGATCATCAGTAATCACTTTTCTTTTGTGTACGGTAGAGAAAACTCCTCAGCTTTATATTTTTCTGAAGACAGAAATAGTCTGAGGTATAAAAGTCAGAGAGAGGAAAGGAAAGGGTGACAGAGAGGGGAGGAGGAAATTTGAAAGATGTGAAAGGCCAGTGGTAGAAGACAGAGAAGAAGAGAGCAGTCAGGACGAGAGAGGATAAATGTAGACAGATAGACAGAAAGAGATGAGGGCTGGCTGTCAGACTCATATCACAGCCATCTCTGCTAAACTGAACCAGGGGAAGAAAAATAATTTAATCCTCCATATTAGACATTATTATTTGACTGCAATGCAATAGCATGTTCCTCAGTGCAACAGTTTGAGATGTTCTGCTAACTCTTACACCCATAACGAAGCTGTATGAAGTTACTACAATACAAACCCAATTTCCCTACTTCATGAGCGGGTCCAAATCGGATCCGGGCCGGATGAGCTGATCAGTGTGAGGTTATTTTGGCCAGGTGTGACAGCTTCAAAAGGCTTTTTGAGGGACACCTGCAGTGACTGAGGTCAGTGTCAGGATACGTCTCTACGACATGAATGAAACTGAAAGTAATGTCCTTTGTGCAGATTGAAACGTGAGGAGGGAAGTACACGCACCGAGCAGCAGGCACATTCAAAATTTCTCCAGGAATTTTTCTAGTTGACATTATTGTTCTTTCATACATAATTTTGAGACTCAGCACGCAGTCGTCCCTAAACCACAGTGGAAAAGTTTGCTTTGTCGCGTGTTTTTGGTTTCTTATGGTTCATATTTTCTAATTACAATCAACCCGGGGCTTGTAAACACAAGTAACGTGGCCTGTTAAAGAGGCTTGTTTATTGTGTGGAGTTTTGGTTACCTGACAACTTGCCAGGTTCGAGGTTTTGGCATTGGTGGGGAGTCCAAACAATTCCTGTTTCCCATCTCTGGGTCTTTTGACTTAAGCTACTTTTTCTGTGGTGTTCACATGAATTAACAGTATCAGCTCAGGATCTTCAAGCCATCAGATGTCAGTATCTGAACAATTTCAACCCCAGCATCTTGGGTTATTCTCTGCACTGCACTTTGGAAGTTAAAACATTAGATGCAATTTGTTTGGGTGTTTTTGTTTTTATTTAGTGACAGCAAAAAACTAGGTGAGTTGAAAGTAAAATTTCAGATTGAAAAGTGTATCACAACTGAGTGAGCACCGGTGTTCAAGTTGTGTATTCTCAGTTTTGGCAGATATCCCTTGAGGGGAAAACTCAAACTGAGAGCACAGCGAACTCTTAAACTGTCTTAATAAGGTGAAGCTACTTTCACTTGTGTGAAAGAAGACGTAAACCAAGCAGCTAGACAGACATGTCAACATGTACGCATTTTACGTTGCAGGTACGCATTTTCGCATAATTCAACTGTACACATGCAGTACTCAAGTTTAACCGCACGGGGCAGCAGCGTCTAGTATGCTGCGCAAGAGAAGAAGAAGAGTTCGACCAACCATAGCGCTGCGTTCAACCCCCAAACTTCAAGCGGGGAAAACGGACAAATTTCATCATACTGACGAGCCACAGCAACAGTAACAGGTGTTACAGCTCCTGCCTTAACTCCTCTCTAAAGGTAAACGGGCTGGGGTGGATGTGGAAAGTTGACATAGTGAATTGACTTAATTTAACGCAGACCTGCTAAACCTGTTAAGCTAGTTAACGCTGATAACGTTAGCCTAACGCTACGTAATTTGCAAGCTAGCAACCAGACATTTAAATTTGCGAAGTAACGTTAAGCTATATTGTCCGTGTGTCGCACATTGTTAACGTGACTTTTACATAGTACTATGTCGCAGAAATAACGTTACCTAGAAAGATGATATATTGGTGAGAAGGGAAATGATCAGGTGAAAAGCGAAGTGGTGTGGAAGCGTGCGAACGCAGCATTACACTATTATAGCATTCAAAAATATTTCCCCAAGGTTGGCAGGTCTGGCTAGATCCTGTTGAAAGAGGCATATTTCTGTTGGAGAATGTTAACTATAAATTGTAAGAGAGCATCCTCTTGCATTCTGACCTGCAGGGAGTCTGCCAAAAAGAAAACTGAAAAAGATGATTAAAAAATGAGTCAGGATTTGGTCCTTAGAATTTTTTTTTTGCTACTCTAGACCTGTGCTTTTGATTTTTCAAAACCCTTCCTGGCAGATTGATAACTGGTTGGATTTGTTTGTATGTAGTTTCTGCTCATTTAATTAGCTGTTGATAAAAATTCAAACATATTGGCAGTAATTTACCATATGAATGGTGCTGATCTTACCTGCATAAATGAAAGTTAGAAAAACAGCCTCCAAGTTGGTGACAGCCGTGGAGTCATAAAAACGTGAGGATGAACTGATTAGAATTTGGTGGTCAAAGGTCAAGGTCACTGTGACCTCACAAAATATGTGAACGCAAAATCTCAGGAATGCCTGGAGGGAATTTTTCTTCATATTTGGGACAAACATTCAGCTGGACTCAAAGATGAACTGATTAGATTTTGGTGGTCAAAGGACAAAGTCACAAAACATGTTTCTAGCCATAACTGAAGAATTCACACGCTAATAAACTGCAACTGGACCGGTTGGTGGAAGCATACCACTGCAAGGCAGTAATTGTAGCTCCTTTTCCTTTAGTTAATCCCTTCTGTATCTGCCATTTCATAGCGTGGTATGGGGTATTTTTTAAGTGAGTGTGTGTGCTTGTGTGTCCCCCTTTGTGTGTAGACAGAAAGATGAGCAGCATGTCGGCAAAAAAGAGATTGAAGTCAACTCATCAGTTCCTCTGTTTCTCCTGTCTTCTCCCATGCTGAGAAGCAGCAGTAGGAGCTCAGGTGTGACGTGCAGGGCATTGATCAAACGCACACAGACACACACAGCAGGGACAGAATGTCAGCTCATGAAGTGTTGGTCACACTGATGAAAAAAAGGCAAGAGGCACATATATACTGCGTCTGTGTAGTGTTAAACCCACACCTTAAACAGCAAATACACAGAGATTTAGTTAAGGTGCATGACTCACTGCCTCCACTGGTGCATGACACTGACAGCTACATGCTGGTTGGAGGACTATTAGATGAGATCAGACTTCAGTTCATATGTCAGTCCAGCATTTGAAAAGGATGGCAGTTTTGACTGTTGGACTTAGAGTGATGACAGTCTGACAGATCCTGTTAAAGGGTTATTTACAGACAAGATTTGGGTCTGAGTTAAAATTTGGATTAAGTGAAGTGTGGTGTAATTCTGGGGCCAGATCGGCCTGATATTCAGACCGCATTTTATTTAATTTCACTTCTGTAACTTTGTGATGTCGTAACAAAGCAGTCACTGTCCTCAGCCAGGCCCCCTACATGGCCCACCTGTACTGACCATCCGACCTTGCAGGATTTGGTTTACCTGAAATCCGCTATATTTTGATTCGATCACTCAGAAAACAGTCAGCCAATTGCTTATTATTGCTAAAGCTCCAGAGAGGGGCCTGAGAGAGGAGATGTAAAACTATATTGACAGTATGAAATATATCATCTTATGGATATTAAAACTTCAAATAAAACACGGGAAAAGTGTAAAATATGGGACATAATGTAAAGTAGCGAGGTATGTTGGAAGATGACGTCCCCATTCTTCATCCTGCCCTTTAAGTTATGATTGGTCCACTGCTTTTCCAACCAGTGGGATCAGCCGTCAGTGGACAGAACACCAGACCTCTTTGAATCACAAATCTGAGATGTGGGTGGCGATTCAGAGATCTGACTACACAACAATTATGTCTTTCCAGAGGATCATTGCGTCAGATAAAGGGATTATTTTCCTGTCGTGACATGTCAGATGTAGAACCTCGACCAGTATTAGTTTACAGTCTGTCAAGACCTGCTTGACATGCAGAGTTGATTGGGTAGAAAGGCCAGAGGCAGCTGTTTGAGATCAGGACTGTTAAGAGGCCATGTGGTCACAGAACACATCACAGAAGCTGTCAAACAAGGCAACAGAATGCACTAATCACTATTACGCAATATATAGGATAATGATAACTGACATGCATAATGTGCATTTTTGTTCCAGATGCTGTATGTCTTTTGAATTGTGCCATGTTAGGGCTGATATCATGTCTGATTCTGGCAATGGGTTTCTAAACATAATAATCCGTGTGAGCTGTGTTTACCAATGAGCTGCACTCATCATACCCAGCACAGGAGGTTTTTCAGCCAAGTTCATCTGTAGTGACATACACAGCAGTACAACGCCTGAACACACCCTGAAGACACCTGTGAACTGACACTGCTGCTGAGCTGCCAATGTCCTGCTCTCTCTAGACATGGTTTTACGTCTTTTCTGTTCTTACAAGAGCAGCCGCACTGCTCTTCAGGTGATACTGAATCTGATTTTGACAGAGTTCATAGCCCAAAACATTATGTAATCATACACTTATGTGCCTAACTCCTAACGCCTAAAGGCTCTTTTATGCTCTATGCAAGATACCTCCGTACTCTGCGATCATTTTGTGCGTATTTCTGCATGTATCCTGGAAGCTTTCGGATATGGACCAAACGTAGCAGTACCACCGGAAACCGTGAGGGGGCAGTGTCGAGCAGTGTAGCCCACAGTTCAAGCCAGACCAGCAAAACACAACGAAGAAGAAAACTGGTAAATGGCGGAACGTTTTGAGGAAAGATTGTACGATTTGGTGAGAAATTATAAACATATATACAGTATGATGTTACCTTGCCGGGGCACAGGGACAGACAACTACTACAGAACAGCTGGACAGAGATCAGATGAGAACTGGATGTGAACTGGCACCCTCTAGTGGATGCATTGTTTAATGTCCATCCCAACGTAAAGGACTCGTGAGAGTATGTGGTCGGTGAGGGTTATAATGTTTACGTACGCATCTATTTTCATATGTAAAAGAAGCATAAATGAGCCTTAAATAGATGATTTGGGTTGAACTTACATGAGTGAAGCATGAACTGTAATGTGGTCAGTGTAGATTTCTTTTCAAATAATAGAAACCTTTTTGTTATCTGAGTTTACATGATCCGGACTTTGCTAATGAATGCAGATAGAATTGTGACGTATCAGCATTTTTCTAAGCCCCTCATTCCCAGTTTTTCAACATTGAATAGATTGTATAGATATTTTATTTTTTATTGTGTCCTCTGAACTTCTTTGTTCAGTGAAATGAAAAGTATTTCTCTTGGTTTCAGACGAGGTTATGCGCAGTTGAAGATCACAGTCACTTTGCAGCGTTTCTTGACACCACTCTGTCGGTGCATATGTGTGTGTCAGATAATATCACATCTACTCATGGTATATGTAATTTACTGCTTTCATCTTGACTTCCCCTGATGGTGAATAATGGGGAGTCCCAGTGGCATATAGCTTGACAGGGAGAATAATGGGACATCCCACTGGGATGTCTTGGTAAATGGGTTCCTGTTGATGTTCCAGGTAATTGCGAGTGCAGCTGTCATTGTTTTCATCCTGACAGTCGGATGTCTTGTCAGTCCTGTTGACAGGAGAAGACATTGCTGCCTCTCTTCTTGCAGAGGAATGTGCTGCACTACGTTTGTGTGCCTGATTGGTGGTGTGTGTCCAATAGTGTGTTTAAGTGTCCATCTTTAAATTTGTGTGTTCATCTGTGTTTGTAAGGGAGTTGGATATCATTGGGTAATTTAGTGCTTAAAAAAAAATAGTATACCTGGCTGCTGCTTTATACTTGTGCTACTTCTGATACTACTTGTGTTTTTATGTACGTGTGTGTGTGTGTGTGTTTGTGGAGACTTAGCTTATGAAGAAAACATATAATTTGAGAAGTAAAATGAGGCTCTAGGTGTTATGCATCTATCTTTATCTTGAGTGCAGAATATGTAATGATGATACACAATACTTTCATATGTTTGAAGAAAAACACCCAATCACTGCATCATGTATGCATGGAATACTGAATACTGATACAATACTGAAATGTTATATAGGGGAACTGAATATAAATTGGCTAATCTTACTCAAGCTCTGCAAAGCAGCATGAGATAAATGGTCTAATCTTTTTCCAAATGCTGCCAACAAGACCTGGACAGCAACATTAGTCTCAGTCTCAAAAGACTTCTGAAAAAAGCACAAAATCTGAAATGTAAATTATGTGTTTTTAACACATGGAAAAAAGAAAATCTTAGATTTAAAAAAAAGACAATATGGATTTGATCTTGGTTGAAAAAGACACAAGATGATTTAAAAATAACTTCACTCTTATCAAGCATCTGGACTCCATGAGTTATATATGAAACCCAATAACTCAGAGTTGATTTAAAGCCACCCCGTCCCCATCCTCCAACCTCTGCAGCTTTACCTTTCCTCTGTGCAATTTCAATGCCAAACTACTGCTCTTCGCCACATAATTATTTCCTGCCTGGGAATGATTTTCTTTCACTTTCTTTCACTCTGTTCACAGAATATGTTATTTGATCGTGAGGCGTCATGTTTTTTTCAAGGTGTTCTTTTACTTTAGGCTAAATTGGCTAAAAGATGTTAAATGCACAATTGCCATACATTCAATATAAACATAAACTGTGCAATTTGTCTTGGACATTTATGGTTACTTCCATAGATTTTACAAGATAAATAATTCTGAGAGATTCTTTGTGCATAAATGTGTTTTCATCAAAAGTTATTACTCTTTAGAGCTGCCCAGTCTCCCACTGTCGGCCCTAGCCTCTGTTAGTGGCCCTGCAGTAATTAAATGTGCTTGAGAGTATGGTTTAATAAAGATAGGTCTTGAGAGAAATATAGCTCCATATATGTGATTTGCTAGGTTTCAATAATCCCAGTGATGTGTGGCGTGACATGATGATGTGCGATGTGTCAGGAAATGATCTCTGCATTGTCCTCACAAGGTGATTCAGATAATTAAACTGACACAACAATTATCTTATTAATAGTTTTGTTCAAGTCCTACTTAATTAATCATATTCAACCGGACAAATTCACGTCTTATTTCTTTTGATCCGTGTGGGAATATAATCCTGTCAGAGATAATTTTGCCAGTGAAAGAACTGGATTTGTAGAATAAAGTGGCCTTTTTTGATGTAATGTGTTGCAGAAATTAAAAGAGAATGATGAGGCAGACATGATGGTCAAAATGACAAACATAGTCTGTTTTATAGAGTGAGTATTAAAGCCGGTACATTTGAGGGTAAACATATCTGGATTCTTTTGATTTCCATTAGGATTGTTTTGGAGGGTGAACAACAGAGAGGCCTGGTTGAAAAAATCTGAAGTGGACCTGGGGTAAAAACAATGCTGCGGCTCTATTGAAGAGGCTGACTCACTCTGAAACAGACAGACAGCCAGTAATTGCCACTATTTGCAGAATACATCTCATCACTGGTAAGTACTTAATTTACTCCCTCTTACAGATTCTAGATTGGTGTGCTGGGTCATGTCTGCTTTCATGAAAGTTCCCCAGAGTGACTCATAATAGTTGTTGTGTTTACTGAATGAATGAGTACAGGTATCTGGTTAATTTTATTATAATTTAGACATCTATGTAGGTCGGATTAAATTTAGATTTTGTCTTTTCTCTTGCACCCTTGTGGCTTTGCTCAAGCATGCCTGCATAAAATAAATGCTTGCAGCAATAGGGCAACTGGAGCATGTAGTACTTGCTTTTGCCCTTTGAAAGTTATTGTCAACAAAAATAATTACTGAAACTGAAACTATTGGTTAAAAAAAAACAAAACACTTTGAATGGTGGAAACCCATCCACTGCTTAATAACACAAGCCAGAATCACATTTCAGCTGTTTGAAATTCATTTATTAAACAGCAATCTTTAATGTCATGTGAACACACAACATTAGAAGGCTTCACTGGGAACACAGTATGTCATTAATTATGTTTAATGAACCTCGTACCATCTCTTTGTAAAGTGTGTGGCTGGTGGAGTGGATGGAGTCCCAGTCTAAACTCTCTGATGCCCTCAAGTTTTCACTCAGTAGTGATTTATCTGAACCAACTGAGCCTTTATTTCTTCACTCTGGAGTTTTTCAATAAAGCTCACTGATGTTTTACAGTCGTGATTCAGCTCTGGGGAGATGTTGTCACCCTCTTAAGTTCTGTTTCAATAGTCTGAGAACCCAAGTGGGCTTCTGTGAGATTGCCCTTTCAACGGCTGAGAAAATGAGCAATCATGTACATTCAAGGACTACAAATACCCAGAATGCCTCCTGTCCAGAATGTGGAACGAAATACCAAGAGGTATAAAACTGTCAACGGCCTTAATTTCATGTTTAATAAATTATTCATGACAGTGACTTAACTGTAAAACTAGTTTTAATCATCATTTATTAATCTCAGTCACTGTGGAGAGTTCAGGCTGACAGCAGAGGGAACTCCAGAGGTGATGTGACTGCATATAAAGTGAGCAGAAAGATAATGTTGAGTTGCTTGGTGCAGTGCAAATTCAGGTGCATGTTTGTACGAGTTGAAAATGCTGTATGGTACAGTTCTACATGATGCCAAGTGCCTTGATAAATTGGAAAAGAAAACTATGTTAAAGGACTACAGAAAATTTTGCGAAAAGTGGCATCCACTTATTCAAAAACATTGGTAACAGGTAAAAAAAAAAAATCACATTTCAGGTGTTGTAGAACTGTGATTAACAAAAATGGCTTCCTCAGACTGGATCATACAGTTTAAGGATACTAAGGGAGGAGTCGATGTGTAGCATGAATACTCCATTTGTCTAGATAGATGAGTTAGATGTTTTAACATCCCAAGTGGAAAGGCTCAATTTGGTGCTATGCTTGAGAGATTATTTAAAGTTATGCTCCTGGGCTGAAGGGTCTTTAACTCACCACCTGTTCAAGTCATTTGTGACAATGGCCGAACAAAACGCATCATAAAATCTCATGCTCCTGATGAACAGGTCCAACAGCTGCTCTTTGTCATAAAAATGTTCAGTTTTCCTTTTTTTATTCTTGCAGAATCAGCTGTCAGGTTTTATGTTGAATTTATTTTTAATTTTAACTAGGATGTCATACATCAGCTCTAACATAACGATGGCCGGCAGTCATTGGTTGACACTTCCAAATAGGGGTAAAAAATACTGTAAGACACTTAGTCACCCTCCAGGCATCCTCCATAACTGAAAATCTGCCCATACTGAAGGAACTTCCACAACTTTGACCTGAAAATATGTGATTTGCTCAAAAGTTGGGAACCGTGTAAAACCTAATTTTCCTTTTTTGATATGAAATGCAGTGTCGTATAAATACACTTTCCTGCCGAGCTGAAAAAGCACAAGGCCCAAGGCACGGGAGAGACAGACGGACACTTAAATAAAGAGTCAGTTCACTTAGCTGCTGGTAAAATATGAAGGGACTTGATGCTTTAACTTGACTGTCCTCTTCCATTTACTGCTTCTCTCATTCTTATGACATTGCTCTCGCAATTATTATTTGTTTTCATTCAAAACTTCTTTTCAGTAGTGCAGTTTAGGAATAGCAGAAGCAGCAGTTTTGATGTAAGTGTAAGAAATGAAACTATTTGTGAAAACATTGATTTCTGTTGCTGGCAAATGTATGAAATACATGTCTATAAATTGGGCAGATTATAAATTGAAACTCCTGACTGCCTTCAGCTCGTGCTTTTACACATTCACACTTGGTCACAGATAGAAAACACACCATTATGTATTTTTATATTTGAACAGAGTTTTTGTTTTTGTGTTTAATAAAACGGCTCACCCTTCCTCTTCATCCCTTTTCATCACTACTGGTTCTCAAGCTGCTCAGGCTCGAACACTCCCCCTTTCTTCTGTATCATTGTCTTGTTTGTAGTTTTTGTCATCGAGCCACAAACACACTTTCACAGCAGTGATTCACTTTCTGTCTTCACCTAAATTGAAGAGGAGGTAATGAGAGGAGCTGTCTCGAGGAGGTTGTTTTCACCCATGTTCGTCTGTTTGTTTGTTTATTTTTCAGCAGGATTATGGAAAAAGAACTAAACTAGTTTGCATAAACATTTGTGGAGGGATGGGACATGGGCCAGAGACGAACCCATTACAATTTGGTGCTTAGGTGCAAAGGCACAGATCCAGGAATTTCCATTTTCCTTGATATTGCGAGATTTTTCAACATTTGCGTCAATTTCTCAGGAAATAATGTTTGGATCTTCTGAATCTGAACCTAAATCTCTGTTTTGAGAGTGTCCTGGCCAAAACGGCAACACAGTTTTGCTATGGTGATATGTATGTCTCGAACTACGTCTGCCCTTCAATTGTGATGATTTAGAATATTATAATTCATTGTTGTTACCTGTGGGTGGTTGGTGTTTGACATTCAGCACTTCAACAAGTGCCCAGCCTGAAATGTCAGTGCATATTATGTTTTTATGCATGTTGTAATGTGCAGACATTTTAGTTGTTTAATTGTAATTTCTGTTTTGGTTATGTTGGCTGTTCTACTGACCTGAGAGCAGCATTATTGGTGCTTGTGGCAAAGTAGGTAGAATATATTCATAAATCCAGAGGGATGAACTGTTCTCTGAGCTGGTGAGCATCTTCATCTTTCATTCAGTTTCTTTCTTCCTACGTGTCTGTGTGTGTTTCTCTCTTTCTGACAGTTTCCCCTGCTCAAAGATCGCTGCAGATCAACACACTCTTTTATCAGAGATGAGCCAGGAAAAGCTCAGATGCCTTTTCAAAATTGTACATTGAAATTGCAGTTGACTTAATCTGTCAGAGTGGGTAGTCACCTAGCAGGGGTTTCTTCCAAAGCTGCTATTAATAACAATAAAATATCTATTAAGCTGCTGGGTAGATCTCAGGCAGGAAAATTAAATAAAAAAAACATCTTCTTTATATTACAGTACTACAACTTCAACAAAAGACAGAAGTAGAGAAGAAACAGACACATTAAGTGTCAGCTGTAATTAAAGTAAATGTCGTGCTGCAGATTCCATTAGCATCGATAATCGTATTAAGGTTAAACCATCAAAACACAGAGGGCATAATGGAATCCATCATAAAAACTCCCTAACACAAAACTTTTCCTCTTGGAAATGAAAACGGGGATTCAATAAAGAACAGGCTGAATTTGGATAAAGAGGAGATTTGAGTTCTTCTGTGTCTCACATCACCCATCTCTTTTATTGGTGGAGAGCGCTCGGGCATTTATGAGGAGTCTTTGTTCATTAAACAGACATTAGTGCTGGATGCCAGTGAGCCTCGTGAGGAGATGAAGACATTGTTTTGTCCAAATGCGCACCGCCTGTGTAGTTGAACAGGCAGAGCATGGATGGACTACACCAGCTACACTACATTAAGCATTTTGATATTGATAAATAATTTCCATGTATGTATGTTCTGAGACATAAGTGTAATACATACAAGCTACCATCCTTCTTTCCTTTTTTCTTCTAAGTTTCGATAATGTTTCTGTCTCTTTTGTTGTTTGGTGGGTTGGTCTATGATACTGATCGATGCTGTTGTTGACTTAAACTTGCAGCCTACATATATGAAGCTAATCAGCTATAGCTATATGACCCCTGCAAACATTTTCTATGCTCCTTATGCTGATAATAGATTAATATTGATCTCTTAGTTTTATTGACAGGTTGATCTTTAATCAAGAAATCAAGTACTGATGAAGAAAATAAGTGACATCATAGCCTCCTCTGTCCGTCCATCATTGCAGTGATAGAAGTGATTTCACCTCAGCGTCGACTGTAAACTCCCTGAGTTTCTGGCAAAAGCAGAAGGAAGGGAGTAACGGGTGGATCGAGCTGACCTTGACCGTGGTTTGAATTTATTGATCTCAATAAAATAAAAAGATATTTAAGAGGACTACGTGTAGCCTCAAAGACCGCAGTGACAATAAAGCCGTGGAACACGCAGTGGTGTTTGATGCTTCACTCCCAGAAGAACAAATGTGGGCGTCACTATCACGTACTTTCATGACTTTTTGTTTTTTAAAATAGGGCCAAATTAGTCACATCTCCATGGATACCTGCAGAGGTGTTATTTTAATGAACTAACACATCACGTTCTCTGGCTGCTGATCTTGAAGTGAATGGAATTGAGCGCGCTTAGTCTTACTGTCTCTCGACGTCATCCCACAGGCATCTACAGAGAGTCGAGCCAGCTCACGCTGCCCTTCTGACAGTCATTCTTTGGCTGATATGTGGTCAGAGCCTCTGGTGGTCCACTGATACCATGTGTGATCCCTAGCTGATTCAATGATCCATTAATTTTCAGTCAGTGGATGAAGCAGAGTGTTTGGCATCGTGGTGGGTAGCTCAGAGGGGTCATCATGCATGAGAAAGTAACTGTGTGTGTGTGTGTGTGTGTGTGTGTGTGTGTGTGTGTGTGTGTGTGTGTGTGTGTGTGTGTGTGTGTGTGTGTGTGTGTGTGTGTGTGTGTGTGTTTGGCTACCCTTGACCTCCTCCACACCATCTGTCCCTTCCAGCTCCCTGTAGGCCACTTTAGTGAGTCCAGTCATGGCTCAGAATTAATATAGTGCAGAATGTACACTTCTTGGTTTATTGTGTTAATTGGTCAGAGATTGTTTTTACTAGTGATGGCTCACATGTTCAGGCAGAGACAGAGTCAGTCGTTTATTATTGTGTGGTTGTACCATAACTCAGTAGTGTGGGGAAATTAAATACTGAAAAAAATGTAACAGTTAAGTGAGGAATATTGCATTTTAGGTTAGATTACGGTCAGTATCATAAATTATTGATTAAAAAAAATCCTTCCACTCCCCTCCACCTTTTTCATTGCTGCAATACTGTGGTAATGGCCCTCTTACTTTTTATTTTGCTTGGAGCTTTTGAGAGTGACCACAGCAAAAAGAGAGTTTTTTGAGTCCGAAACTTGTTCATCACTATAACTTATTAATTATACATCATACTGAGTTGAGGTATTCACATAAAAGAAATGGCAGAGTGCTGCCTAATGAATAAAAATCAGGGCAAAAAGGCATCCAATTTGAGATTCTATATGTGTGTGTGTGTGTGTACAAGAATGATAGGAATAAGCTATGTCATTATGGAGGATTATATGGTCAGTATAGAGGCAGATGACTTTGCAACATTGTGATGTCATTGACAGCGATGCCCTGAGTGTCAGTAGCCATATTAGCTGCACTGAGTGGGAACAGTTGGTGAGTCTGCTGAGGTCAGAGTGAGCAAATTCACCTTCTCTTTACCTTAGCAGCTCAAATCCATATAGTAAAATAAAACATCTCTCAAACCACTGAGCAGATTAATCAAACCAGCAGGTGCATTTGACTAAAGCAAATTAGTGCAGGTTGTTTTAGTTTGACAGTGTTTGCCCACTCTTCATCTTTTCACGTTTGTCACATCTCCAATTCTGAGATTTTTGCCACCACCCCAGTACAATGGAGGTGAATGGCATTGTGTTTGCAGAGCTCACAGCGCTGAGCTGCCACTTCAGAAACATCCAACATTAATGTGTCTTTGCAGAAACAGTGTTGTCATTACTCTGGATAATTCAGAAACCTCCCTGTGAGCACTGGAACTACTTTTTTTTACCAAAGAACCAGTCTCTGTGAAAACAGTGCAGTCTGTGGATTAAAGGGACCGTTTCTGACCGTGCATGAGACTGTGAGCTGCATAAACAAAATTTTATTTACCTCAGGTGTACTCAGGTGGCTGAAACTGCATTTATTATATATATATAGCAAAGTTTTAAAAGCACCTCTGTGACCGATGGCGTTTCTTATGCTGTCTGACATCAATGGTTATGTGAGAACATCTAAACTGCAATTTCCGTTATTTTCCACTTTTGATTTCACTCGAGCAATGTTATTATTTTTGTATCAGAAAACTACATGTACAACTCAAACTTCATCTGCTATCATGCTGTTAGTGATGTAAAGTAAATTATATGAAAAAACAGTAGTTTATCTACATTTTCACTTATCATTATTTCACTGAACGCAGCTCCTTCTTAGCCCTTCCTGTCTAGAGATATTGACATTGCAGATATGTCAGATGAGAAAAAAAAATTTGATGTGAGTAAGAAAGAAATTCGAGCTGATGTGAGAAAGTGGTGATAAAACTGCTTTTGACAGCAAACATAAAACGTCTGTTGGCTTCCTCTGTCAAAGCCTCAGTGAAATATAGAAATGTCCCTTCACAGAACATTGGGATTTTGACAACTTTAAACAATATTCTTCTGGATGACAAGGGCTTTATCCATGAGCTTTTCTGTCCTGCGTCCTCCCTCCCTCCCTTTCCATCTGTCTGTCTTTGTCTTTGGAAAAGCAAACAAAGAAATGGGGGCAGTATGAAGTCATGGCATTTATGAGACAGACGTTTTCGTCCACATTGCAAAATAACAAATATTAAATAGAAAGACAGAGAGAGCAGGGACACATGCTGTTCTCCTGTAGTTGTCTAGACACCTGCTTCAATTCAATGAAAATAAGAAGAATAGAAGAAAAGAACAAAGTTTGGATCACGTTAGAATAATTTCAGCATCAGAGACTCGTACTCATCTCTGTTTTCAGTGAAGTTTTTTTCCATCCTCGATTAAGAAAGTGATCTTGGGAATTGGCGATAATAGAAAATACGCAGACTGGAAGTGAGATGGACTGTAAATGTGCTCCATTCATCCGGTACAGGGGTTTTTTACATCAAATACCAATCAACACAGGTGCCATTCCCCAGTAAATGTAATTTGTGAGAGGCAACAAGCCGTGAAAGAGACTGTAATCACCTTTGCTTTCCTCACCTCTCTGCAGACAACCGGGTCTCCTCACCTCTCAGTCTGTCCTCTTACCTGATTAAGTTTGCCGGCTGCATGCGCATATAGGACAGTCAGCTGGAGTTCAGAGAGGTGACTCCACAAGTTCTGCAGTTTTCCTGAATAAAACATAATTTATTGAGTACTTCATTTCACCCCAAGAACCATAAATCATCTCCAAATATATTGATCTCCCTCTATTGATCTCTGGTCTTAAATAAGACTTGATTTGCTCTGTTTTCAGTATCAACCCCTTTGGACAAGGATGGGACTTGAACTGAACTGAACTGAACTGAACTGAACTGAATGGAACTGCACCTGAGCTTGGAAACAAAGCAGGACTGACTGATATGGTTTTCCTGAATTCTGCACTGCATTTTACAGTCTCTGTCCCTGGTAAGTCCAATTTTATTTTTGAACTACACCATATTTTACATTTTCTGTTGAAACCAATTGTAGCAAAGGGTTGTACAAGTTGGTTTAAAATATGTTTAAATATTATAAATAAATATATTGTAAAATAAATTGTATAAATACATATGTAATACTATGATATGTATAAATAAATTGTAACAAGGGATCAGAGCTAAAGGCAGTTTAAAGGTATAAAGGTTGACTCAAATAGAAGTAACTCAGTTACTTTATTCTTCCCCACGTTCCCCAAGCTTTAGTCTTTCTTCTTCAGTTTCCTGGTTAATGCTGCCCCCTGGTGGTAAAATGAAGTCACTGCCTTGAACTGCATAGACTATTCCAACACCAACCTAAACCAATGAGATTATATACACATACAGTCATCTTATATGGAAGGAAAAAAATGAAATCTTTTCTGAAATATTTATTAATGTTATATTTATTATGTAATTTTGTTTCCTTTCAACACTTTTGTTAAATCATGTTGCTGATTTGAAAAGTGCATTTAAAGTTGCTGTATGACATTTGCTTACTTTGTTATTAGCAGAGAATTTCAAACCTTCCTTTCTGACTTTGGAGATCTCTCTACTGAAGCAGCTCTTCATGATACAATAAAAATCTATTGATCATGTGGACAGTTGGAAACACATTAACACTCAGCACACATAAGATAACGAGCACTAAACTGAGCATCTGTCATTTCTGCAAGATGTCCTAAACACTCAGTATTTAATTGTGTGTGTAAGTGCCGAAGCCAAGGGGAAAGTGCATGGAAGGGAGAAAGAAGATGAGAGCAGGAGATAGAGACAGAGCCGACTTCTAATCACTGAACTCGCACCTCCTCCACACGTTGACAAAGAGCCAGACTGGCCATTGATTAAAGCATCAGAGAACAGATAGGACATCTAAGGATCCTCATTCATCCCCAAACGCTCATCAATATTTTGTATTTTCTTTCGCCAGGCAGGGAGCACTGTCGTCTGGGCAAAGTGACGGAGTCAAAGAAAGAATGAAAGGGTAAAATGTACAGTTTAAATGAGTTTTGAAATTATTGCAGAAGAAGAAGAAGTAAAGTTGTAGTATTACTACTTTAGCCGATGTGATCAGTCACTTTTTGCACACTTAAGTGATTATTCAGTTGGAGTATTGGGCAAAAATGGTAATTTTATCCATTTACATTTAAATGTATTGACTCGTAAGTAAAATGTGTGAAGTGTGAAAATGAGTAAAGTGCGAAAGGGTCTGAATTCACCACTGAAGCCGCTGTAATGCACATCAGAGTTTCTCCTTTGCCTCGTGATGCAAGTGGTGCGGTTTCAGAAGCTTTTCCTTTGTGATGAGAACCTAATTCAGGTGACATGTTCAATACTGCAATACATAAAGTAAATTATCATTTTTTAAGGTCGTCTTCGATCTACTGTAGTGCAAGTGCATTAGCTCAGAGTTAAATTCAAATAGAAGTGTGATTACTTAGGATTAATTACTTTTAGACCTTTTTATATTTTTTATATTTTTTAAACTCCACTCTTTCCTTGCTTTGTGACACAGGCAGGGTATTTTAGGCGTCTTGTTCACCTTGAAGCTAAAGTTGAAAACTTAAAGTGAGTAAGTTGAAGACATAGAAATGAGCTGCAAATTGCGCTGGTGTGGCTTCACCCAATGATGTCTGATTTGGTTTGTTGGCTGGAAGGTCCGTCTCTATAGGAGCTCCCATCATTGTTAAATAAACTGCAGTGTGTTAAAATGACCAGTCAGTCTATTATCATCAGGGAAAAGAGCTATAAGAAGAGAAGAGGAGGGGGAACGGTATAAAAAGGACAGTTTAAATAAATCCCTCTGGATATTGCAGTTCTCAGGAGTAAGTTCATGTCATTAGAGCCAGAACAGACAGTTGACATTGGAAGTGTTGCTCCTCAGGATAGATCAGTCTTGGTTATTTTATCTTGATAATGTCTTGTTTGGAATTTCAGAGACCCAGACTCAACTATTGACTGAATCCTCAAGGATTCTCATTCACCTTGAAACCTGTGTTGACTTTTATCTGGAATCTGTGATTTTATTGCTCTTTGTAATTTGTCATCCAGGTAGTTTTAATGAGAAGCAAGGAGAGTACGGCGCGCTCTAAATTAAGTCTGTAAGTTTATTATAGCTCATGTAAGGAGGTTAGTCAGGGCGCTATGTTTCAGGGAAGACAACCTGCTGATGCTTACACAGGTGCATAACATCAATGTTTGTTATGATATGCAAAGAAAATCATATTGCAATTAATTTGGCACATATTGCAATTTAAATATGAGTCGTGGTTTCACAGTGGTGATTTTTGAATTTTATTTTCACTGAAAAAAATATAAAAATGATGATGTAATTTTAACTGGGTCTTGTACAAAACAAGCATTTTCTCTTACTGATGATTTGTAGGCTGGAGCATCTCTGTAGCACCACAATGCTTCATTGTTTTGAATATAAAGTGCTTGTATATAGAAAACTAATAAAATAAAAGACAATGATAAATGATCAAATAATCAAACAACACCAAAACAGGGTCACTGTGGACTTTCGAATATATATTCCAATTTATTAATGCAGAACTGAGGTACAGGTTTTGGATTCAATAGTGTAATAAGGTAAACAAAGGTTATTTAATAAATATTTTTCCAATATTAGGAAAAATGAAAGAGGATTTTGTTGCCTCAAAGCACAGCAATGCACTGAGATAAGCAGCTTTAAGACAGAAGAGGTCAAGAGTAAATGAATAGTTGAGGCAGTGTTTCTGTTTGCTGAGCTCACAGTGCTGTTTAATAAGGGCTATTTGATGAAGCCCCTCCCTGAGGAAAGAGACACTGAAACAATCTATGTCAGAGTGTTTTATTAATTCAAAAGCAATGACACAAGTCATGCATTAAGTCCTGTGTCTTCCTTTATAGCAAAATACAATATTATAATATATTCCAAACTGATGCTGAACCTTAGAAAATAATATGGAACATTTTCAATCCTTCACTCTACACTTCTACTAAAGGGATATTTAGAAGAACTACATGATGAACTTTAGGAACTGATATACAGTGTTTTTAAATGCACTTTACAATCTTATTCCTAAAGCAAATCATCATTCTTTTTTTATATGCTCTTTTTATTGTATTGTAAAATATGCTGCTTCTATTTTATATCAGAAAAAATATTGGAGAAAAGGAGCCATGAAAAAAAAGAATCATATCTTGCAAACCCCAAACAGTTTTTAGTTTGTCTATACGTCTTAAAAATACATCATTGCCAACTTCTGCGTAATAACCAAACAGCCCTGAACATTTCTTGTATATTAACAAACACATCTGAATAAAGCAAACACACAGTCTCATTAGGTTGATCAAATGAGTCAATTAAAGAAAACATCTCAGATGCCCTCTCATATCACAGTTGTCTTTTAATTTAGATCATAAATACAAAACAAAGAAACATCCAAGCTGCACTAGTTTGTTCAGTAGTACATAATATAAGCTACTATTTTACTTGTATTGATTAAACCTAGCAACTGATTTATTTTGATTGGGAAACAGCCAAAAGGAGATGGGTCAGAAAAGTATCAGAGCACTAAAATGCCACAGTTTGAGATGACTACAGGAGATGATGATGTTTTACAGCGTCCACTCAAGTTCAAATGAGGAAACAATGAGAACATCTTATCAAAACATGAACGTGACATATTGTAGTAGGATGGGCTGTGGCAGTTTCCCTGAGCTCCGGTTCAGTGAGTCTATTCAGCCGGATTGTAAAGGCAGTTGTTTAAAAAGGGCGGGGTTTAAGGGTTGTAAAACAAAAGAATATAAAGACGTGCAAGTTGTAACATTTCTGTTCCACACAACAACATTCCTGCACAAAAGTTTGTAGGTGTTCTGTAAATACACATAGCTGCATGTGTAGACCTGGTGCTTTTGGACTAACAATGGGGCTTTGATACTCACCCACAGAATCAAAATATACAGTAGCTGTTCAAGCAAGAATACCTGGATATACCATGTACAGAAATATGTTTTTACTGGGTGCTGTTCACATTTTCTTTAGTAAACGCTCTAAATTCTAAATGTAAAAAATATCTGAACAGTGAAGAAAAAAACACTAACATATTTTGCATATCTTTTAATATATGTAAATATATTACAATATAATATTTTTAATTATAGGGTATAAGAAAGTGAACATTGGAGTAAATTGTACAGCCGCAGTGTCATAAACATATATAGATATGACATGATAAGTAAAGAAAAACAGACCTGAATCTGGATTAAACTTTTACATTCAGTTTAGCTTCAGGATAAAAAGCAGATGAAAGTTACTGTAACCCCAAAACTTCATGTAGACAGCTTTTGTGCAGTTACATCTTTGGTAAATGAAAAATAAAAAACTACTATATACTGCAAAAGACTACAAATTTTTTTTATTTCACTCCTGAATGTAACATGTCACTACTTTATGAAATAACTGAATTAATATCAACTTTGTAACTTTTTACAAGTGCTATGTAAATAATGTTAGTAGGTAGTTTAATGCACTAAGTTTGGTTTAAGAAACAAGTGAAGCTACAAACACAAATCCAGACAACACAGTAGTATCGTCTGAGTTCATCTCCAACATGCATCAGTTTCCCTTTTTTCTGTTTTCATAAAAGGCTTTAGTGAGGACTGTGTGAAACAAATCTGGATTGCTCTTGCCTTAGATGACCTGATTCAGTCCTCTGTGGCAGTAACTGTCCTGCAGAGGTCCTTGAGCAAAAACACTAAATTCCCTCCATCTGTAGAACGACCTGCTGTTTTTTCAGGCGTAAACTGACTGTCGAGAACATCCTGTCCTTTCCGCTGTAATGTTTGGAACATTGTTTAACTAATTTTGCAGTCACACCTTTAGTTCTTGCATATTGTCATGTATCCAACCCTGGCCTTTCTGGCAGGAATGGACCCAGTTATTTAAATAAAACTTCACTTTAGAGGTATGTTTTGCAAATCAAAGGTGCAATCATGTTATAGATGTTTTGCTGTAAATCTCACACCGCGTTCATTACAGAAGTTTTTCAAACTCTGACCCCATTCATCACCCGGCTGACAACTGTGTATTTACCAAGCTACAGTAACACAGGCTAAAGCTACGTCAGTAATGGTGTCACCCTCAGCAAACATGGAACAAACGTAAAGCAGTAGATCAAAGTGACACAATCAGTCCTGGCCCACAAGGTTATTTATGAGATAACAGATAAATCTTTTGGTAATAAGATTGTGGATCATGAACTAATTGCGCTCTGGAAGAAAAAGAAAACACTTAGGTTTTACAGTTACAACAGTAAAAGGTGACTGGCATTTATATGCGAAATGACCTGGTATGAAAACATTTGTACAGTATAGGCACTGAATAGGCATCTGTCAAGAAACTGCAGTTTTAAATATATGAAGGCTGCAAAATGCAAAGTAAATGTGTTTGTCTGTCTCCCATCGCTGATAATTTATTGCTTAAAAGCTTTGTAAACATGACCAAGGCTTTCTCACTGGAAAAAAACCCCAAACTTTTCCCTTGATTATGGCTCCTATGAGAGAAAACTGCATTATAGGTACATTCATGTTCAGGTACAGTCTGGCTAATTCTTATAAAATAAATATTATAATAAAGATAATATGGAATTTTTCACCTGTGATTCCTGTGATAGAAAGATTGCATATATTGATTTTAACAGCAAGACCTTTCAAATGATTAATCATGACGCTTCAAACTAAACTGAAACTTAAATGAATTCTGAAATTCAAAGTTCCCCTCAAAGCACACACCCCACCCTACGACACATATTATTATGTGAACTCTACAATTTAGGGCTGCATGAAAGAATATTTAATTTCAGTTAACTATAGTCCTTAACTATATAAATTCGTAGCCTCTCTGCATGTGAATATTGCAGGAACATTAATAATGGAATCAAAAATTTTCATTATTCCTAATTGAGATGGCTCTAAATAAATGTATGTTGTATTTCTGGATGACTGTGTGCAAAAAAGAGGAAATGATTCTCAAAGTACAGATGGAGTTTCAGTTTGAACTATTAAGTTTTATGTACGTCGGCTCCATTTCTATAAGGAGGACTTTAATCTTTTAGCGTTTAACATGGTGAAGCAGTATTAAGTAAAGAATTGTCTACTGAAGTCCTTCCTTTGTGTAACTATCCTTCATCTCTTCTTCGTAACTGCTGCTACCACTGTCGCATTATAAGGCACATAGGCAACAATGAATTTTTGTATCATGTGAGTTGTACACTGCATACATGTAAACATAGATATTTGGACAGATAGATTATCTCCTTAGCATTTGGTGTCACAGTCTCCATTAGGAGCAGAGAGGCTTTGGACGTAGCGGACGGCGTCTGCGATGGTAAAGAATACAATGCTGTTCTCCCCTCCATCACCTCCTTTTGTGTCGGGGTAGTATCCCCCTCTTTCCAGAGTGTCCAGTAGTGAGGTATTACACTGGGCCAGGACAACTTTGACCCCAAGTTCTCCGTAATCTTTGCGGACTTCTTTCAGAGCATTCACTCCAGCGGTATCTAGAAACAAGATGGCACTGCAGTCTATCACTATGCTGTGCAAGCTACGAGATTTCTCGTCAAGCATCAAGTTTACAGTCGCAGTAGCTTCAGCTTCCTCATCTTTACAGGCATTCTTCCCCTCTGACTTCATATTTGGATCTTTTGCGACCTCTTTCTGCTGTTTGCTCTTCTTCTTCTTGAACTTTAAATGCCGTGTTTTCTCCCTCACAGGGTCGAGCCCTACGCGCTTGTAGAGGGATCTTTTGAACAAGCTCTGGTTGGCGTAATAGATCGGAGCCTCGTATCTGAAAACAGCCACTCCTGGATGCGTCTGAAGGCCGCGGTAAGATGACAGGTCCTCGTAATGCTCCCTGGTTGCAGCCCGGCCCAGCTCCAGGACCTGGACTTGCTGGGTTCGGCCTAGTACGCAGAAGGCTGACACCAAAACCCCCACGAGGAGACCCAGCTCCGTGTTGACCAGCGATGAGGTCAGCATGGTGATCAGCCAGATGGAGGTATCGCCCCGATTGGCACGCCACATGCGGGGAATGTCGGTGAACTTTCGTAGAGCACCACGGAGGTTGACCACGATGATGACGGCAAGTACACACCTGGGCAGAAGAAGGAAAGGGCAAAGGTTAAGAGAGTCACTTTAGTTGTGTTCAAGGAATAAAGCAATCAGTGCCCTGATGAGTGTAGGCTGTTTTTAAGGTGCTTAAAAAACTTGAGTCCTCATTTCATACAGATTTTTAAATTTTCTGGTGTGTAACTGAGACTATAATCGTTTGCCATTCAGTTTTTTTATCTTAGATTTTTTGAAAGCATAAAGACTGAGGGGCAAAGGTCGAGACAGAATCAGCTGAAGAGACCCACAGGCTATACAAATAAAGAGAGAGGGAGTAGGGGTGGGGGGGTAGTAAAAGTGAAGAACAAAGAGAAAACTATCTGTCCTCAGCAGATGTATGACATTATTGATGAAGACATTCCATATGATCAGTGAAGCAGTGTTTGTCTGTAGATGTGTATGTGGGTGTCACACCAGCGTAGAAACAAATCATTACCAATTGTCAGCCTCAGTCACAATAAACAGACAGTGATCAATGCTCACACAAGACTCAACACATTTCCCAGTGTGTGTGTGAAATCCCATTCATCTTTATAAATGGCAATTAACTCATTTGTTTTATTAATTTATGTTTCTGCTCCTTCCTCCTCATTATCCCATAATCATGTCTTGTAATATTAGAATAGAAATTAAAGCTTTTTTCAGCAATGTGTATCTTTGCTGAAGTGTTGTTGCCTTAAGATATTTGAACAGGCAGCCGCTGCAGAGAGAGAACCAGCAGAGTCAGCATTAACCCTGAACTATAACCACAGGTTATCGGTGTTTGTTTAAGTCTACCCTTGAAAAAAAAAAGAGAAAAAGATAGGAACTGCAAGCAAATGTTTAAGTACTCCTATAAATTAGAACTAATTCCTAGTAATTCCTAGTACAAACAGGAACATTGGAATATATGAAACTTATTTGAACTCATCTGAAGCAGGTTGTTTTCTAATGTGATGAAGCTTAACCCCCAAATTATATATATATATATATATATATATATTTATATATATTTGAAAACTTTATCAACGTGGACACACAAATTGATGTTGGCTCCAAAACTTTGACTGGGTCTCAGTTGCATGTGGCTGGTGATGGATGTTTCACAGGTCTAAGACATTCAGGGTTTGTTTTTTCTCAGACTAGACAGACAGGACTGTTAAATGTGCAACTGTAAAATGTAAATGATAAGAACATGCATGATGTCATTCAGGCAATCAGAATTAATTACCTACTGATTAGAAAATTAATTTGCAAGTGGAATAATTGAGGAAGACCCTTAAATTGATTACTCGTTAACATTTTGGTATGCTTACTTCTGAAGGGAATAGAAGAGCGGTGCGATAACTAGAAGCACCAGCAGCAGGACGAGGGCGCTGACCAGCCCTGACATTTGAGTCTGGCACCCTGTTGACTCCTTGACGAGGGTCTTGGTCAGAGCAGCACTGGTGGAGAAGCAGCGGAAAAACGATGGCAGGATGTTGCAGAAGCCGATGGCGTACATCTCCTGGTTGGCGTCCACTGTGTAGCCGTGCTTCTTGGCGAACATTTCTGACAGTGACACGGTGATGGCGAATCCCACGATGGCGATGGAGAAGGCGTCAACAGCCACGTTGGGAATCAGAGACCATAAGGGCAACTGGGGAGGGAGAAAGCCTGTGGGGATGTCGCCGGCCACACTGGACCCATACTCTGTGTTGAAGTGGCCAAAGTGAGAAGCCAGTGTCGCAATTATCACCACAAAGAGCTCAAAGGGAATTGGGGCCTGTAAGAAAAAGAAGAAAAATCAGTACACAAGACAAAAAATTTATGTTCACAGTAGTGGACCCAAGAGTGGTAATTCTCATTATACACGTAATACAGAATTCTCAGACATCATAAAAATCAAGAGCCATTTTGTTAATCTAACATCCTTACAGCTAGCGGAATAAAAAAAAATAAAGTTTGGCCCTGATGTTGGTGGAAAAGGCAATTGTTTAATAAATTGAAATGGTTTTTCTAGTATATGGTGGCATTTTTAGGACATCTCGAACTCGGCTCGTCAGGCTTAGCGCAACACCCCGCAGCTTTGTTTGTGCTTTGTCAGTTTTACCTGCACTTTTACCTCAACCTCAACTCTATGCTCAACTATGCTTTGACCTGCTACCATTAGCATGCCAACATTAGCGTTACAGCCAGCACAGGTCAATCAATAGTTGGTGATTTACTCTGGACCAAAGTGTTGGACTGACAGAGTAACCAGGTAATTGACCAACTGACATTACCATCCTACAGTATTACAGGGGTCAAAAATAGACCATAAAATAATGGAGAAAATGCTAAACTTACTATGACCAACTATACACAGTACAATACATATATATTTTGCAACGGAACAGGTCCCTGACCTTTATGCTTTTTGTGATTGGTTGCTTGTAATTTTGGTGACCAAAAAAAGGCAGTATTTACAGATGATTGAAGCTGTATTTATATTTATAACACTACTAAAATAAACTAATCTGCAGTTTGTCTTTACCTTTAGCTTGGCTTTGAAGCGATCATTGAGCTCCTTGGTAGGTATCAGTACAAGCAAACACACCAAACTGGTCACCAGGTCACAAATGTTTGTGTTCCCCAGGTTGGTGAAGAGGCTGTACCAGGTCTTGAATAGAGTGAACCAACCCTGGGGCCTGGGGATCTTCAGACCCAGAAGGTACTTGAACTGGGAAGTGAGGATGGTCAGGGAGGCTCCTGTAGCGAAGCCACTGAGAAGGGAGTCAGAGAGGTAGACGGAGACGAAGCCTACCTGGAAAATGCCCATGAGCACCTGAGAGAAAGTTAAGCAGGAGTAAATAAGCAGGTTCCAAATTATGGAGGAAGTGAATCTAAGTCAACAATTTATCAAACTATAACGTAATACATACATTTACACTTGAGATATTTGTCTTCAAAACTTTCCACAGATGCAAGTAGACACTATTTCTTAGTTTACCAATGTCACAAACTGTAACTGAGCTGCCTTGATACCATACACTGATAACAGATTTGTCCACGGAGAACAACAGAAGCATTTACTCACATTAGCATGTGATAATTTCAGTTTGTCAAGGCCATAAACCCGCCCCTGCTCACTTACCTGGTAAACCCCAGCGGTAAAGGTAACTGTGGCTCCCACTGTGATCGCATAGCAGCTTCTGTCACATTCCACCCCGACGCTGCCATTCCCCTGGCCAGCCAGCAGGACGGCACTGTTATTACTACTGGTGATGCTGCTCTCTGTGAGGTACCCTGCCAAAGCCAACTCCCTGTCCACAACCTGGCCCACAAGCAGACAGAGCACCCCAAAAATCCCCACTGAGATGTGTCTGGAAGTGCCTAAGAGGGCGTAGATGATGGAGGAGAAGAAAGAAGTGTAGAGACCATATATAGGGTCCTGACTGGCCAATAAGGAGTAAGCTATAGACTGTGGGACCAAAAGGATTCCAACAATCAGTCCTGACATGGCATCGCCCAGAATCCAGTCCCTGAGCTTGTAGCGTGGCAGCCATTTCAGAATTGGGAAAAAGCCCAGTATCTTGGATTTAGCCTTCTTTGGGGTGCACGAGCAGTGTTTCTTCAACCGACGTAACGCAGCGGTTCGACAGGATTTTCCCTTCTCTTTCTCCACTCTTTCCAGAATGAGAGGCTGCTGCTGGTCACTCTCTGCTCCATCTTCTGCTGCTGTACAGCAGTCACTGCCATGAGTCATGATCGAGCCCCTGTTGTGGAAAATAGTTTTGTTTATGTAAGTTGTCAAACCAAAATTATCTCAAACAACGACTTATTGCTGCGTGCCCAATATATGGCACTTTAACAAAAAATGATATCTATGTATATGCTGGGGGCGTAAGGATTCTGAAACTGAGACTGCAGTTTGGTTATCCCTCCCTAAAATGAACAAAACAGAAAAAATTAGGTATGAACAAAACTGTGGTTCGAAAACACCACATTTTTTGCCTTTGTTATGATGTGAAGTGGTGAGAGAGACAGGAAAATGAGGGGAGAGAGAGATAGGATTGACATGCAACAAAGAGCCTGGGCCAGATTTGAACCCGGGCCTCTGCAGCAAAGACTCAGTCTGGTACTCGCTCTACCGAGTGATCTACTGGGGCGATCCCAACTCATTAGTTCATATGCATATTGTAAAATGTTCCCCTGGCTATCGTAATGACCACGTACAACACTTGAGAAGCAGTGTGGAGAGAGGTGGAGGGTGAAGCGCTATCAAATGTCGGGTCAGTTCCTGTGGGCCTGACTGCATATTTCTGACATTTTGCTGAGGCCAAGAAATATTTCTTTCTCTTTGTGCTATGTCACACTACAGATAGGACACTTCCTCTCATTCATACAGTTCAGCTTACACATTTAGTGGCCCTTAGACAGAAAGGGACACTACTGATTATTACCAGTGCTGATATCTACCAAGCTGTGTTATGTACATTAATCCCAGTGTGTTGCTTTGATCATCTATGATCATTATGTAACAGGCTTGAGCTACTTAGTGACTGGATATTTACTTATAGTGAATTTATTATAGACTACCTTTAATTTTAATTGATCATGCTGTGTGATATTTTTAATGAACTTGAATTTGGTCATTTTAGGAAGTCAAACATCTATAGAAGTGTAGGTTAAAGCTGGGCTCATGGATGAATTGGAAATCAATTGCTTATATAATGTAAATTGCAAACAAAACTTTCACCTTTTCAACCCAACTGATCATAGCTAAGAAGACGTATGTTATCGTGCAAAAATGGCCAAAAATGCTTATTGTGATCCCTACTAACAATATGTGTGGCGTGTAATAGCGATTTAATAGTCTCTTTATATCACCATGATACTCCTATAAAGGATTCCGCGGACTTATTTATGGTATTTGAAACTTTCTCAATATTATAACGTTAATAGGATTACAGTAACGTTAACTTGCTCCATTTTCCATGAGGAGGCATGTGTAGTGGCGTTAATGAGATTATTGCTCATGTCTACGGGCTGTTTAAATGCTGCCAGTCAATACTGGGAAGCGGAGTAGCGTCACTTTGTGAACTGAGGAAACTTATATAAACAAATTAAACAAACTACGACACTGCTAAATTGTAATATTCACAATAGCTTTTAAATTACATTAATTTCATTAACGTGTCCAGTTTGAGGAGCTGGGTCAGGCCAGGAGCTGCCAACGCTACCTTAGAGTGGAGATGAATGAGCACCATTGTAAACAAGTTGTCAACGTGGACACCGGTTGAAACTTTAGCTAAATTTAAGTATTGTAACGTGACAGTTTGCTGCTGCTTCTACGGGAACAAAACCGTGTTTTAAATGTGCAAAGTTACTCACCTGAGCTCGAATCAGTCGCTTTTACGAAGTTAATCTGAGGTTGTGTTCATACTGTCGACTTTCACTCTGCCTGAAATTCATTTTACACTAGTTGGTAGATCCGTGCGTAATGACGTTTCATGGAGCGCGTGGGCAACGTCACATGACCTGCCGAGCCAAAGATAGTCTATGTCTGAAGAGGAATCACTTCGTAGGAAAAACTAAGACATCACGCAATAATAATAAAACAATGTATCAATTAAGGAAAATAATAATGCAGAATTTATGGCAAATTAAGTTACTTGGTGTGGGTTTTATAGTGAAATAACAAAGAGGTAATTTATACTCTAACATCCAGGCACAAACTTTCTAGAAACACACAGTCTACAGTCAGAGTTTATTTAAATTCCTAAGCAGTGTCAGATATTACAACTTTTCCATTTTCGTGGTTGATTTACTCAAAGCCTAAACCAAAGTAATACTTGTGGAAAACTGGAGAATATAGAAATATTTTTGGTTTAATGACGTGTCAATTCATAGTTAGTCAAAAAGAAACCATCCTCCACCCTGATGATCAAACACTTCTCCAAAAATGATAAATTGCAACATCGAACCTGCAGTGCAACATCCACATTTGTCATGCCAATGTTAGGTGTGGTGTATCCCAAAATAGTCTGTGCTCTTTTGCTCTGCAGCTCTCTGAACATACCCTCAACTGACACCACACATGTAAAACCAGCTGCATAATTCTGAAAATTTTTTATTTTTTTATCTGAAATGATATTACTTCTGTTATTCTAGGTTTTTTTTTTAATTTTTATTTCTGTGTCATGTTCCTCAGAAAGGGTGTGAAGATGACTGATATCGGTGGTTCATCATCAGAGAGTGGAGAGACATGATACAGTATGAGCTATAGGAGACGCATGTAAGTGTAATACTATGTTTTTGCAATGACATAACCACCAATATTGAATCTCACAATATATGTTACACACACCTCAGGGAGTGTCAGAAAGGGAGGTGTGTTGGCGAGTCTCTGTTCACTCACACTCACAGTTTTGCTGATGTCTTACATGATGACAGCAGATTAACAGCGACAACAGAGCTTGAAAAGTATCAAAACTACTTCTACACTTCTCCATCCAATCCTTTATTTTAATCTGTATTCGATTTCTTCTGTGGATATCAGAAGAACTAAACTGTACTGCAAGAGTGCTTTGAGAAATTTCTATGAACAATTTATGCCAACAGGGATTGAGTATTTTATTCTGAAATGGCAGACTTTGGATAAAGTGTCACTTTAATGTCTCCTGATATGGACACAGACATACTGTTATCTTATTGTCTGAAAACCTCAATGAAGGGGGGCAACATTTTTTTACAGAGAAATGGGGAAATTGAATGAGAAAATGCAATTTATAAAGCTCTAGCTATAATCTGCATAGTCAAGCCATCTGAAATAACAACTACAAATCTAAGTCAGTTGTCTCACATGAAAGTACACACCATGGTCTTGAATTACAAAAAATGAAGTGATTTGTATTTAAACTCTTCTTATTGATTTTTAACCCATTTTGCTTTTGCGGTGTGCAAACTGTTGGGGGTCAGTTCACTAGGTTTGACAAAGTGTGTGTATTTCTAACTCTTGAGTGTGTATAATTAGAACTACATCCATATTAAATATGTCTTATCTGGTCCTCCTAATAAGCATTTTGGGTAGACAGAAAAAACATCCATACAAGTGGTTGATAAATGGCTAATGAACAGAATATTTCAGTTCAACAGGCTATCTGCCATGAGTATTCATTCTCATGACACCGCGTAAGAGCCCTTAAGTGTCAACAGTGTCTTGAAGTGAGACAGAGAAAGGAATCCCAGGTTATGTCAATAAACATGGGAAGGTATCATAATCCCAGCGCTGTAATTGGATGCAGGCTTATGTTCACACATGACCATTTAAAACCATCCTGGTAATCCCTTTTCTTTTCTCAGGCGCCTGCAGAGTTGGTTAGCAGGACAGAGGGATTATACACTTTACTGGAGACAATACAAGGACTTTAACAGGTAAGACTGCCTGCTTTTTATTTAAAAGAAAATCCATTAGATCTGTCGGACACACATGTAGGTCGTACATTATTATATGATAACATAATAACATATTATATAAACATTAATATGCCTTATTATTATCATAACTTTATTGATAGATTTCTATGTGGAGAAGCTTGTACATGGCAACAGTATAACAGGAGTCAGAAGGAAAAGTACTGAAATAACTCAACTCCACCCACCAGTAATTGCTAGGGATAATTACGGACAATTTTTAGCAGGTCATACATAAGGATCGTGTGTAGCGACAATTATCCCCCGACTCTGCAGCTCTACTGAGCTTTTTAGCTTCTTTTAGTTCATTGTTTTGATTTTACAGCACATGTACTGTGTCAGTGTTCACTTCAGCCTCATATCCAGCTGCAGCAGGCAGCTGTTCCCACCAATAACTGAGAAACCCATTGTAAGCTACCTGTCCAGCACCAAGCTACATAAAACAAAGTTAGCAACCAGCTTGTGAAGAAAGTGGAACATTTAACGAGGCAGACATTTTTCTCAGGAGGAGACAGAACCAGAGCTAAAAGAAGAGAGAATGTTGGACTTGCATTAAATTTGACTTATGGTAGATTTGCTCAGCTCCCAAGTGACTATAAATAATGAATACTGCTTTTAATGGGAGTAAATGGGTATTTTTCTATTGTATCAGTTTAGGTTAAATGACTTGCAAAGTTGTAGTTCCTGTGCAATTGTTCAATGAAAGAAGACATTTTGTGTACAGTTTCCCCAACCAGACTTTTCCCTCTTTGGATTTTAACTGCTAATCAACCAGCCCAGAACATTACTACCATCTGTTTTAAACTGTCAGAGTACATCCCCTTTCAGCAGCAGTCATGGTGGATGCAGCAGCAGCGGAGCAGTTCCTGGATGCCAACCCGCAATTTGCCAAGCAGTACTACGACATCAACTTCCGGCCTAAGGTCATCTCGGACCTGTTGGACAACAACCGAAAGGCGGCACTGGACGTTGGCAAGTTTCATGAGCTGTCGACGGTGGAGGAGAGCGAAGTCCTCTTTGACTTGATGCGGGACATCCAGGACAACCTGCAGATGGAGAAGTCCATCTTCAACCTCATGAGACACCTCAGCTTCATGATGAGGGCTGACCGCATGAGCCTCTTCATGTACCGGCAGAGGAATGGTGTAGCTGAGCTGGCAACAAGGTGACTGGGGAAGAAGCTTTTTCTGCACGCATTTTCAAATGAAAAGGGAAAATCAAAACTGGCCTGACACGCACTCCACACTCTTACAGTCTCTTATACTATTTTAAAGTCACACTGCTTCCTCTTCCTAGTTCCATCTCCTCCACCTCACCATTACCTGGTGAGGAAATGTTTCTCAAACTTTGCCAGCACGGAGCACATTGCCTACATTTTCAGGCAAATCTTCAGGGAACCATATTTAATGAACACAGATGCTGCTTTTCACCAGCACACTGCTTCACATTCATACACTTCCAGCTTAATTAAATCAGAGAATGGTAGCTGAGTGTATCCCAGATTTGTACACTTTCTATTTATGCAGTTATGCATTTTCATGCCCATGAAAGGAGCCCACTACAAACACACCTGTTAGTATCTCCATTGGTGATATTGAATGTGGTTGCTTTGCTTACGGGCGCATTGATAAGTGTTGAGGAACATTTGCATTCCCTCTCTGTTTAACTTTTGTCTGAATGGCAGATTCCCTGTTTGAGTTGTAATTAAAAGAAAAAAACCTACTTCAGTTTCACAGCACATTATAATTTTATTGTCCTTATCTTTACCTGCAGGTTATTTAACGTCCATAAAGATGCAGCATTTGATGACTGTCTGGTGCCACCTGACAGTGAGATTGTTTACCCGTTGGATATGGGCATTGTGGGCCATGTGGCCTCCACCAAGAAGATGGTCAACATTCCTGATGTGTCTGAGGTAGATACACATGGTGTTTAATGTTCATCAGTAATGTGGCACTGATGCCTACATCAGATACTGATGTGGGCATCAGTGCCATGTTAGTAGTACAAATATTCATTAAAAAAATCTTCTACATTTAATCGACAAATAGAGTAGAATGTGGCAAACTTCTTCCTCCCAATTCATTTTCTTTACTTTTGCCTCCTGTTGCAATTAAAAAGTTGAATAGAAGCATCAACAAATAAATACGTGCACAATAAAATCAAGGAAAACAAAACCAAGAAACAAACGAGCCAAAAATAGAGTATATTCGTCTCTATTTACTTTCAGTGGTGTAGGTCATCCCTCAGTTATATCTTTTGATGGTTATATCTTTTAAAGGTGCTATTTGTAAATTTCTCTACTTCTTCATAGCCAACATTAGCATTAGCAGCTTTTTACTTTACTTAGTTCAGCATCAAACTTCATTCCTTTACTCACCAAGAGCTGTCTCCAGCTGTGGTAAGCAACGGCAATGTTAACTCTTGTCTCTATAACGTCTTTTCTTCTACTGAAATTAGCATGCTAACCATCTAGCCCCGGCCCATGTCGTGACTTTCCGATAGCAACTCACGGTAGCCTCCAGTCTGCCCTGAAGATGTAACTGCTCTGAGGGTGTATTATAACCTCTTGTATTATAAAAACAATGACAGCCAAAGCTCTTGTGGCAGAGAAAACTTATTTAAAAGACATACAGTTGGACCCCACTGTAGATGTCTTCTGAAAGTGTATATTTATTTAGAGCAACTTAAATGGATGTATATATTTGTAATATGAAAGACCCATGTGGGAGTGAAACCCTGTCATCCTGTATATGTATAGCACACCAGTGTTTAAAAGAGGATTCATGTGCTACTTGTTAAAAGCTGTTGAGTCATTAAATCGGTACAGCTCAGATGTAACATTTTTAAAGAATCCGAAAACCAGTTTGTTGATCTACAACTTCATCCAGCGAATAAATCCTTTCTGTAAAAATGAAACCATTTCTATATAAAATTGGTTCATTGCTCAGTAAACTTTTAATCCCTGTTTGCTGTAGTGTCAGAGCAAGTCCACTGTTGCTCTGCCTGTGTTTGACCACCAGAGGGCGACTTGACACCACAATGTCAACGCTGTTGCTAATTCCCTCCAACCAAAGCCAGCTCAATCTCATTATAGCCAATACCTTTGACATTTGAAAATGGCTGGCAAGCTTATTCCCATGTACACTTCAAGTTTGTCATGCTACTGCAGATCCACCACCTTCTCCTCCACCCCCTCCCCTCTCCCATTCTAGCAACTGTTATTGTAACATTTACACTCAGTAAGGCAGCAGCCCACTCCACATAACTGATGGATTACAAGCCCTCCTCTGTATCAGTTCAGTCACATCTTTTCATGGGAGATTAGAAAGCTCAGCTGCTGATGTACAAATGAAACAGACTCATTTTTGATTGTTCCTGTTTGGTTTTTATCTGTTGGTTCTGCTGCCAGGCCGGCCTGGTGTGCCTTCACTGTGAGCCGTGCTGTTCAAACCTCCGTCCGTCACGCCGCAGTCTCACACAAATACATGAAAGCACGATGGGAAATGTGGCAACTGGAACGATATCAAAGCCTCCAAGCCTCAGTCTCCCCAGTCAGAGCGGAGGAACAGCTAATGTTTCCATATAATTGGTTGACTTTATGATGCTAATGCAGTGTGGATGGTTTTTCAGAGTAGTGCAGAGACTGGGAATCACTGTCTCTCTCTGTACTCTATTTCCCAGTCCAATCCAGTGTAGGCCGGTCATCCAGTCAGGATTCTTGTAGGTATAAAGTAGGGATTATGTTTCACTGGGATTATGTAGTGAGCAACAGCTGGCCTCATTTCTCCCACTTCATCCATCCTTTCCTCCTTCAAAGTGAATTTAATAATCACACACAATACAGCGTAATGACTGCGACTGTTATTTGAGGTGTGGTTCCTCTGGACATGTGCGTGTGAGGAAGGTGCAGAGTGTCAAGCGGAGGATGTTGCAGATGAAGCCGGTTAATCTGTCCTGAATTAGAGCGATCCCAGATTACTCCCAGAGGTCAGGCAGGCCCTGAGCCATTTTCACAGACTCAGCACAATAACACACCTTTAATCTATCCTGTTACACTGTTGTTTCGCTTTATTTATTTTTTCATTTGGTGGAGTAGAAACACCCTGAAATCCACTTAACCAGTTAATGTGTAATAATCCTAGAGGCTATATTATCCAGAGAGGACTTTGTATTCTCATATTTATTATGTATGCCTTTTTTTGGATACATGTATTTGCATGCATTATAAATTGATGAGTATTGATTTGACTGCTGAATCTCTAAACCCTGAAATTCTGACACCATCCTACAATGACAAATATTAAAGGTCTAACCACGGATAGTAGAGTTTGAATTTTGGAACATATGTGGTCATTTGACTTTTTCCCTGCAAAGCCCAGCTGGAATGTTAAATGATAAAGAACAGCGCAGATGAATAGTGTATATAAATAAATAATTTGTGTTTTTCTGTGTCAAAATACAACTTGTGCTTCTAAAGTGTAGAGCTGCTGTGTAAAGGTCAATGCAAAGGTTCAGCTGAGGATAACAAGCAGGATGAAGACCTCTCTCTGGGCTTTAGGGGGTCAAAGGTCACCCAATAATAAGCTGTCAAACTGCCCAGATCTTTGGAACAGGTTTGTTTGTAAAGCTCTTTCAGGCTGCAGTTGGAGCAACTTCTGTATGGTGCTGATCCAGGATCAGCCTGGTCCCCCTCATAGTGATTTTCTCTTATGTGTCCTGCACTGTTACGGCATTTCAGATCAACCGCTATGTAGAGAGAAAAATCCGACTTAATGCCTAATGATATTATGACTGAAGGTGCAGGCTGAGAGTTGCTCACATCTCATTACTGACGCGTAAATTAAAAATATAAGATGACAAAAATGGCACGAATGTTGAAAATGTACTTTTTACTCTCCTACATTTTAAACTCACAAAATGCCTCTTTTTCGTTTTTTTTTTTTTACCAACCTAGGATATATATATATATATATATATATATGTAGCTGGGTAGAAGAAGAGGGTTTGAGATGCTGTTCAGGTTTTCTTGCTTTGCATGTCACAGCAGCAGTATTAAAATCTCTGGGGGTGGAGACTGGAAGTCGGAGATGATGCAAATGTCTTGATTTTGAGGAGTGAATTCCTGTGGGTGAGAGTGAGGTTTGTAAAAGAGGCAGATAAAATAGTAGAGTGATAATAATTTCCCTCTATGCTGCTCTGCATCATGCAATCTCTATTAAAGACTATAAATTATGTTACTCTGGCAAATTGCCCTGACTTACTGATTCCTAACCTGCAACTAAATTGTGTGTTTCTTGTTTTCAGCCTTACCCAAAGCAGGAAATAAGATCTGAACAAAAACTCAAACATTGCCTAACCTAAATCAAGGCTATCACCAATTCTGGTCCCCCAAGGGTCGTTCTCTGCAAGTTTTTGTTCCCTTTTTTGCAGCTAATGAGCCGCTCTTCCTCTATTTCACCCTCAGAGGAACACAATTGATGACCCCTGCTGTACAGGAGGAGCAGTAGGTGGAGTGCAGCAGAGAGGGCCTTGAGTTTGTGGATAATTGAAGCCCTTGCTAGCAGCATTTATGGATAGAAGTGGTGTGTTCATCAGAACTGGCTCTGGGAGTTGTGAGAGCTGCAGGGGCAAAGAGTATAGTAATTAAATACAATCAAATCCTTTCTTTCTCCTTTCTCTTCATAGAGCCCTCATTTCAGTGACTTTGTGGATGAGCTGACAGAGTATCAGACCAAGAACGTCCTCGCCATCCCAATCATGAACGGTAAAGACATGGTGGCCGTCATGATGGCCATCAACAAGTTGGACGGAACGCGCTTCACTGCCAAGGATGAAGAGGTAACATCTAACACTGTCTGACCTGGAAACTGAAATTAAATTTTCAGCTCGGTCAAAACCTGTTTCAAAAAGCCTCGAAACAAGAAACAAGTGCAAACATGCTTTAAAAATGACCAAATATGTGCTGTCTACACCTAAATATAATCAGTAGTTTTTAAGATATCCTGCTAAATAATAAATTGATAAACAGACAGTCACCACCAATGACCTGGTTGTACATTTAGATCTATGGGAAAGAATCAGTAAACATTGTGGTCGAGAGTGCACATTTGATGAGCGTGATGCTCGTGTATTATTACGATATGATATGTTGCTGACTGACGGCACAAAGGTAAAAGTTACTAACAAATTATGTCAAACTGAATATTGTTATGGTGGTCACCACTGCAATTAGAAAATGTTTTGAAGATGTAAATCAAATGCATTTCTCAGGATCCAACGTGTGCTGTTTTCTTTTAGACCCTAAACAAGTACCTGAACTTTGCCAACCTGATCCTGAGAGTTTTCCATCTGAGTTACCTGCACAACTGTGAGACCAGGAGGGGACAGGTGAGGCTGCAGAGCACGTAGCACTCCATATATGCTCTCCTTTAGGATCTGAATTAACCTCGTTTCCTTTAAAGATTTACTAAGCTGCTGAAAGTGTCCCCCGTTTGACCCGATGCTTTTAGAATCAGCGTGAACAGTACAAAACTGCATTTTTCAACAAAAATAATGTGGATATGTGATACAAAAGAAGACAAAAATGAATATGCAAAGAAAGTGACACAAGCAATGTATATGGTGTATTTGAGAAGATGCCCCAATTGAGTAAATTTGTAAAAGCACATAGTATAAAAAACAAAATGTTGGAAGCCAGTAAGAGTAACAGTCAGGTATGAGGAGGAGGAATTCTGAGTTTCAGCCCTTAAACTGTTGTTTTGTGTTGTTTTCTCCTCTGCGGCACAGGTGCTGCTGTGGTCGGCCAGCAAGGTGTTTGAAGAGCTGACGGACATAGAGAGGCAGTTCCACAAAGCCCTGTACACAGTCAGAGCTTTCCTCAACTGTGACCGCTACTCTGTGGGTCTGCTGGACATGACCAAGACCAAGGTGGGTTACCATAGATGCACACTCAGAGTCAGGGATAAGCTGGATAAGCTGGAAAACTAACAAAGCAACAAATAAAGAGGTCAGCAAGCAGCACCGCAATCCTATCTGTGCCAGGCTGATTTAGTGTCTTTGGTGCCTCATTTTTACATTCATTTCCAGGTTATGGACCAGGTCACTTGAATAAAGCTTAAGCTTAAATAGTCAAAACACTTAATTTAAAAGCAGATTTGTGAGCAACAAGCAACGTTTGGGGCTTAGTTTTGGTCTTTAAATCTGTGCATGGGTTCAGGAAATGTAGAAACTGTACAGTATTTGAATCTGAAATAAATTTGAAATCCTAGAATAAAAAGGAATTACTGTATATAACAATAAACCTTTACAAATTTTAAACTAAATGCACCCATTGCTCATCACATACGCACTGCTGTTTTTTTAGTACTTCCACGCCAAATGAATTTTGATGAGAAGCATTTCTTTCTTTTTCTACTCATCTTTTGAGAAGAGATATTTTTCAGAAACTCCTCTGGGGTGTCTTTGTTTAATCTCCACAGTATCTTTGTCTCATTTTAGTTTTTGTGTCAGTGAACGAAATAATACTTCTGATCAGAACGTCTGATTATTGCCGTACTGTCCCCGTGTATTTGTGATAACCAACATGTCATGAATACTACTTATTGGCTGTAGCTGTCACCTAATTATAAGCAGCTGCCAGTTGATTCCCAACACCTGGCATCTGAGAACAAACACATGTTGTCTGTCTGCACAGATGGTTGTCTGGTAAAGATACTGGGTTTCATGAATAAAGCACTTAAGAATAAACAAAACTAGTAGATCAGCTTTAAGCCAGCATTTTGGAAACTGTGCACTTTGTGAAGACACAGGGAAAAAAATCATTACACGCTCCCTAAGAGGCTGCTGGCAATTAACATTTTCAGGCAGGATGGTGCTGTTGGATGGAACCTACAAAGTAAGTGCATCTAAATAATGAAACAACAGAAGTAGCCACATCAGCTGTGTTGTTCCACTCTAAATCTTCTGTTCTCTCTCTCCCTCTCTCCGTGTGTCTGTAGGAGTTCTTTGACCTGTGGCCCGTTTTGATGGGAGAGGTTCCACCATACGATGGACCCAAAACTCCTGATGGCAGGGTGAGGAAACATTCATCAATCCTACAACTACAGCTGTTACTACTGCTCCTACTACTGCTGCTAAACCCAGCAGTTCTCATGTTGAAGACTGTGATCAGTATTCTCAGTCAGTAACCTGATATTTACTCTGGTGCCATCGGGTAAAATGTCCCTCTGGCTATGGCTTATCCATGAGAAGATAACTGTAAGATTTATGGCAGAATTTTCATAAAGTGTGTAGTTTATTGGCCTACAGAGGATGAATCCTGTTTCTTTAGTGATTCTCTGACCTTTCTTCGAGCACCACCATCAGGCCACCAGTGAGGCTTTCTGACTTTTAGTTACCTCCACCAAGGAGGTTATATTCTCACCCCTGTCTTGTTTGTTTGTTGGTTGGTTTGATTGTTTGTCAGCAGGATTACACAAAAAGTACTGAACAGATTTGCACCAAACTTTGTTGAGGGGACAAAGGCCCGGAAAGAACCCATGAAATTCTGGTGCTGATCCAGTTAAAGGGGTAGATCCAGGAATAGTTTTTTTCACTTTCCTTGACGTTGTGAGATTTCTCAACACTTTTGTTAGCTTCTCAGGAAATAATGTTTGTGGATGTTGATGTAAAACATCACACATATTTAGATAGATAATAATTTGGATCTAATCTGGATGCAGATCTGTTTTGTAAGTATTTTGATTTGTGATTGATTTATTTTTGCTATAATTAGGCCAAGGTTTTTATCAGCGTAAACAACATAGTAACAATAAATGGTATTCATCTTGGCATTCAAATTTTAAATGTATAATTTTAGAGTCATAAGATGTGGCTCTGTTGCTGTTGCTACTACCATTGTGTCACTAAAGCTGCTACAACTTTAGCACAACCGAACACTAATATTTACTTACTCATTATCTAACTCAAGGTCCACTTACAGCCTTTTTCTGCAGCTTTCAACTGTATCTCATGGTCTTTATCAGCAGGTGGAGTGTTCACCGTCATCAGTATTTCACAACTTGATCATGAATTAAGACTTTTTTGTCCTAATTGTATAT
The DNA here is from genome assembly GCF_002260705.1 of Seriola dumerili. Classification (NCBI taxonomy): domain Eukaryota; kingdom Metazoa; phylum Chordata; class Actinopteri; order Carangiformes; family Carangidae; genus Seriola; species Seriola dumerili. The sequence goes on from NW_019174586.1 coordinate 9,578,340, forward strand.
ATATATTAGAGTTGTGTATATATATTAGTCTCAGGATACTTTTAGATAATGAACTTAGAAAATATGACATACCAACACAGTAAATAACTATTAAATGTTCTCCCTTTATTCAGAATCGCTGTTGTCATACTATATGACCTGTTCAAATAAAATATCTTGTCCACACAATGTCCCTCTGATGTTTATGTTGTGTGTCTTCTAAAGGAAATTATCTTCTACAAACTGATCGACTACATCCTCCACGGCAAAGAGGACATCAAAGTCATACCGTGAGTCACAGCACAGATCTAGTTTAAGGTGTTTGGAGAGGTGATTATTAAAGGTGAGGAGGGACATGCTGGGACCATGTTGGAAAAAGAGACTGCAATGTCATATCCTCCTCACAGACAAAAAAAATACCAGACAATCTACATCATGGCTAATGAAAGAGTAAAAAAAAAAATACCATTTCTGACACTTGGCATAACATAGGGCATAGAGCCATTTAATTTTTTATGAGCAAATAAAGTCTATTATCAAACATGGCTGCTGGTTTAAACATTAATAATCATCCAAACATTTCATACAGAATAGTCCTGACAGTCCCACCTGTGTAAACAAAAAGTTGTACAAGTTATTTAATCCTGGGAGCATTAAATTAATACTGACACTCACTACAAATTACATGATTATTTTGTTTCCTGTTGTTGTGAAAAACGATGATGATGATGATGATAATGAATAAATGTTGTGATTGTTGTGGCTTGTTTGTCCACAGGAGTCCTCCAGCAGATCACTGGGCCCTGATCAGCGGTTTACCCACCTACGTCGCCGAGACTGGACTGGTCGGTGTCTGTCCTGTCCTCTTCCTTTGTTTGAAGTTTGTTTGAGATTTATTTCAAATGTCAGAGCAATGTCCTGAAGTGAGCGTAAACGCTGCAAGATTATCCCAGCACCGTGACAGCATCGTGAATACCGAATAAAATCACATTAATTAAGGAGCACAAAGTAAAACCCCCAAAAAAGTTCCCATTTGTAAACTTTGTCAGGTGTTGGGTTTCAAAACTGAACTTCACAACCGTACTCTCCATCGTGGTGTTCATGAGGCACAAAAGCCCAGCAAGCTAAATGTTTCTATAAATAATTCTGTTTGGTTCCATGACACGGACACTGACACTGGTTCAGATGTGTCATGTTTCGGCTCACAGAGGAAAATTCAGACCGCTGAGATTTGAATTGTAAAATTCAAAGCTGTTGACTTCTGCTTAAATTATAGGAAGATTCCATATGTCATCTTTAAGTTTGTGCTAATGGGCATCAGAACTGTGCTTCGTGAGCGGCTTCGAGCTGTAGCAGCATACTTCATCATTCTTCCTCCTCGGTCTTGTGTATGTGTAACTTGTGTCTGCCAGACAGGTTTTCTAAGGTTACTGTGAGGAAAGGCCTTAAATCAAAGCAGATGAGGGCGAGAAGTATAATCAGATTTAAATTTAAAGCATCAAGGTGTCACATTTACATTCTTAACTTACAATGAGTTACTGAAGGACACTTTGGCAGGTCACGTGGACTCACTACGATTGTTGAAGGTATCGAACATGTGACCTTTCTACAAGAGGCTCCACCACCCGGGAGCCATAACATGCATGAATTAAACAACAAATGAATAATGAATGAACAGTGAGCAGGTTGAATACGAACAGTGGCAGCTCTGTTCAGCAGGGGAGAGATAAACTTTAAATGTAGTAATAACAACAACCTTTTTTTTGGTCCATTTTACAGCAGATTTTAACACAGTGGAGCAGAAATCCCAACACAAGGGCTGTTTGGGACTTTAGATGTCAGTGTGAAGAATTTACAGATTTTAATCAAAAAACACAGAGCAGCGTATTCAGCATGTTCAGATTTACAACCTGTGGCATGTGCAGGGAGTTCGACCAACTCCTCTAGCGTGGAGACCGACAACAGCCAAACAATAAAAACTAAAGTAATGATAATGTGTATAGTACCTCTTAAAGTTCATGAAGTTAAAGGCTTTGAGGAAAACTGTGCTACAACCAAGCAGCTTCCTCCAGGGCTAAAGATCAAGGCCAACACAGCAGTGCCAAAAACTGCAGTTTCTCAAATGACCACTTGAGGCTTCAAATAGAGTCAATCCACATAGACAATTTCCTCCTTCATGACAACTGTGAAGGGGTGAATTTTTACAATCAACTCACCTGTTTGAATTTTATTAAGGCTTAAAGTTCTGCATAATAAAGGGCGTGGCCGCTTTGAGTGACAGGTGGGTCAGGTGGTTTTCCTCAGCAAAAACTTGGCAATCTGGAAAAGTGCTTGTAAATATCACCGAGCACTGGAGGTTCCTGCATAAACATAAAACAATTTCTGAGCCACAGTAAAAATGAAGGTTTAATCTCCACCAACTGACTGAACTGAAGAGAAATTGGTCTCCACGGTCTGACCAGGTTTCTTCAACTAACCATATTTAAACCATTTCTTATCTAATAGCTTAAACCAAATGTCTCAAATATCTGGTGTTGGCCAGTGAGCAATTCCATACAGGCTTGCAGATTTTTATTTATTATTTTTCCAAAATCTTTAGATTGCTAATTTAGTGTTTCTGGTATCTAAACTGTGCAACGCAACATAAACATTTTAATTTGGCAGCATGGACAGCGTTTCTCTGCACCTGATACCAAAATGTTTCTGAAGAAAGTTAGTTTGTGGAACTTGCTCGCAACATGTTGGGAGGTACAGCACTACATTTACCTTAAAAACTTATTTTTTTTTTTTTAAATACACTAGTTATTCTGCTGTGTAACGCCACAAGAAGCTTGTACATTGTCAGATTTAGTCCAATATATTAATCGACCTTGTATGGTGACATTTTGGGTGTTTTCACAATCAGTGGACGTGTCTGGATTCAACCAAAACCTGTAGTTCTGAAGAAATTCTCCTTAATTCTCCTCATCTCTTGCTCTGACTTTAAGAGAACAACTTTCTCCTCTGCTGTGCAGGACTCTGTAAAACCAATGTCCTCTAAAAAATTTCAGCATATCTTTATAGGAATCTGTGGGTGGTCAGACGAGCAGAACGCCATTAGGCCTTATTACACAGTTGTCAGTGTGCACACCGTTGTGGAAATGAAAAGTGCTCAGCCACACGCTGCTGTGATGTATAATTGTAATTTCTGCAGCCAATGTAATTAATTACAGCACGCTTTTCCCAAACCACTGAGCCCGCCGCTGCTCGTCTGTCTATCCCTCCTTCTGCTTCAGCCCGTCTGTGCTCTTCCTGTCCTTCCATCGTCTTTGCTGCTCGTCATTTTTCAACTCCACATCATCTTCCCATGCTCCTCTCCTCCTTTCTTCTTCTTCTTCTTCTTATTCTTCTTCTTCTTCTTTCTACATCATGTAAAATGTGAAAACTTCATTTCTCCACAGAGTCACCTTTTCATAAGTCGAGTGAAAGAGAAAGACATGTCAGATTGACACTAATGCTTTTGGATGCCATTTGATTAAACTGTGAAGCATTCAAACTTTGTCAGCTTCTGATAGTAACATATGAACATGTGGTACGTCAAGCCAAGTGAGGACATGAGAAGTTTGACAGTTTTATCTCTTCTTATTTGTTCTAGCCATTTTCATGTTGTTATTCCTTCTAAACCTGACCTTTTCATATTTTGGTAATCCTTACAGATTACACTGGCAATTAATTCACAGAATAAACCACGCATTTTTTTTCTTTACCCCAAAACCAGAATCAACCCCCCCTCACTTTATAGCATAATTATCCTCAACTTTTTTCTCTCTTCCTTTTTTCAACAGATTTGTAACATAATGAACGCAGCAGAGGATGAAACTTTTGAATTCCAGGTAAGATGACTGCAACTTTTTTTTCTTTATGGAAGCCCTGGTTAAGAGACAAATCATTTTTCCGCCGTATGGTACTGACTCAACTCCACTCCACTCGCTTTTGGTGCCATATACTTTTTCCACTCAGTGTGGTGTTGTTACTATAGTAATGACAGACAAAGCTACTGTGACATCATCTTCAATGCGACACACACATGAACAATGGAGGACATCGAAAGGATACCAAACATTTGCAAAAAGTACCAGGTACCAGTTCCTATCCATAACTTTTACTTAAAGGAAAACCAAAAAAGTAGAGTTGAGTGGAGTCGAGCCGGTACCATGCAGCAGAGAAGAGCCAGTCGAACAACAACAAACAGCTCAGTTGCAACACAAGTTTAAGCCAAAACTTGCAGAACAAGACCCCAAATCGAAAGAAAACAATTATAGAATATTAAGTTACCCAGTAAAACGTGAAGCATCTATTTTTCCAGAAACATAAGGGACTGAAGATCAACGGCTTAATTTGTTTGCACCACAGTTGATTGTGTTTACTATGAAAAACACTGCATGAATGATTTGTGAAAAGAAGGAAACTAAAACTTTTATTTTTGCGAGGAAAGTTACAAACAACTGACTTTCAAAACTTATATTTAAGCTTTCTGACACGGTGAATATGTCTCAATCCTCTATAGACGTGAATACAAAATGTTGGCTGGCTAATTAGTCACTCACTACTGCAGTTTATTAAAATCTTGATGCATTGCTTCCAAATTTAATGAATATGCAGGTAAATGAAAAATGTCCTAATTATCTGCTGCAAGATGAATAGTTGTAATATACATTTACATTTATTCACTTGGCAGAAGCTTTGGTCCAAGGCAAAGTACAAATATGACCATCCACAGATGGTATCGCATTATTTTGACTCATATTATTATTATTATTATTATTATTTATTTATTACACTTTTAATTATCTAGGAAAGAATACATTCAGTTCACCCCAGCCTCACACTCATATATTTATGCAGCTTAACACCTGTAGTTGCTGTGAGAGAGGAGAGCGGTTTGGCTCATCTTTATCTGTGATCAGATCTTCTTGTAAAGAACTAAATGACATCAACATTTTTCAGTCAGATTACAGTAACTGCATTTGCGCTTGAGTGATGGGAATAAAATGGAGCTGAGAGTATATGTGAAATAATGAAGTTAGCTATATAATGGTCCCTCTCGTGTCATAAAAGACCACCAGAGAACAATCATAAAGAACGATTGTAATGTCCTCTGTGAATAAATGATATGTCCCACATTCTCTGCTCTCCTCAGTTTAAATTGGTTTCCTGAAGGCTACTAAGCTCCCGATGTATTTATCTTTATTGTACTTAGTTTCTGATACAGTGCTAGCCAATGTACCTGCTCATGTACCTGTGGCCAGTATACCTGCTCATACATTCACCCTGTTTCAGAACTGCTGACAGCGAGTGTCTGAATGTTACCGGGACGACCCACCATTATGTCCTCTTACACAGTTTGAGGTTGAGTTATGTTGCTATTATGTGTTGTAATTTTCCTCATGTAGCCACTTTCCTCCAACCTGCCTTATGCAAATCTGCTTCATCGGGGTTTCCCTACATTTCCCAGAAGACTTTGAAACTGTTTTTTGTACAGTGGTAAGATCCATCAGAGAAAGGGTCATCCCTTAATGAAAACCCCCCTATTATTATCTCTGTGACTGTAGATGATTATCTCTGTTTCTTCTTGTATGGCTGTTGAAAGTTGGTAGAAAATGGCACTTTGCTGTTTTTATTGCTTCTGCTCTTCTATTTTTTTTCCAGTTACTTTATACTTAGCTTTTTTAAGAACCTGTAAAGCACTCTGAACTACATTTGAATGGAAATGGTGCAACAAAAATGAAAACATTTTCCATCATCAGACTCCATTTAGCTGCTTTAAATAACTCAACTTTGGATCATTACATGATGTTTTTCCAGATGTCCATTCGTGGTGAATCGTGCAATAAACTACTATATATTTTTTAATCCAAGAATATCCTGTTATGTTTTCCAACTCTGATGAAGCTAAAGGGCTGCATTAGTTCACCAAGCATCCATTTAAAAAGTGTTAGACTCCAACAACACTTGCAGCAGCAGTTTGTTGAGATTTTAGGGGCAGTGAGCAGGTGAATTATTGATTCTTTTCACTTTTCCTCTGAATGTAGAAGTTCACGTTACATTTCTGTCAGGTTCCTGCTTTCATGATGGAAAAATGGTCAGCAAAACAACGTTACTGGATTTTAAAAGAAAGTCCCCATATTACTGTCTTAAATATATCGCAGCAACAATGTAGATAAGCATATTCTAATTTACAGCCACTGAAATAATGCATTTTGAACTGTGTGTGTGTGTGTGTGTGTGTGTGTGCGCGTGTGTGTGTGTGCGTGTGCATGTGCACGCAGAAAGAGCCTCTGGATGATTCTGGCTGGACCATTAAGAACGTCCTGTCGATACCAATTGTCAACAAGAAAGAGGAGATAGTGGGTGTGGCCACGTTCTATAACAGGAAGGATGGGAAACCCTTTGATGAAATGGATGAAACACTGATGGAGGTACAGCCTGTGTGTGTGTGTGTGTGTGTGTGTGTGTGTGCGTGCGTGCGTGCGTGCGCGAGAGAGAGAGGGAGTCAGCACTGAGTCACTGAGTTTATAAATACACTCAGGCCATTCAGAGCATCTGCATTATTTATCACTGGGCCTTGAGGCTTTTTACTGAAGTCTCTCTATCCGCCTCTCTGCTCAGAACTCGGTTAAAATACACAACGTGACAGTTTGATCTCCTTTAACTTCAAAGTAGTTTTAGGAACAGTTTTTCTTTTTGACATTTTCATATGAATTTGATTTGCTATTTGCCTGAAAAGTGATTTGACCAACATTCACTTCAGAAAGCTTTTGTTTTAACAAATAGTGTGTGTGTTGTAGTGTTTGCTAAGCAAACAGGAAACTGGTGACAGTGGTGGATTGTAGCTAAGTATATTTACTGAAGTACTGTACTTAGTACAATTCTGAGGTCGTTGTACTTTAACACAGCGAACAAGAAACATGAAAACTTGGAAAGAAACAGGAGGAAGCATGATATATCCACTATATTTCAGAAGCACATATTAGAATTTTTGCTCCACTACATTTAAAACTTATAGGTCCTGGTTCCTTTTTTACACACCCATATGAATGAACGTCGGTGGAGGGAAAGCTTATTACAACCTCAGAATCGTTACAGCTCTGGAGGAATAAATGTCTATTTTTATTGAACAGGAATAGAAATAGATAATGAGCAAATCTTTCAGCCCTGTCTGAAAATTCAAGTATAATTTGACTAACAAGATAAGAGCAGAGGACAAAGTTGCACCAGTTTGTACCTCCTTTGAAGCTGGTATCCCATATGATCAGACTATTAATAAAAACCTGTTTGATTTGTTTGTGCAGACAAAGTAAAAATGTATTAGCATTACATATCAGATAGGTACATTGTGATTACTTCAGAAATCATAAAGCACAGATGTTTGTTTTTCACAAAACGATGTACAAACAAGTGAGATCATCCCTTTGGAGTCATTTGGATGTTAATGTGCTGAAGACTGTGCTTAAAAATGGAGCATAGCAAAAATAATATGCTCTATATTCCCCTGCATTCAGCGGCGCACACTGTAATGTATTTTGTAATATAACAGTTTGAAATGGTTCATTCTGCATAATGACTAATTTTACTTTGATATTTCAGTGCATTTTGCTGATGACTGTGCAATATGTTAGTTCAATTCAAATGCAGGACTTGTAATGGAGCATTTTCACATAGTCGAGTTGGGTTAGGGTTGAGTGAAGAATCAGAACTGTTTTCACCACTGAGAGCAGGTGATGTTTATATTTTCATTTTTAGGGTTGGACAAAAGAAGGCAGTTTGCTTGAGCAGTGGAAGAAAAGACTAGACTCAGTCTACAAACTCACAGAATCAATTTTGTCTTTCTCTCTCTCTCTCTCTCACTCACACACACACACACACACACACACACACCTCTCTGTCCAGTCTCTGACCCAGTTCCTGGGCTGGTCGGTGTTGAACACTGACACCTACGATAAGATGAACAAGCTGGAGAACAGGAAGGACATCTTCCAGGACATGGTGATGTACCATGTCAAGTGTCGCAAGGATGAAATCCAGAACGTTCTGGTTAGTAAGTAAATGTGGAAAAAGGGAGAGATCTGGTTCTCTATCACACCAACTATAGCAGGGATAAATATATCACTATGGATTTATCAAAATGTGTTTAAGGATAACATTGTGTAATAGTGTTATTCTGCGTGTTTCTCTCCAAATGGATTGTTCCAAACTTTTCCAAAAAAGAGTGTTTTACACACAGTTGAGTGTTTAAAGCCTGTTTTCATGAAAAGACCAATGAAGTGATGTTTTTTTTTCTGTAATTGGCCTCTTGAGCTTCTTGCAGTATATAATGGCGGCTACAGTGATACAAAAGGTGTATTTCATGTCCCTTATGAATTTATTGTTGTTGTTATAAAACAAGTTGGTAATGTGAGCCTGGAAGAAAGTATTAAATGTAGGCAAATTGTGGTTTGTACTTCAGTTACTACTGTCTACTTTTGTCAAATTAAATCTAATATCTGTTCTCATTCTCTTCTAAAATTACCTGGAAATCTTATGTAGTAAAAGCTGAATAAGAAAGATTAATGCATTTTACAGCCCCATTGAAACTAGAGGCTGCAGCATTTTGTTGACATTAAACCTTAGAGACCGCTGCTGGACCACAATGCAGATATTATCCTTTAATATATGTGCTACTCAGAACAAAACCAGTCAGTTTGAAGCCAGTCTGTTGATGTGGACGATAGAAACAGGAGGTGAGCATCGTTTATAAGGTGAAATTGGCTGTCAGATTTTGTATGAGGTGATTTGTCAGTAGATAGAGAAACAGGCAGAGGGAATGAAAGCAGAGAGAGATGACCTGATGTGACCTCAGATCAGGAGTCAGATGATTGATGCTGAAGTGTTTGATCCAAGGTGAGCATTGATGATGTGTGTTTCCCCAGAACACCAGGGAGAGATGGGGGAAGGAGCCAGATGAGTGCGAGGAGGAAGAGCTCCAAGAGATTCTGGTAAACAACAAAACGTCCAGCTTGTGCCTTCAGAAATTCCAAAAGCTATCCTCAGTGCAAACAAAGAAATACATTTCCCCTGATGCACCATGACTGTGAATGAGATTTTGTGACATTTATTATATTGACTCTACAGATCAAAGTCATGACCTTTTTTGTTTTTAAGGTTTCTCATTTTTCCACAGTCCTATGTGGCGGTGTCGTCACATGATGCACACCAAGCTGTGGCGACATGATTCAACAAATCTACAGTATGAATTTATGTATTTGTCCATTTCTGTCCACAGTCAGAGGTTTTGCCGAGTGCGAAGAAATCTGAGATCTTGGAGTTTCACTTCTGTGACTTTGAGCACAGTGAACTGGACCTGGTGAAGTGCGGCATCCAGATGTACTACGAACTGAAAGTGGTGGACAAGTTTCACATTCCCAGAGAGGTTTGTTAATTCATTTGTATTTGATGTTCATATTCTCCCCTAATTTTTTGCCAAATAACATTCCACGATGTAGATTTCAGAGGCTGACATTCATAAGGTTGGAAGCACCATTCACACCATTGAAAATAATTTATTTCCAATATCCTGAAGTATCATCAGTTCTTTTCTCTATAAGACTTAACCATGTGTGCTTGTGGACCTGCACTCGTTAATAATGTGTCATAGATAAACACAAACAAGCGGTGCAGAGTGGTGTTGTTTCATCCTGTGTCGTTTTTCTGTCACATGATATAAGCGGTAAAGTGTGTGTTACCTGCAGGCCCTGGTGAGGTTTGTTTACTCTTTGAGTAAAGGCTACAGGAAGATCACCTACCACAACTGGAGACATGGATTCAACGTCGGACAGACCATGTTCACCCTGCTGATGGTCAGATACGCAGCCTCTCTCCCTCCACCCTCTTCTTCTCCTTAATTACTCATCACTCCCTCACCTCCTGCTCTCAATCATTTCTTCCTCCTCCTCCTTCCCTCTCCAGTAAATCCTCTCTACTCCTCCTCCTCCATCTCACCTCTCATCTTTCCTGTTCCTCTTCCCTTTATTGTCCTCCTCCTTGGTCCCCCGTATTGTCACCTGAAATGTTCTCTACATGTGACCATGCATGTCTGTGCTGTGTTTATATGGATGTTTGTGTATAAGTGAGTAAACGAGAGATAATGAAGTGTGTCTGTAAATGATAAAATGAGTCAGTGTTTTTTGAACTGGTTATTAAATAAGAAAACCAGTGAGTGGAAATCCTGCACTTGTTTGTGTGCTGAATGCATGGCTACATGTGTGTTAACAATTTATGTTCGTGTTCTCAGACCGGCGATCTGAAGCGTTACTACACAGACCTGGAGTGTATGGCCATGGTGACTGCTGGCCTCTGCCACGATATTGACCACAGAGGAACCAACAACCTCTACCAGATGAAGTAAGAGCAACGGGGGGGGGGGGGGGAGTAGCGGGGGTGAGGGAGTGTTTCAGCATGTCAGTAAATCAACCGAAAGGTAACATGTTTGATCCCTAAACAGCCTGTGTGTCTGTCTGCTACAGGAATAAAACTTAATTAGATTTATATATTTGGAAAGTTACTTTCAGAACAAGGTCTTTACGCACTGACCTTTAGAGGTAACAAGTAATTTTAGAAGGAGCTGGTCATTTGAGTGACTTTGCACTTAGTGTTTAATTACATTTTTTTTTTTTCTATCACCTGAATATAATGGAGTGCAGTACAACACCACTTTGACCTCAGCGCTAAAACACATAATTTCATTAATTTAATTAATAAAAGGCAGATTAATGTATTGGATTGCATTAGGTGTATGTAACACAGTGACCATGTTAAGGTAGTGGTTATTTGTGCTTTTGTTTTTTCTGTTTTTAAGGCAAAAGAGGCTGAAAACTACAAATATTTCAGTAAGTGTGAGAAAACTGAGGCACTCGTGATAATAAGCTTCAGCGTTCGTTAAACATGGGCATCAAGGACGATGAGGTGAAATGAGACCAGCTTAGCAACCAGTGGTTTAAAGAAGATGTTTTGATATTTCTACATAGCCAGCGTTAGCATTTTTACCAGTCTTGCAAAGAGCTTCTGCTATTGTTGCGTTTACAGGATAAGAGGTTATAATACAACCTCTGAGCAGCGTTACTTCTTCAGGGCAGACTGGACGCTACAGTGACTCAGTATCAGAAAGTGATTAGACAGTTCGACTGGGCCAGGGCTAGCTGGTTAGCATGCTAACTTCAGTAGACAATAAATAGAAGCAAAACAAGAGGGTGGTTTTCCACCACTGGAGGCGGCTCTTGGTGAGTAAAGGAATGAAGTTTGATGCAGAACAATGTTTCTCCTAGACTGGGAAGTGAACAGCTGTGATTACTAACACTGGCTATGTTACAATAGCAAAACTTAAGTATAGCTGGACACATGCACAATACAAAACATGTTTTTCAAACTATTAACTGAACAAAAGTAAAATCATATAGAATGATAAATATATGGCTTCCTTAATTACTTATTGCCGCCATGACCCCGTTTCTTCATGAGTTTCAGTTGCATTCATTTATAACTTTTCTCACTTTTTGAAATCAGACTGTTTGGTCATTCTGAGGGCGTTTAATTGATTCAAATTGACAGCAGCCACTCCTCCCGTGTTCGAGACGAGCTGACCTCAGCTCTTTAGGCGAAGGTAACATCACACACGGAGAACATCAATGCACTGATATTGACCAGATACACCTTCAGCTGCTCTGCCCCACCTGCTGATGGATGAGCTAATGAGAGCCGCCATTAGCCGCGGACGCAGCAGGCCAGGCCCACCCTGGATTTAACATGCATGATTTATCACAGTGTAACCTCCCATCATTGTGTGTGTGTCTGTGTGTGTGTGTCTGTGTGTGTCTGTGTGTCTGTGTGTGTGTGTGTCTGTGTGTGTGTTTGACACACAGTCTGGTAATCCTCTGGCGAAGCTTCACGGCTCCTCCATCTTGGAAAGACACCATCTGGAGTTTGGCAAGACTCTGCTGAGAGATGAAGTAGGTTTCAGTGTTCACACACACACACACACACACACACACACACACACACACACACACACACACAGGGGTGGACACATCAACACCTAAACATCTGTACATTGGAAAGCAATGCGATATAACCATCCTGCAATAAATCTAAAGAACTGACACCCCACCCTCTTGAGCCTCGGCTCCATTTGCTTCTGTGGGAAAACATGTTTATGAAAAATTAAATGAAATTGAAATGATTATTATCTTTCCATTTCCCATGTGTCTTTGCTAAAATAAAACTTTGATCAATGCAAAAGTTCTCAAATCTTACTGCCCAGTACAGCAGTAGATCCCCTTTTAGCTTTCAACATAGAAATAAAACTCTCAGCTTTCTCTGTTTATCTTTTCCAATTTATCGGTTTTGTCACACATAATTTCTGTCTCACATCAAAGGAGGCCTGTTTTGAGTCTTCTCCTGCTCTGTATGTTTGACACACTCACAGAAAACAAACATAATCTCAACCTTCTGGATGTCCAGTCAGGGTCATGACAACCTAACCCCCAACACACGCCCCTGTGTTCTTATTGTTCTCTGAATCGACTGTCTCGATTTTCTCCTGTGTTTCAGTCACTGAACATTTATCAGAATCTAAACCGCCGGCAGCACGACCTCGTCATCCACCTCATGGACATCGCCATTATCGCTACTGACCTGGCTCTCTACTTCAAGTCAGTACAAAGAGAATGCAAATGCATCACGTCTGTTCAGTTATCGTTCTACCGCTTTAAATGCTTTTTAGCCAGCATTATAAAACAGATTAATTACACTTAATTGTTTGAGTGGCACATTTGTTAATGATTTCATCTTTTTGTGTCAGTTTTTTAAGTGATTACTTTTTGAATTGATACATAAAGAAGCCAACAAAAATACAGCAGATAAGAAAAGATTTTGTGTTGATGAAAAACTCACCTGTAAGTGTTGCTGATGAATTCTGTCCCACCACCTTCTCCAAAATAATCTCAGCACAACAAGTGAGTGGGTGATGCAGGTTCAATGAAAGCACGTCAGAGCAGACCGTGATTATAATGCCTTGTGAAACGCGTTTTAAAGATGGAGGTAGCGGAGCACTGTTTTATTTCTGTGCAGGAAGAGGACAATGTTCCAGAAGATTGTTGACCAGTCCAAGACCTACGAGAGCTGGACCGACTGGACCAAGTACATGATGCTGGAGACCACGCGTAAAGAGATCGTCATGTAGGCACAAACGCAAACGCACAGGTAGAAACACAGACGCATACAAACAGTCAGATGTCAACACATGTATTGTGTTTCTAGGGCCATGATGATGACAGCCTGTGACCTGTCTGCTATCGCCAAGCCGTGGGAGATTCAGAGCAAGGTACGCGGCTGTGTGATCTCTACACAAGGTCCTTTTCATACTTCACAGTTGTAGCTGTAAAATGGCTCTCCAGCCTCGCTAACATCCAGCCGTTCACTGTAATAAGACACACACTTGTACACAAGCTCCAGGAGAGTCTCTGCAAGAGAGCGGGAGCCGGTGATAAAGTAGACAGAGAATGACATTTTGTCAGCGCTGCCATTTCTCTCAGCGGCGTTCAGCAGTGATTCTTGACGGCCTCATGCATCAAAAGCAACCTGCTGCTTTTCATTCGCCTCATTACGGCATGGCAGGCTCAGCGTTTTATTTAAGTAAAGTATGCAATATACACATTGAATCGCGCCTGCACACACAGGCATATCAATATGAACAGGAAGTATCGCTGGTGGCGCTGCTGGAGGGTCATTTTTTACCTTTATTTGTTTGCAATTGGCTGGGAACATGAGCTCTTTGTCAGTGACGCCTGCTTCACATTCTTATACACACACATAAGCTGGAGCAATTCCACTGTACCCATAATAAAACCAGTAATGGTAATTCAAAGCACAGATAGTTGAGTTCTTGTTGATGAAGTGCTTGATGCATCACCTGTTGAAAGAATTCAAATATAAAGCCAATAATTATATAATCTATTATAGAAGAGAAATATAAGTTACCAGACGATTTTATCCAATTCCTCCAAAACGTATTCATATAAGATGATGAAGGGAGGGCAAAAACAGAATCACTGGCTCAACTGGTCCCATGCTTATTATTAGAGCCGCGCTCAACCTGTAATGAGGGGTCACAAGTGGACATAGCTTCATTTTCAAGGGTCATGAGCTAAAAATGTTTGAACCACTGATTCAGAAAATGAGAAGGCGCGCTGTGCTGTTTTGGCATGCATTGTTAAAGAAGATATTTGAGATATTTTTTTCTTAATGTCTCAGGCTCATGGGCTCCTTTTCAGTTGTAATCATAACACAAATAATTCCACAAGTCAGCAGACACCTGACCTTTTATAAATGATTTTTCCATCAAAATGGTTCTGCAAATCACCTTTCAGGTGGTTTGGTTTTCATGATTGTCCTCCAGCATGACTAGCTAATTTAAAACATCCATAGTCTTGTTTAATGGCAAAACCTGTTGAACTTATACACTTAGAATTTTAAATTGGAACAGATAATTGCAGATTGAATATTTCATTTTCTCCCATATTCAATTGCTTGAGTTTAAAGTAAAGAGTGAGAGCTGTGTTGCTGAGTACAGGGGAGGAATTTGCTGTTAAAGGGTCATGAATCTGGTACTGTGATGAAAATCTAATAAATACCAGTATAATCATGTTTGAGTACTGCCAGATGTGGTCTTCAGATACAATATGTGTGAAGGGAGGTTATGGGACCAGCAGTGCGATCAGTGTATTAGAATAAAAGGCTCATGAATATTGTTCCCAAATAGCATCTTACAGTAGACGTTGGTAAAAATGTCACTAGTCACACAAATAGAATGATGTATCCCTTTAAATCTTTTCTACATCAGTTACTTCACATCTGTAGTAAAATTTGGGATTCAAACTACCAGCTTTTTCCTCACCTTCAGGCTCCTGTTATTAATGTTCATCCTTTACGATTGTATGTCAGAGGTACATGTAATTAATCTACAGTCTCGCAACTACATGATGAGCGTGTGTGCAAGCTGATAAACATCTCATATCAAACCCAAAAAATAATTATTACCATGTGTTACTATGACAAACTTCAGCAGATTAGTTGAGTTCTCTTCTGCTCTGTTGCTCCTTATGCACAGTTGATGCCAATTACGATATTCCACCTTTATTTTTGGCGGATACTTTTTTTTTTTTTTTTTTCCCCTGGTTCGATTTCACCTTTGTCTGCACCTGGTGAGTCAGCTCCACATCCCACACACGCTGTCAGGATATCTATCTACAGCAGCGGCCGCCCCCCCCTGTGGATTGTGCTCTAAAAGTAGTTTGATGACTAACTCCTCTCCTAAAAGGTGAATTCCACCCTGAATACAGCAGCTACATGTTTGTAGATGTCAAAATGAAGCCCTCCAAATTCAAGTTCTCATCAGAGACTTGCGGAAACTTGATACTAGAACTTAATTTAAGCAAAGGGAATCTCTGCTTGTGGGAAATGAGTCTCTATTACAGCTTGAGTTTGTGATTCAAGCTGATAAGATGGTTGCATTCTTACATAAAAATCATCTGATGTACAGATAAAGTCACTCAGATTTTTATTGATGATAGACAGTCCTCCCTGAGATGTTCTGGAGAGACAAAAGCTCGAGCTGCTTAATTCTTCTTAAGATATTCCACTGACATTTTTATAGCTGATACTTTTTTTTTCCCACTCAGTTCTGCTTCCCACGCACACAGAATATCTGTCTACAGCCTGCCACAGCCTCGTGGCAATTGTTCCCTCCAAACTGGCTTGATGACTAGCTCTTTCTAAAATGAGGTTTTTTTTTTTTTTATCCCAAATGCAGAATTCACATAGTATTCATCAGATCTCGCATTGCTCCAATTTAGGTTTGCGAGGGGCAAGACAAAATAGGCTTTCATCTCATCAAGGCACAAAAGCTTGAAACTGCCTCATGAGCACTGAGCAAGATTCTAATTTATGGGACATTGTAAAAGCTTTACAGGATGATTTTAAGGACATGTACGGGAGCTTTTCTTACGCTATAAAATGCTCCTCAAATCAGCACCGTGCTCCAGCCAGTAGCTTTATGACTGCCAGTGACTTAAAGGAGAATTCCCCCAAATACTGTACATAGTGTTGAAATGATCAGTCAGAAAATAACTTGTTTTATATCATTTTAAATTAAATACCTTTTGGTTTTGGACTGTCAGGCAGATGTCATAGAGGCTCTGAAAACTCTGGAAACATTTTATAAACTTAATAATTAATGCTAATATATATAATAAGATATAAAATATTGTCACAGTCACATAACCCTAACCCCAAATCATTATGTAATTTTGAGCTTATCTCCACTAACCATTTGCTAACCACAGAGAACCATGAGACGAAGTCTGTTGACTGACTTTAAATTTGACCTCTCCAAACTTTGTTGGACCCTCTAGGTGGCGCTGTCTGTAGCTGCAGAGTTCTGGGAGCAGGGAGACCTCGAGAGGACGGTCCTGGAGCAACAACCCATTGTAAGGACACAGTAAGATTTGGGGGATTAAGAGGTGGGGTGAAAGGGGGGGGGGGGGGGGCTAAAATCTTAGGCTGATGTGGTTTTCTATTGGAGCAAGTCTGAGACTGTCGGTCCGATACTATAGGATTAAAAAAAATGATGGGCCACCAGTTGCCAACCACTGATTTTTCTCAAAAACCTGCTAAGGTAAAGGCTGATTTTTTACCTTGATTTTTCCATGATGACAAATCAGAAAAGCTTGTAAATGAACCTTTGTGCTTGGATTATTGTGTTTCACTCAAGAGTCAGCAGTGGACAGTGAAAAATGGGGCAGTTCACCTGAAATGAGCCTCGTGGGACCATTCATGATCAGCTCAATCATATGATCAATTTTATGTCTATAACCTGGACAAATATGCACATGATGCTGTAGTTTGAACTAGGTAATGAATTAAATCTGTACTCCAGCAATCTGCAGAAAACCTGTTTATCTGTCTAATTTGATTTTCATATATTTTTTTAATCAGTTTGTGCCAGTAAGATAAAGTTTGAGAAAGGAGAAAGGATTTGGTGGGTGGACAGGAATTGCAGGAATTATGGCGAGATGGTGCTCTCCTCTGGGTTTCATTTTAAGACGGCGAGCGGGAAGGACGGGATGAGAGAGCAGGAGAACAAGAGACAGAAACGCAGCTGGAAGACGAAATGAAAAGACAGATTTAGTTCCCTGTGGCGGCAGTGTTGAGCGATGTCAGGGCCATTATGTGGAGCACTGATACAGAAAGAGCGGTGACTGTGGCCCCAGCCCAGCCGACCGTACCCTCCCCTGGCTCTCTCTGCCACTGTCTCTCTTTCTCTCTCTCCCCTCGCTGTGTTTCATTCCCTCGTGTCCTTGAGACACTTGAAGTGTGAGAAGCACCATCCCACACTCTCTCACCTCACAGTGTTCTGAATTTAATAGCATCAGTCAACAGGGAAAACTTTTCATTTTGATCAGTTTGTATTTTCCCAGCAGTCGATTCTGTGAGTCACTGTGGTCTGACAAGAAAAAAAGAGTTTGCAGAGGCTGTAACACTTGATCAATTTTATCAGGAAATGTAGGTGGGCAATTTTGCCACCAATTACAGCCAGCATGGATTTCCTCACAGTTCTGACAGCTTTGTGCTGCTCACGCTGCGCTACAGTACCAAGCACCTTTTGAATGTGCCTGCTAATGTGAAGCTAATGTAACTTTGCATGGTTCATTCATAGCTTTGTTTACACTCAGAGAGCACACACTATGGAACTATGACCCTCTTTTACAAGCATGCAAAGTTGAGGCTTTTGAAGGAGACAGTTTGGGTTTCAGGTTCTGACTTGATGCTTCTAAGCATTTGAGTCTCTTTTGGATGAATCTACAGTTTTCTCAGTGAGTGAGGATGGAGTGCTTTCCATATTTGTGATTGTGGTAAAGCTGTTAAAGCAGGTGTATGTTCAATAAAAGAAATAGGCCTTCTTAAGTTAGGGAAATTGTCTCCCCACCACACACTCAGCAAAGATGTCAGAGGTCAGAGGTCAGCTTTGGAACACCTTCACTGGGGCTGGGAGGACGCCAGTGCTGTGTTCAAGGACAATGCAGTAGCTTTAGTTTCCTCAGGTTTTTTTTTTTTTTTTTTACACATGATAGAGTAAGTAGTTTTACATAAACTTTGAAATTGATAAATCCATTAGAGTTTTCTGGCTGAACGGGAAACCAGTTGTTAGAGCAGTTTCTGTGCTTGTGAAATGCTTTATACACACTGTTAAAGCGACGATACCTTGATGTATTTTTAATGCAATAGTACTTCAACAGCAAATTACATTTCATTGGTATGATTGTTACAATATCTAAAAAAAGGTAATGATAAGGACATTAAAGTGCAATAGCTTAGCGATAGTGTTGATGACCAGATCACCATAATCGAGTGCTTTAAACACTTCTCTCTCTCTTCTCCAGCCCATGATGGACAGAAACAAAGCAGAGGAGCTGCCGAAGCTGCAGTGTGGTTTCATCGACTTTGTCTGCGCTTTTGTGTACAAGGTCAGATGTCACAAAGACACACGCAAACACCCACTACTGAGTCCCTCTAACTCAAACACTCACTGCAATGAACACCTGCCACTGGCTAAAACAAATAACAACAAACAAATTTACATGCAGCTTGATATTGACTTTGTTTTTGGCTGCATAACTTTATTACAAGACGGTTCGGATGTGCAAATGGATTATCATAATCGAATTTGTTCGCACCATGTGAGGCTGATTAGTTAGTGTTATATGTATGATTTAATAAATTATTTTGACTGTTTGGATCTAACAAAGCTGTATTGATTTAATGTGATTCGATTTGTGTTGACTCTTCCACCTCTCCTGCTCCTCAGGAGTTCAGCCGTTTCCACGTGGAGATCACCCCCATGCTGGACCGCCTGCTGAACAACAGGAAGGAGTGGAACGCCCTGAAGGAGGTGCACGAAGCCAAAGTGGCTGCCATTGAGGAAGCCAAGAAAGCCAAGGAGGAGGAGGCTCAGAAAGCTGTGGCAGCCAAACAAGGTAGGAGGCCGTCAGACACGTGAACACACACACACAAACAATGCGTTACTCTCTCTATTTTCATGTGGGATGTAAATGCCTCTGAGCCTGAACAGTCATGTGCCAGTTGTGAGGTGAGAAATTTATGCCAAAACTGGTAACGACAGAGACACAGAAATACACACACAGGATGAGAAACAAATAGTTTTGTTTGGATGCATTTTTCATGGTGTCACTTTGAATAATAAAAACTAACTTCCTCTCTGTTTTTCCTTTTTTTCTTCCCTCTTTCTTTTCTTCTTTTCTTCCTTCCTCCTGCAGCGAGTGCAGCCCAGTCACAATCAAAGACTTGTATTCTCAGCTAGAGAGGCTACAATAGCACCACCTTGTTTGCAACATGGTTATGGTCCAATACTGGATTTATGCAAAAGATTTTCTCCTTTTATTCTTTTTAAATCCAGTTTACAGAGAGGATGTCTCTCACTTCTCCTGCATTTACTGAAATCTCCTTTCTGCACTGCTTCTTCCTGTCCTTGCTGCTTTGATACTGTGTTACTCATTAGATGCACTTGGCTTCATGTTGTGTTCAGGTGTTTGCAGGAAGCTCCAACATCTAACATTTGAGAGTCGGTTACCAAAAAGCATTACATGCAGCAAGCTATGTGTTTTGTCTGTACTTTGTCAAGAATTTGGAAGCTTCCTGGACTGAAAAGGTTCAAATGGCAACTCGGGTGTTAAATGTCATCTTACCTACAAGCCTGTAATGCTGTACTGGCATTAACTGAGTCCAGCAGCTGCCTAGAAAGGTCTGTTATAGAAAATGCTCAGCAGAAATGTTACAGTACACAGTCTGCTGAGGAGCTAATGGGCTAAAACATGCAAAGCATTAGTTTGTTCCTTTAAGTATCTGTGATTGCGGCTTGTGGGTTAGCAGCAGATGTAACCTACACTGACCTTTAATAATCTACACATTTGTGTTGTAAACACCAGTGTCTCCTGATTACACTTCAGTGTCAGCTCAAATGTTCAGTATATGCTCTCAGATGAAAGGTCTGGGTCAGTCTGAGGACGTCAGAGAGTTTCTCAGTAGACTGAAAAAGTTCTAGACATTTGTCTTGATGAAGCAAATGCAAACTTATTGTTATGTATTCTTATTATGAGCTGTAAAGAACATCAAGGCAAAAAAGATCCAAGACAATCTATAAATTAAAGCTTCAGTGTGACTCTTTGATTCTGTGCATTTTGTAGTTGTGGTTCTTTTATGATGGAGATGTGTTTATACACAGAGAGGGAACACGCTCCAACTCTGGTTAATGACATTCGTCACTGGGCGTTTCCATAGTGTCTGTGAGTCAAGTGTTATTTTATATTTTTGGCTCAGGTCTTCCGACATTAGTTGTGTTGACATGTTTGTCTCAGCTTCTTCTTCGTCTGTGCTGTCAAAGGTTCAGAACGGAGAAATTTATAAATGCAAACGCAGAACATGGCTTGCAAAATAGATGCACGCTGAAAATACCTTCATGTACTCTGTTGTTCAGTTATTGGTTGGTTAAAGACGGCTTACCTTCTCTGCTGCACTGGTTTTTACTGTACACTGTGTATTAAAGTATGTTACAAGATAATAATCCTTTTTAGCATTTGTGATATTTAATGTAAATGTTTGTAGATACTTGCGCAGAAATCTAATGCAGATCAGCGGAGATGAAACAGTTTGTGAACTAATTCCTCACACAAACACACATGCAGTCAGTTTTGCTGTAGTTGACAATGAGGAAATGTGAAATTGTTTGAAAAGAGATTAGTAAAGACGCTATTTTCATACTGACTAACACTGGTGTCCGTGTTTTTATTGAGAGGTGTGTGTGTGTGTGTGTGAGTGTGTGTGTGTTTGTGGGGGGGGCATTAGTGTGTTAGGTGTTGCTGTGTCTGGTGTCAAATTGTGGTGATTTTGAATTGGTTTCTTGTGTTTTTGTGTGTTAGTCAGAGACTATGTGGCATCTTATTGTGATGAGCTAGTGCTGGTGCTGGTGTGTGCATGTGTGTGAGCATAGCTGTGTAGAAAATAGTATTTAAATGTGAACGGCATCTGCATCCACATACATTTCTGTGCAGTTTTATTACTCTATAAAACAAATGTGTTTCAGCATTAAACACTCATACGGTTATGTATGTATGATTAAGTGCTTCTACATAAACAGCATATTTGATTGCACTTTTGTAATTTCATTTCAACGACACATACTTGTTATTTTCTTTGCATGTTTCCTCGTCTCTCGCTGCACTCTCATTTGATTCTCTAGAGAATCTGTTTGGAAATTTTTTTGCACCTTTTTTTCCAACCAAGAGGATTTACACCCCAACGAGCATTTGACTGACAGCACTGTGGAGGAGCTGGCCAAGTGTTGTGCCAAAATTTATTTCCCCAAAAACAGGTGGTGGTAAGCAACAATTTCACACCAGGGGAGAAAATGCCAAAGTTAAATCCTTTCCTTCCCAAACCACAGATGTTTATTGATTGTACAGAAGTTGTCAGGCTGTACATTAATCTATGGGTATTAAGTGATTTTCTCTCGTTGCTGTACTACAAAACTGAAACAGCACTTATATATAGGTCAAAAGTGGTCTTGGCTTAAACTGAGTTTAATAGGTTTTTAAACATCTAGGATACCTATGAATATTATTGCGACAGATTTTTAATTACAATATTCGAGATGTAATTCATGCTGGCTAAAAGATGTTAAAACAATGGTTAGATGTAACATAGATGTATACAGAACTGTTTAACCACATTTAGCTGTGTAGATGCTTAGATGTCTTCTGACCTGATAATTACCAAATCCATGTTTACCGGGAGCAGCTCACTCTGAGAACAAAGTAGGACACACACACACTCTGAGAAATTATAGGGGAAATAAATCCTGGCACCACTCGGTCCCAGTCCCAGCACATGATTTTCAAGGTATTTAGCATTATGGCATTTCAGAATTCAAATTCAAACCGTTTTGAATTGAAATCAGAAACGTTGGTCTAGTTTTTTTTCTTTTTTTTAAACAAGAAATTACACACCTTTTGTAGTTGTCTTTTTCACTACACTGAGAAGTAAACATCTGGAAACTGGCTGTATGAGACTCACTGCAAATTAGTGTGGATGGGAGAGAGTTGCCTGCAGCACTAAAGCAGAATTGCTGCATAAACGACAACTTGCACAACAGCTGACAATGTATTATTATCTGTCAGCTGCACCATCCATTTAAATGTGTTTGTGTGTGTACACATTAATGCATTCTCCCACCTAGAAGCATACATAATACTGTTATAAAACGCAACATGACGCCATAGCAGGGATAATGAAAAGTGATCGCCACTGGAGTCTCAACGGGGGGGCAGCTATATTCATCACCACCCCTCCCTCCCCTCCCTTACACGCTGTAGTAATATAATAATAGCCATGGATACATAATCTAAGTGTGTCGTCACTGGTGTATGACGTAAATCCCCATGACGTAAGGGCATGTTGGGAGCTCAAAGGATTGCCGTATACGGTTGTGATGATCAGCAGTGCTTGTAAAGCCTGGCTCTGACGCAGGGACAACCCGTGACTGCAGAGAGTGAGAGAGAGAGGGGGAGAGGCAGAGCAGCAGCTGCAGTACACCCAGAGAGCCTGCAGGAAGGGAGCTTTACCCTCATTCTAGCAGGGATCGGGGGCAGTCGTGACTGCAGAGCTGCCAGCCTGCAAGCCACAGCAGAGAGCAATGCAGGACTATTTATAGACGACTATGCATGTGTCGGCTGCAGTTTCTAAGCAGAGGAAGTCACTTGACTAGTTTGCTCAGGCTTTGTTGTCCCAGAAATGCATTCTCATCAGCATCGCTGTGGCAGTGCAATGTTTAGTTGCTGCTGTGTGGAATCACACTGGAATCACATGAAATTCTTACATTAGATCACCTGTGTGTGCAGCATTCAGAAATAACCAGGCTTACTTCCACCAGTTTCTTTTTATGGTAACCTCTTGACATCCAGCTTTCACCTTTTGTTTCCCCTCTAGATAGTGTTGAAGTTGTTAAAATCACATTGATTGACACTGTCAGGCAGTATCACTGAGAACACACAGACCTGAAGCGTTAAAGTTCCTCTCCAGACACATTTTAAACTATGTAAAAATACTCTGCAATGATTAATATTTTGTTTAACATTATTTTCATGAATAAAAAGTGGAGATAAACTCAAAGAAAGGGGTCTGGAAGGACATCTATGCTTACTTCCTCATTGAGAAATTCTAGATAAGGCCTTGTGCCCCGCCCACTCCCGCTGCTTGCGCTAGGCTGACAGTTGAAAGAGTAGAGAGCGTCAAAGGAAACATCAGAGAGACTCAGCCACATGTTTGAGCCTCAGT
The DNA here is from genome assembly GCF_002260705.1 of Seriola dumerili. Lineage (NCBI taxonomy): Eukaryota > Metazoa > Chordata > Actinopteri > Carangiformes > Carangidae > Seriola > Seriola dumerili. The sequence goes on from NW_019174586.1 coordinate 9,601,794, forward strand.
TAGACCCAGACTCAGGAGTTTTTGAGTTTGTTATTCACCAAAATGGGTGACTAGCAGACATCAGACATATCAGAACGGTTAGCGCAGTTAGCATCTTTTATGGCAAGGTTTCAGGTTTATTTTGCCCGTGCTCCGTTCCCGCAAGTTGACAGGATTGGTTCTTTACATGACGTATGAAGCCCTGGCTGTCTGAAGCCATTTTTATGAGAAAGTCATTGGTTCACTGCAGTTCCAAGGTGGAAATACTCCAAGAAATAATCATTGCATTGCCTGCTTATTTTGCTCATGATATGTATTCTATTATATAGAAAACACCATATGGACATGTTAACAAGGTTTAAAACTTGATTTTCATCGGACTGAATCTTTAAATAATGATCTAAAACAAGAAAGACGAGCTAAACATTTCTGAAGCTGTATCTAACAAATGTTTGGCATTTCTTTCATTTTCAAAATCATAGTCAATAACATTGCTCTAGATCAGCAATTACATTAATCAACAAATTGTTTCAGCAGTAGAGACTGTTTAACAACTTATTCCTGTGACTGTAAAATCTGAAGAGAAATGTTAGAAAGCTGTGAAATAACTGCTGAGACAGGTTGACCTTTTTCAAAGACAAATGATTTTAAGGTGACGCAAAAACAAAAAAAAAAAGTGAGAGGAGATGTGATCTCAGGAGGACACAATGACGTGACAGTTTTCTTTCTTTAACACAGGCAGAAAAGCGAGACAAATCATTCCAGTGACGTATGTGCCCGCGTGCATCAACATGTCTCATGAGGACAGTTAAGAGGCTGCAGGATGTTTGAAGAAATCAACAGTATCACGAAGTGCAACGCACTGAATGTGCTTGCATCTGTTCAGTGATATAACACCAAACACTGCTGTTCTCCAGCTCATGGTCAAAATCCCCACAGGAGGTTTTAAAGATAATATGATTTCTAGGTAGGAGAAAACATATTCCTGAATTATACACTATATATGCATTATTATTTATATTATTTAACCGGGTATGGGTTTAATATCTTTTTTTTCCTGAGGCTAAAGATAAATATTACAGATAAACAGTAGAATAAAAACATGTGAAAGGTAGAAAAGTGGACAGCAACAAAATAGACGCAAGCAGATCAGCATGTTCAGTGAGTTCAGTAGTTGTAAGTCATCAGTTTGTGCATATGTGTCACATGGAGTCAGCATCCACTGAATGCAACAGTTATCATCGTGTTGGACAAGGTGACCTTTGACCTGAAGTAACTCTCTGCAGTGTGTAATGTTTGCTGTCTGAGCTCAGTTGACGTTCCCAGAGACGCTGCTCACTGTGGCTGAGCGCTGACCTCATTTCTAAGATGACTTTAATACAATACATATTTTAAACACGCTTAATTGGTTTTGAGAATTTGTCTTGAGTTAATCTGTCTAAATAAACAGCAAAAAATGGCAGAATGAATAATATCAAAATTTATTTCAGCAAATGGCAAAAAAAATCATGGTTGTCGCTTTGAGTTTCTGAGATTAGAGAGATGTTTACCAACAGAAGACCTTCAACTCACTGGTCTGTGCTAAGTACTGAAGAAAAGTATTTACCACGCAGCAGACATGAGGGGAAATCAGATGTAGTTTCTTTCTCATCATACAAATGATGTTTCCATGCCCTTTAGCCAAGCAGCATATTTTCCCCAAATACTGAAATCCATTCAGACTCCCAAGTTTCACCAATCAGCTTTTTCAGTCATACAGTGAGGAATAAACAAACACTAAGTTTAATCTTTATTATTGAGCGTAATGAGAAAACTGGGAATATGCCACTGTACGGATTAAGCCAGATTTTAGCACCAAATTAGTTGCCCCCGACTAATTTCAGAAATGGGCCAAATTTCTGCCATATCGGTTGTTGTTTGTCTGACTAATTGCTTGAATCATCAGTGATTTGGCTCTCGGACAACTGGTTGGATTTCTGGAATGTCAGAAATCTTGGCTGTCTGAAGTTTTGGTAATTCCACAGTCCAATTTCTCTCAAGGCCGCTGTCAAAAGATGCTTTTATAAACTGTAGTGAGCTTGTTTTAATATTACTGAAGTTGTATTTGACATGTTATGCCTAAAGTCTTGGCTGAGACTGCTGAGATAAAAAATTGATTTACGCTGCAGAACAGACCATACTGTCTGCATCTGCCAGCCATCTGTGGCTCCATATTTTTATTCATTTCTTCTTACTTTCCACTTGGTAGCGCTGCACAAAGTAATGCTGACTTTCCCTCTTGTTGTCAACCAGGCTTGGGCTGATATTCGATAATATCGAAAATCGCGATATTTCCGTCCACATGCGATATTTTTCATAATATAGAAAAAATAAATATTATTATTTTTTTATTTTTATTTTTACAGTTTCACACATACTACCCTGCTGCTGATTCCGACCCTTATTTCACTGCTTTGCTTACTGTACATTTTACCTTGGCATGTGACAAATAAAACTCTGAAACACCTGAAACATAAAACACAACAATATAAAATAAAACACATTTAGATTTACTCATTTGGTGTTTTTATCCAGGGTGACTTACAAGTGAGGGACATCCCTAAGGCTCCAGTGCAGTAGGAGACCTTGGTGAAAGTACTAAGTACTACATCTATTTAATAAGTGCAAGAAGATCAAAATAAAGAAGTGCACCGAAATTGCATAGAAAGTGCTAGTTAGGAATATTAGGGTGTTTAGGAGAGGAGGGGCTCTCTGAAGAGATGAGTCCTCAAGAGATTCTTGAAGATAGAGATGGACGCTCCTGCTCTGATAGCATTCAGTAGCTGGTTCCGCCATCAGGGAACCACAGACGAGAACAGTCTGGACTGTGTGCCTGCCTTGTGTGCAGGGATGCAATGCCAGACGACATTCTTTGGAGGAACACAGTGGCCGAGAAGGAGCCTGAGACTCTGTGATTGAGTTCAAGTAGATGGGTGCAGACCTGGAAGTCGCTTTGAAGGCAGCATTGGTGATTTGAATTTGATTCGGACGGCCACAGGTAGCCTGTGTAGGTCGGTTATTTTGAATATATCTCAACTTAAGCCATAATGTGATTTGCATAAAACAGAAAAACAAACTTTGACTTTCAGCCTCAACATGAGGAACTGGAACAAATAAACAGAAGATATGAGGTTCATGGTGGGCGGTCGTTTCTTGTCCTGCTGTCCCTGTCAGAGTTAAGCTGAAGCTCATGGGGACAACACTGTGTGTGTGTAATAACTCTGCACTGCACTGCAGAGCAGCTCTGTTTGCTGCAGTCACGACTGCCCCACAGAAACAACCAAACAGAGGACAGCAGGACAGGAAATGGCTGACAGGATGATTTCTAATCGTCTGCTTTCTCCTCTGGCTTTGAGCTGAACAATTAATCACCAAAGTTTATTAAAAAAAAAAAAAAAAAAGTTAATGCTTTGCAAATTGGCTGCATTGACTGGAGAAATGTTTAACTACACATGAATAAATGACTGTAGTTAGAAGTTTATGATGTGAGTTCATACACCACGTTGGGACTTCTTTGGGAAACCTAGCTTTAACTTGTGCAGCTTAATACAACAACCTTGTATTACAGTACTTGTGTCTTGACGATACAGCAGGTTTATAGATTGTTGGGTGTGTTGCTATGAGTCACTGGTCCATCTTTAAAAACGTAAGAGCTGTGTTTGCATTCTCCAAAGTAAGCCGAGCGCTTTCAAAGTGAGCAGCAGGCTCCACTAAGGCTGTTCCTGTTCACAGATTCTGTTTATGATATTCATGGACAGAATCTCTTCCATCTCAGCCAAGGAGTAAAGAGGGTTCATGCTTTCCTAATCTCGGGGTTGTATCTCTGCTTTTTGCAAATGATGTGGTTCTGCTGGCTTCACTGGAGTGCGACCCGAAGTGTGCACTGTGTCGATGGGTAGTCAAAATGAGAAGCAGGTGGGATGAGAGTCAGTTGTATGAGGATAAGGAGGGAGTCTCTGCCCCAAGTGAAAGTGATTAAGTGTTTTGGAGTCTTGTTCCCAGTAGAGGGTTAGATTGTACCTTGAGATTTCACCAGACTGTCATGGTGGAAGGAAAGAAGCTGGAGCCAGAATGTGAACGCTCCAACTCTCACCTGTGGTCATGAGCTCTGGGTAGCGATCAAAAGAAAGAGATTTCAGATATAAGAAGCTGAAGTGACTGATGTGCTGTGTTAAAATGGTCGTTGTGCCAAACCAACCAGGCGTTAGTATTGAGAATCTATAGATCTACACATTTTAGCTGCTTTCAGCTAAATGTTTAATTTCCCCAGCAAAAATCATTTGTTTTCACTATATTTCTGTCCACAAGTAACACAATGACAGAATGTATGACTATTTTGGTCATGGGTTTCAAACTCTTTCCGTATTATAAAACATAAAAAAGTAAAGATATTATCAGATGGGAGTCTGTGGTCTAATTTGTGTCAGTTTAGGGGTCCTTGATGTGAAAATATTTGAGAACCACTGCTCTAACCACCTATTAAACCCACTTGACACTAGCTGACCAGCACCAAAGGACAAAAAGACAAAGTTAGCAGCTAGCTGGTGAAGAAAGAAAGACAATTAGAGCTAAGGGGAGACAAATTATTACATTCATCAAGTTGTCAGAAACATAACTCCAGAGGGATGCTCATGCTGCTGTGTGACTTCTGGCTATGTGAGTTCCTTCTGTTTCGCTGTGTTCAAAAATGGCTTTATGTGGTTTTATGTTTTGTCATCATTTGCTGTAGTTAGTTTGGACCTGGATGCAACTATCTGTGCCAATCTTATGCTGGTTTCAGACCAAACATGCAAGAGGGAATAGCAAGTATCCTTGTCATCACTGATATATTGCTCCATGCTTGAGATGGGAGAGACAAGAGCAGAGTTAGAGACTTTTTTATTTTGGATGAATGCACTTGGACATCCTATTTGGGGTCAGAGAGTAATGTAGTTGAACTTTGGCTGCCCAACCTGGCAGAAAATCAGCATAATGCAGACTGCTATGGCCCCTAGTAGCTGACCAGGAGAGAGTGCTGTTTGCCTCACAGAAGGAACATAATTGATGTTTGGTTGGTACATTTAGATTTTTTATTTTTTTTTTATCTTCATAGCCTCAGGGCTTTGTGAAACATAAAATGCTCCCATGTGTTTTTGCTGGTGTGGATGTGACAGAGGAAAAGAGACCATCCGTACAGCAGTGCTCATAAAGTGATGTCCCATGTACAGACATCATCAGTGCAGTCAGTGACATGTGAATCACAGTCTAGCCAGGCGGAAAATTGCCAGCGGCCTCTTAATAGGGTGCTGTTTAACCAGGGGAAGACTAGAAAGAGGGAGTGCCCATTAATGTGTGAACACAGGCAGCAGAGCATATGGCTTTGTGAAGCTGAACCTCTCCACAGCATGGATAGGTCGATCACAGCAGCCATACAATACATTCCGTCTTGTGTAAACATGCCAACGCCCAGCTGTATTCAAACACACATAAATAACACTCATGAAAGGCACAAGACATGACAGTTTCAAACTGTGTCTAAAGACGAGTAACTGCTCCCAGAAACTGACATTTGTTTTTGTGACTGATCACAGTGAGCAAGATGATTTGTTTGCAGCAGCAAGTGCCAGCAACATAAAGCATTTCAACATAGTTGAACCCAAACCCTATATAAATAAGAAAGAAAAATGCAGGCTTCTAAAGTGCAGTGAGTATATTTTTACTGCCATATTGCAGACATTGGAAAGTATAGCACAAATACCTGTTGAAACATTTCATATTTATAGCAGCTACTCAATTTGTCAATACTGTCTTCAGTAGTAAGCTGACGTAAGTGAAATGTCAGTGACCAGAAACCTCCAAAGGAAGGTACCCAGGAGGGATCCTGATCAGATGCCTGAACCACCTCCACTGGCACCTTTTGACACAAAGGAGCAGTTTCTCTACTTCGGGCTTACCCTATCTCTAAGGCTGAGTCCAGAGACCCTACAGAAGAAACTCATTGGGGCCGCTTATATTTGTGATCCTATCCTTTTGGTCACTACCCAGTTCATGGCCAGAGGTGAGGGTCGAAACATATATCAACTGTTAAATTGAAAGCTTTGCCTTTTGGTTCAGCTCCCTCTTTACCACAACGATCTGGTACAACATCTGCATTATTGCTGACGCTGCACCGATCCAGCTGACGATCTCGTGCTCCATCACTTGTGAACATGGTCCCAAGACAACAGAACCACATCATCTGCAAATAGCAGAGACACAATTCTGAGGCTCCCAAACTGGATATTGTCCTCACCCTGGCTGCCCTTTGAGATCCTGTCCATGAGTATCACAAACAGGATTGGAGACAAGGGTCAACCTTGGTGGTGAATAAGGACACTCACAACTCTCGCTTTGGTTATACAAAGACCTGATGGCTCGTGGCTCGTAGCAACAGCCTCAGTACCGTGAGGAAGAAACCCCAAAATGTCCTGTTAGCTTTCTTTTGATGTCGACAGTAAATATGGTCAAACGTGAGCTAAAACACAATCAACCCATCTCTAAAAACCTTTTCTTTTTTTTCTCACAAATAACCACATTAGTTGAAAGAATGCTGTTCATTAGGATTTTATTTTTTGGAGGCAAATCAATGAATATATGTACTTTATACAGTATATGAGGAGCACATCTCTACAGTTTCATAATGTAAACAATCTCTGAAGAGAAATGTATTCAGTTTAAAAGGAAGCCATAGTCTTCTGTTTTAAACTATTTACATGAATTAAAATATAATTTATAACATCAGATACTTCCGCTTCTATGAAACTAGATTTTAACAATTCAAAAATACTGAAATGCCTTTGTCTCCACATTCTCAAGACATATGAAATCACACAAAACGAAGAAAAAAAAAACACCATTTAAAGACATCCAAACTAAGTGGCGTATAAATAAAAAAAGAAGAAACGCAAAATAAAACCAACATATGTAAAAATATAAAATCTCACTAGCAGTATTTACCTTTTTTGTTTTACCAAAAACTAAGTTAAAAAAGAAAAAAAATCATTTATGTGAATTTGATAGTCATTAGATGTAAATAGACAATGAAATCAATAGTAATGAAAAACAACAAAAACAATGTATGCCCTTATGTCAAAATATTTTCTTCCACCAAAAAAACACCCACTCACATTTAGCAGATTTTGACAGTTTGCATTCCCTATTAAGTGCCTATTTGACATCACTGTTGCCATCAAGTTTGAAAGATTACCCATTAGTTTATGTGTATTGTACAACTGTTGATGATGAAATGTGACACAACCATTTACAGATCAAACAACGGAAGTGGAATCTGAGGCCGGAATCGGGCCGGTATTGCAAGCACTCCTGTCCTGTTAGGGGCTAATTTGATGGTGTAGCTAGCTGACAGATACATTGTTTTCTGAACTAAAGAAACAGTGAGTGACATAAAAAAAAAAAGAAGGAAGTGTTTTTGTGGGCCATGGCATTGGAAAGATGAAATCTATAAAACTGAATCTGACGTGGCTGCCGAAAACGTCACATTTTTTCTGCGAGCCGTCACGAGCCACGCTCTTTATAGTTGAATTTTTTCTTTTTGGTCAACTCATCTATCAAGTTTTATGGTTTTCTTGCCATTTTCCATTTTTCTGAAATGAATAGTGGAAAGAAAGGTATTGCATTCTGATGAGGGTAATTCCCTTTGGAAGTTTTTTTTTTTTTATAATTTTTTTTATTTTATTTTTTTTAAACATTTCTTTTTTATTTGGATTCGTTGCCCATTGACCTAGGACCTAGACCAAGCGGACAGCGGTATTATGTTGAAATGTGTCAACGTGTTCTCAAAACACTGAGGAGAATGGTCAACATCAAAGTTTTCTATAAGAAAGTATATAATCATCTAGATATCTACACAAACACACAAATATATATTCATATATATGTATATACCTTTTTATAATATGGCTATTGAAAAAAGTTTTAATTACGTCAGTAATTATTTAATAATAAATGGATTGGAAAGGAGTTGAAACGGTAATACTAAAAGCTAGTGGTAGCTTCGTTTTCCACCCCGATTGATTTTTAAGGCTTGCCATGATGAAAAATGGGGTTGTTTCGATGTCATTCACCTCTATAACAAAGGAGGTACCCTCACAGGCACAGCGGCAGTCACTGTAGAAATCCCACCATATGCTGATGTCTCAAGATTTCCTCAGATAAGTGAAAGTCTAAATTTTGGATTATTTTGGATGTAGAAACTGTATGTTTCTCCTCTAAAAAGGATAAAGCAACAGATCAAACAGGAACTAGTTTTTCCCCACATAAAATGTTTGCCATTGCAAGCTTAACTTGCTATCTAAAGGCATTTTAAGGTAAAATTTTGGTCATCAGTAAAAAAAAACAAAACAAACAAAATTGTAAAACTTTCCACATAGGTTGGAAGATACATTTCTCCTCTGGTTCACACCCTTAATGTGCACCCTTTAACTTCCTCTTACATTGTTTCAGTGTAAAACTGCTCTGGACCATAATATACTACTGTAATTTGAATTTTATAGTAATTGATTTAATCCAAATTCTTCCTTTTTGGGGATGAAGGAAAGGTGCAGCAGTGACACTGGGATTTCTACAGTGTCTACCTTGTCTGTCTCAAGTAGTCTGAAATTATTTAACGGGGTCAAACCAGCGACAACTTTCTTTTTTCTTTTTTTCCTCCCTCCCACATTCCTTTACCGGAGTCATACATGTATAATTATTAGCTGATACTGTAATACAAACGTCCATTGCAACTCAGATTTTAGCAAACCTGTGCACCATCAAAATGTGGTAATAACATAGTTACAACAGCTTCCTTTCAATGAGAAGAAAATATTGTGAAGTTATTTCACTACTTGGGACGTTATTTTGTGCAAGAGTATATTAGTACAATTTGTTTTGTATACGTGTTATGTGTTTACGACGTGACTGACCACATTCTTCCTGTAATTTGTTTTTATGATTTTTTTTGTATTTAACAGCAGTCTACATACAGTACAGTAGCCTATTGAATCTGCAGCTCAAAGATCGCCCGTGTTGTAGTTCAACAACCAACATACACTGTACATTATTACCTCAGTTTTTCGGAAAGGCTGTCTTAAAGATAAGATTATTATGTATTGCATCTCAAATTGCTTTTTAAGGAAACAGAAAGAAAAATCATCAAAAATATTTAGTCATTTCAAAACAGCAAAGAAATAGAACCTTCTAGTGTGATAGTCTAAAGGGATACTTATATCTTTTTTGTCTTTTACAACAGTGTTGGACTTTGGGTGAAGTCATTTCAACGTAAATTTTTTTCCCTTCATTTCCTCCCTGCACTGAACAAACATAACTCAGTGGAACGAAACCGACCTGACCGTCTCCTGTCTGATTAGCAATCAACTGTGACCCGCCACCTTTTTAAAAAAACAAAAAAACAAAAACACACAATACATTTTATGTTTACAACGAGGCATAGTGCTATATACACATTATATATTCATATAATATATTTTCTTTTTTTTATATGTAAACCAGCACATTCTCTCACTTTTTAGTAGTATACATACTAAGCACAAATACTCATTCAGTTGTTCGCGATTAGTTTTGTTACAATTTCAATTTTTTTTTTTTTTTTTTCCTGACACCTTGTTTCTTAATCAGTATGTATAGCACTAAATTGTTTTTGTTAGTTTTGGATACCAGTGAGCCTGGAGAGGGTCCATCCTTCTAGGCCACTTCACTTGCTGTTATTTTTTTTAAAACACTGAATAAGGCGCCTTTGTACTTAGTGTGCGTTCCTAATAAAGTCAAAGGAGAATCGAGTGATGTAAACATTCAATTTTTTGTGTGTGTTACCAAGGAGTTGATTAGATAGAGAAAGAAGAAGGAAGAGGAGAAATGGGGATTATTTGTTAAAAAGCGGGGAGTTTACCAGGGTTTGGAGAAGACCTGGAAACAAGGCCTTGAACCCACGTAGCCAGAAAGTGACAGAGTTAAAGATAGAGATAGAGGAAGAGTCGGGCTGCATTTTATTGAGATTCCTAGTCAACGAGAGGAGGAACAGGGAAACCAGGAGGAATGGCGTGTCCCTGAAGAAAACAAGAAAATGGGGGCAAAGATTAGGAATCTTCCCCTCCAAGCGCACTCAAGGACCAACCAACCACCAAGCCACCGTTCAACCCCTCCTAACCCCTCCTCACCAACCCGCAAGCGTCAGCAGTGTCCGACTCAAACACGAGACAAAGACAAAACACTCACAAGGACACACGATTGAGACTCCAAGAAACGGACACGCTTAAAACCATTATGAGGCAAGCGAAGGATACAGTTAGAGAGAAGATAGATTATTCCCCTTACAAGGGACTTAGTGGTAGAGGAGTCATAGTATAAAAAAATCAAACACAACCCCCCCCCCATACTACCTATAATTGCCCACCCGTTGGGGAAAACCTCACACAGAACACTTCCGACAAAAAAACGAAACAAAGTGAGAGACATAAAAGAGTAGGGGAGAGCATCCAGTAGATCAAGGAAATAAAAAGACAGGGGAGCAAGGATGGATGGATGTGAGGTAGAGATGCTCAGCTGATACAGTACCTCCTGGACGAGAAATCGGATCCTTGGCCGATTGCTCTTTTCATTACTTTCAAGCCCATCCCTTGCTCGTTCCCTGGCTGTGTTGTAGGTGGCGGTTTGGTGCCACCAGATTGGCAGGCTCGGAGGCTCTCTCCCTTTTGACGGTGGGTGCTACTGGCTGTGTCAGGAATGTAAATTAGGCGCTACCCAGACTGCACCTCAAGCTAGAGTTGGTCGCATGCAGTCAACTGGATGACTAAGCAAGTCTATCTTTAAAGCACCAAAAAGCTCCACAATCTTTGGGCAAGCAGAAATGGGGAAACACAATTATTACATTCAGATTCTTAAATACATTCCACTTGAACCAACAGATTCATCTATGTTCCATGGGTGGACAGCAAATTGGTTCATACTTTTGAAACCCAATGTCAAGCGCCAATGTCACAGAAAAAAAAAAAAAAGGATTTGTGGATAATCCAAATAGTTGAATCCCATTTACAGTTCTTGGCCCTGTAATGAACTTTGCATGAAAGAAGGTTGGACTGGGATGGTCTCGACAAAGTGAAGATGTGTTGAAGTCATACCGAGGATGGTATAAAAGCGCCAACTGCTACCGTCTTTATTTCCCCATTTAATTCCTGCTTGCTTCAGTCCAAATGTAAACAGTAACTGTTGCATTGGCTGTGGCATTCGGGGGGTGGGGGTGTCATTAGGCTGCAGCCTTTATTGGACAAATGTTCAGTGGGACCCTATCAAAGATGCATCAAGACCCGTCTAGATGAGGAAGAAATTTACCTGGTATCAGCAGATGAAGCACAACTGTTCTGTAAAAACCAACCGTTTTTACTGAAAAACTCTTCAGTGGTTCAAAGACTGGTGAACAGAAGAAATTTGCTGCTGGTAACTATGTTGATAGTGTTACTAATTAGTGCAGCATTGGTGTTCAATCACCAGTTTTGGTACATTTACACCTTTCCTGTAACCCTAACTTTATCCCAATCCAATCCCGACTGAACTCTTATCTTACCCCAACCCTTACTTCTAACACTAGCCGAAAACCAATGGATTTTCTTTAACCAAAGCAGTGAATATTTTTAAGCTTTTCGACCCACTACAGTCATGTCATAGGAAATTTGACATCGTCAGCAGACTAGCCAAGGGTATTTTATTTTAGCTTATTTGGCCTATTCACATGTGCAACATTCAAGATAAGCGCTTCTCTCGTAACCACTCTAGTCTGAATTGGTTGGAAAGAATTTTGAGGTAAAATTTTTCCCAAATCCAAGTTGGGATCTTGATGAACAAAGCGCCTATTAAACAGAGCCTGCAGCAGCCAGTAGCAGAAACCAAAATAGTCAGCATGGCAGAGTTAGAGACAAGAGTCAAAGGGGGAAAGTGGAGGACAGCGGAGACATTTACCTCCTTACAGTGCATAGATCAAATCAAGGAAGCACTACAATTACAAAAAAGAAAAAAACATGATTTTTTTCTTCTTCATTTTAGATTTGTAAACTTTATCAGTCATCAAATGATTACGTTAAATGTGTTTTGTTATATTCTTTGTCCATAACACACACACAATAGATTTTAAAATTTATAACATCCACAATTTTTCGCTAAAACAAAGCAGGGTTTTTTTTTTTTTTTGTATTTTTTTTCTGGTTACACAACCACACAACTTCAGGGCGAACACAGCTTGCAGGTTCACCACCCCTGGCCGGAAAGAGGGAGGTTTTTCTTTTTTTTTTACAAAACAAACAGAACAAAGAACACGCACACGCAGAAACACACACCACGACGACCAACGCAACGCAGGGATAGCAAGTATTTTGCTACAGAAGTCTTTCACACCTGTGCTTCCAAGGCGGGGCGATGATGTCACCAACACAGACAGGAAGCAGCTTTGTTGTTATTGTTGTTCAGCAGAGAACTGTATCATTATCATGTGTAGTTGTTGTACCATTGCTGTTAAAAGTCCTATTTCCTCCATTGTCTCATAACTCATCCAGACTCCCAGTGGCTTCCTCGTTTTTAAGCAGTATCCTCCGGTGAAAGAAACTTAAAAAACAACAAGGTCCTTATCGTTACTTTGTTCCAATGGTAAAAATGTAAACATTTTGCGAGGTTGCCTTGCATGGAGGTACTGAGAGGCCTGTCTGAGGGCAGAGCCGTGTAGTCGGAGGGGTGTTGCTGTGGTTTACTAAGGCTGGCCAGTCAGGGGTGCTGTGCTGTCAGCGGTGCAGGGACTTCTGGGCCTCCTTCAGCAGAGTGTCAAAGTCCAGTGCATCGTACTTGCTTTTGACAGGGCCCGGACCTGCCTCATCTAAAAGAAAGAAAAACAAGGGCCTAGTCAAACACAAGAAGTCAATGTAGAATACATTCCTCTCAGTCTTCAAGTACAATTTCAGATGGACTGTGTATGGAGGCAAAGTAAACTTGCATGGTGCCTTTGCGTAGACTTCAACTTTGGTGAATTGTGACATGCAAAATTGCAAAAATCTATTTTGTCACAATTAAAAATAGCTAGTGCACATGGTAGTCACGGTAGTCACGACCTTGCCAAAAAGCTTCCAGCACAATGTATTTTGCAATAGAAATGAATTCAGCTGTGCCAATTTATGCTTTGTGATATTAACCTTCATTTTTGGTTGACAGTGCTGTACTGATGCAACTCTTGGAGATCTGAAAACCTTTGGACACAGTTCAGTTTGGATTTAATGTTGCAACAACAGGCTAAAGCTAACTGACAACAGAAAATTATAGTACAGCAACTAGAAGCTGCCAAAGTTGCCCATTTTTCAGGTGATGCTCATTTACTATTTGAGTCTATTTAACCCTTTCACTGTGTGTGTGTGTGTGTGTTCATTACCAAGGTCTATGTAGCGTTTTCTTGTCAGCCTCCTTAAGCCTGCAGGTCCATTCTGGAAAACGGTCTCCCGTTCTCTCCAGTGCCTTTGAACCCCTGACTGGCGAATCTTTATCACCCCACAGCGCTCCCTACAACCGGACAGGTACAGAGACAGACACATGCATTACATTAATGACACTTTGCTTTTGAGGAGATGAAACAGGTACACACTTGCATAAGTAGAGATGAAGAATGCTAAACCAATCATACTCATTCTGAACATTTAAAGGATAATTGGACTGAAATGTTCTAATACAGAGGACATGAAACCAAAAACACCTTGATTACTGATCTGATCTGTTCTTGGACTGATGTCTGTTTTGTATGCTACACCAAGTATATGTCAGAACAAATGTCTAAAATAAGTGAAAGGGCAAACAAGAAGGACAAAAATAAACCAATACTCTAAATGGTACTCTAAAAAGGTTTGTCTGCCACAAGACGAGGGCACCCTTATTATCTTCAACTTTTAAAAGTCATATTTAATTAGTCCCCATGGGAACATTTATCCTCTGTAATTGACCTATCCTAAATATGTAGGAGCAGTGGTCAGCAACAGTACAAAGCTTAGGGACCAATTCCGGTTCAGTGCCTAGGTCAAGGGAAATAGTATCACTATTCCTGGCCACTATCTAGCTGTTGAAGCTACACATACACAAGAAAGTGTGGAACCTGAGGCTGCTGTCAGTGCTACATGCATCACTGCTTAGCAATCACTTGACTGAGAATTGAAAATAGTCAGATGAAATGATGACTCAGCATGTGAACAAAAACAGGAACACTGGAGGCTTGAACTGCTGCAGTAATCATCACAATGTGGATACTAAAGATTTAAACATTTTGTTCCAACAAATTGTGAAGGTTTGTGATTTTCAGTCCTTCTGAAGAATTTAAAATGTTTGCGGCACATCTTTAAAAAAAAAAAAAAAAAAAGATTTGTATGAGTCTGATGACGAACCCCAGTAACTCAATTCTACCACTAACATTTCAATCTGGTAGCCTATAAATTAATGACACTTCAATACTTCCATCTGTTTATAAAGGCCACATTTTAAACAGTCTGTGCAACTTTCTTACACACGCTGAGACCCATAGCACAAAAACTAGGTTTGCTGTCTCTTAAAAAAAAAAAGTTCCCATGTGGCCTCCTTTCAGATCGAGGAATCCAGATCAGGACACTTACTCGTTGCAGATGATGACTTTGCAGTCCTCTGCTTTGCCGAAAACCTGGAAGCGTTTCCTCAGCATGTTCTGGGTCACGCTGCTCGGCAGGTTGTGGATGTAAAACACCTGGCAGTTGTCCTGGCAACAGGGAAACCATGGCAACAGTCAGGACAAAGGACAATACAGAATACAGATAGACATGGCAACTGAAGCAGGAAGGCGGAGTGTAGGGCAGCATCCTGAAGCTCAACACTTCAGACACTCCTGATGCCCCTGTGTTCATTTATATGCAGTCTCTTAGTCTGATCCTGCATGTAAGATACATTATAGCTAATCATTTTGTGTATGTGTGTTTATCTTTGGATGTTTTTGAATGAATGTTTCTTTAACTCTATAGTATTGCAGTGTGCAGGAGACTGTAGAGAGTGAATGTTCTCTGTACCTCGTCAGACTTGGCTTTGTTCCTCTGCTTGTCATCGGGACAGATCTCTGAGTTCTCACTAAAGGAGGCCGAGGAAGAAAAGGGGAGAGAGAGAGGATAAGAAGTGAGATAAGGACATACACAAGGTGAAACTGAAATGTCAGACATGAGGAAACAGGTGAACTGCAGCAAAAAAGGGAGACTTTCTTTTCACTGACTGCAGCAAAGTCCTTGCAGGCAAGTCTCAACCATCTTGTTCTACTGAGCAGATATTATGAACTAACAAGATCAGGCTGTTTAAATGAGCTGAGCCATAACTTGAAATTTGGAAAAAAAAAAAAAAAAAACTGCTTAAAGAGTTTGATGACTGTCCCAAAACAAGATTTGAAACACCTTTTTTAGTTATTCTTCTACTACCAATGTGCAGAGGCTACTTTTAGCCCTGCCTTTGCTAGCAGCACAAGATTGTTGAGGCTGTGTTGGGAGGCAGCTGGTTTGCCTTATGTGGCACAATATGCTGAGAAACTGCACTAAAGAGTCACACCTGGATAGAGTGTATAAATGTCCTTGAATAATACAGAATTGTTCTCTCTCTCTCTTCAGGTGTCTTCTCATACTATTTTCAGCTCTTATTGTCTCTATCCATATTCCTGCTTTTGTTGTTTTCCTCAATCTGATACTTCTCACTACATTTCACTGTTGATCTAATCTCCGTCGCTCTCCCTTCGCTCCTCTCACACTTGTTGTCTGTCTATCTCACCTGGAGTCTGTCTTGCTGGCGGGGGAGTCTGGACACAGGTGAAGGATGGGCGAGGGTGAGCGAGATGCCAACGAGCGCTCCACCTCTTCCTCCGAGGCTGCCGACTGGCAGTCTGACGGCAGCGATGATGATATCACCAAGGTCGTGTGCTGTTCCTTCAGTTCCGCGACCTCTGACATCACCAGCCTCTCCCCCTTATCCTTCCCATCCGATACCTGATCGTCAGCTGCTTTGGGTGCTAGGGTGCCAACTCCATCGGCCCCTCCTTGTGCCTGCAACATGGCGCCGAGCATGGCAGCACTACGCTTGCGGCTCTCCCCAAGGCTCAGTGCGCAGTAGTCGTGGTCGCCAAAGCTGCGGTGGGTGTCACTGTCGCCAGCCTGGCCCATGCGCCGCAGCTGGGCGTACAACTCCGTCTGCTCTGGAAGCTTCCGCTGGTGGGCGCGGCTCAGCCAAGATGAGGCCTTCGTGGCAACGTTAGTGTTTGAAGCCGGATGAACAGACTCGCTGCCACCTCCTCCGCCATCGCCACTGCTGCCGCCACCCACTCCTCCACCGCCCTTTCCTCCCTCTGCCGGCTTGAAGAGCTCATCCTCCACTGGTTTGTGAGGTGGGGTGGTGGGAGGGGTAAGACCTGAGGGGGAGGTAAGTGATACACACATGAGCAGGACACAATACACCCTGCCAAGAAATAGTCCGGCATTATAACCAGTGTTTGTTTTGATTAAACCAATGAGATATAGCATGTTGATTAGAGAGCTTCCAGGTGCTGGTAGGCAGATTTTGTTACCTCTGGACAAAACCAGACTAGCTTTTTACCCTTGTTCTCAGTCTTTATGCTAAGTTAAGTGAACTGGCTGTTAGCTACAGCTTCATAATAACCATACACTAAGAGTGGTATTGATTTCCACATCTAACTCCAGCATCTGGAGCTCTGAGCAGTGTTGATGCCTGGCTACCTGTTACTTCTTATTCCAAGAAAAAAGAAAAAGAAAAAAGATTTGCACTCTAACAAGTGTAACCAGGTGACATCAGCGTATATCCAAATAAACACACGAGTAAACATGAGATGTGTTTACCTGCCGTTCCACACAGATCCACACTGAGTGTCTGCTCGAAAGACTTGGTGCTGTACTGGGACTCTCTGTGGTGGTGGGGGAGAGACACCAGAGATAAAACAGGAGAGAGAGAGAAATTAAAGACTGCTGTGTCATGTTGGAATCTATTGCACTTTTCAAACATTCACGTCAACAGGAATCCAATAACATCCTTAAAAGGCTCAGTAAAAGCTTTTTTTTCTCCCCCTAAAATAAAAACTGCACAGTTTCAGCTGATGTCTGCTGAATTTGAATGATATTTCTCCCTGTAAATGCTACTGGCATTTCTCGGCGCTCCTCATTTCTTATCACAACAACCATATGTACTCCGCTGTCCTCTCCCCTATTCTTCTTCTGCTTTCTATTTCTGGCTGTCTGTTTCTGTTTCTGCACTTGCCATGAAAGGCAGGAGCAGTGCCGAGTGGATTGGCTTCAGGCGGGATATTACTTACCCTCCGCAGAGAACAGCAGAATAAAATTTAAAAAAAAAAACACAACTTTTTTTCTTTTTTTTTTGTGAGTGCTTCAGAAGACAGATTCATTTAGAAGATGGACGGACGCCAGGGGTTTTGTACAGGAACTCAATTCTGCTTTTTGACTGGTTGGAGCTGGACAGGTTCCAGCGTTTGAGGCTGGATGGGTGGGGAGGTTAATTTAGAAAAGTAAGAGCAGTGAGGGCACTCTGTCTGGTACAGATTAAAATCTGAGTAAGCCAGCCAGGGGTCCTGGTTCATTAGGGATCTTGGAATAAAATTGCTGAATTCAGGCCTGGTTTATCGTGTATAAACTCAGAATATAATAGTCTTACGAGATTATACATGACATCTCTGCAAACCATGCTCACTGATATACATTAAAAAAAGGATCCTAACTAATGACGCAGCAGGAAGACACTTTTGTCATTTTCTTCATATTGTTATTCTCGTGTGGTTTGAGATTCAAAATCCAGTCTAGTTCAGATAGTGCTGTTAAACTTTGGTTTGCTGAGTAGTATTGTGGTTTGTTTCAGTTGAATGTGTCGTAGCATCTCTCAGTGGATTTAACTTAGAGCCAACAACAACTTCCCAAGCCGAACTCCTTTAACCGTTTTATGAATTATGGACTAATTCCAGATTATGAAGCATTCGATTACATAACTGAGACAATAAATTAAAAACCCCTATAGGATCAAATCAATTAGTGCTCAATTTAAGAAAAATGACAGCAAATGTCATTAACTCAGTAATTTGCATGTTTACAGGCAATAGATTAGTAAAGCTGAAACAATCATGCTTCTTAATGGAATCTGTCTCTCACTCGCACTCATAAATAAACAACTCTGTTGAACGCATGTTCCTCAGCAATGTGGAACAGCAGCTCTCAACTGAATGCATTTTACATTTACATGAGACAGAAAGTGGGGAAACTGCCTGGAAAGAGCCAGGCCATGTTCTACTGTTACAGTATGTATTTAAGTACATGTACAAATACTGGGGAGCTGGACAGTACAATAAAATTTCTCTCAGTGTTAACCTGAAATCTGCTATATTTTTATTTGATCACTCAGAAAACAGTCAGCCAATCAGCAGAGCGGCTCAGAGCCTCCTCTCTTCTGATTGGCTCACCGACCTGTTGTTGCTAGAGCTCCTGGGAGAAGCCTGAGAGAGGAGATGTAAAACTGAATTGAGATGATTTTTGGTTCTTAAAACCACAAATATATCTTCTTATGGATCAACACCTTATGGGTCAAATATGGGACCTTTAAAACAAGCAGATACTCTTTGGTCTTTACACCTGTTGCCTGACAGTGGTAGTACCAGTATTCAGCAATATTCATTTTAAAAGGTATTTTAAATGAGGGTCTGGATCTAAACTTTCATTGTAGTAAATTATATGTTTGGCATTGTAGGATTTCCCAGGAGGAGGTACTTTGCATTTTATTTCAATGGATTGATCAGTAGTTTAGCTATAGTTGATATCTGTTCAAAGATAAGATTATCAGACCCAGTGTGAAGCTTTTAATGAGTCATTTTGGATTATTTTCTCTCCTAAATTTAAGCTTGGTAAACTGCCTCTCAGTGTTCGAAAAGAATTGTTTGGAAAAACACACACCGTTTGTCTTTTATGGCAGAGTATAAGTAGCTGTTATGAACTAGTAGATATTTTTGTCACAGTCATTTCTTTGGTTGCACTATGTAACATAAAAACCTGAAAGACACCGCAGTGCTTAACATGAAATACTGTGCTAATGTAAGCTAGATGCATGAAAAACGGAGTACTTTAACCAAGCTCCACTGCATGATGAAACACAGCAGGTACAGTACTTTACATAGAGATACTCACCCTGTGGACTTGGGGTTCAGAGGCAGGCAGAGGCAGGCTCGCTTTTCTGCAATCAGAATAAGAAAAGGTTACAACATGCGTGTTTGGAAGATGTGTGTGTCTGCAATTCACCCCTGCATCTTGGGCTACACTCGCACCGCAACTGAAAAAGCCTCAACTGTGGTATCTTCTCACCTCTTATGTGACTCAGATCAGATCTTAATAATCAGTGTGATCGGCAGTCACATTTTGGTCCGTCTTACACGGATTATGTTTGAAATGAAACGCTGAGACCACAGCATGTGTGACTTGTAGTACAACACTCACATCTCCAAGGAAAATAAATAAATCCTATGTCAGATTTTTGTTATACTTGTCATAATTTTCTCACTACAGCAGCTTGGCTGGGTCAGTGTTAACATAAAGGATGAGAAGACACAAATAGAAAGACGGTCAAACAATGGACCAACACTTAGCTTTGGGAGAGATGCCTCGATTCATGAAAAAACTGATTTGTTATCAGTCTAATTTTCTGACATTGTGGGCAGATTAAGATGTAAGATTGAGACTATAAATACAGCCCCCCAAAAAAATCTGATATAAGCAGCTATAAAAAGCCTTTTTCTTTCCTGTCCATCTCACCGTTGTGGCAACAGGGTTTGGTCGGCTCCGTGGTACCGATGCTGCCATCACTGGACGTTAGCGGCTCTGGCTGAGCCTCCGTTGTGGTTCCCCCTCCTGCTTGGGTTGGTAGGAGTTTGACTCCTGCTCGCCCCTCCTCCCTCTCTTGCCTGTCCTTCCCCTCTTCCTCCCTCGCCCGTCCGGGCCGAAGCCTCTTGGCGAAGCGGCTGGGAAAAGAGGCCAGACGCCGGGAACGCCGAACTGAGAAGGAGCCGCCGTCCTCTGTGGTCTCCTCTGGTCTCTGAGGCGCCTCAGAGGAGTAGCTTCTCCTCTCAGGGGAGGAGGAATCTTTACGAAGCTCTGGTTTAAGGGTGGTGGAGCTGGGGGACTGGGTTTGGGCTGATTTAGCCAGGGCAGAGGGGGCAGATACTCCTCTGTTGGGGCTGTGGGAGTATGGCGGGCTGTGCAGTCTGTAAGGCTTGCTCACATCAAAAGAGCTGCTCTGCTGCAGGAGCTCACGGAGAAGGGAGTTTGCCTTCATCTCCCTCTGCCTTGCAAAGGGGAGCCTCCTGGGAGCGCCACTGCCTGTCCCAGTCAAGCCCCCACTAGTCCCAGGAGTGGCCACCAAGACAACTCTACTGTTAGAGTTTGTGGCGGCCGGGCGGGAGGCCTCAGGTCGGGCCCGAGACCTCGGGATGTCCCGGTCCTTGCGCTCCCAGCCCTGCTGCTTACGTGTGGGGAGGCAGTAGGTGTGCATGTACGTGATCAGCTCCACCACAGAGTGCAGTTCTTTCTCTGAGCTGAACTGAGGCTTGGCTGGCTCAGCGGGAACAGCAGCCAAAACTGCCCCGCCCTCCACCTCGCTGCTGGAAGACTCCTCCTCTTCTTCCTCCCCTTCCTCCTCTTCATCCTCCTCCGACTCACTGTCCTCGTCCTCCTCTTCCTCTTCGTCCTCCTCTGTGTCGGGGGCCGGGAAGTCCTCAGTGTCCTGGGCGGTGGTGAGGTGGCGGTGGAGCTCGGTGCAGAGGCGCCCCGCTGGACGCACTGCCCGGGGCTTCCGCTCCTGAGGGAGGTCGCTCTGAGGGTGGAGACACACAAACATGAATACCAGTGGCAGAGTTACAACACCCTCTTTATATAACCTATGATCTGCAAATTGTTTTGATTGCAGTCACACATCAACAGATGTTTTAATATTGAATGAAGAAAAATGTTCTACATCGTCAGTTTTCCTCCTTCCTGCTTCATGCTGGTGTTATGACAATAAAAAACCACTGAACTGAGCCAGATGAATAAATAAATAGATAATGAAAAGGTTTGAAATTGCGTGAGGAGGTCAGAATGAGAGAATCTAGACCTGTAACCCTGATCTTGTTAAGCTTGTCTGGGTAGTGGAGATTAGACTGCAAGAATTTAATGCTGCAATAGCAAGTCAATGATAGAGTCTGGGACTGAAATTACCACCAACAACCAGCCAATTTCAATTTGTCTGGTAAGTTTTATCAGTACCCAAACATCTAACTACATTTGTGATAATTTGCTGGTTTTCCATCCTGTGGTAGATTCACAAAAATATGTGTTTGTAAGGCTTGTTGTTATTTTGTTGTTACGAGTTTTCACCAGTCGTGCATGAATTTTTAAAAAGATGTTAATTCCTTATGCATCCCCGATTTATTTTTTTTCCCAATTGCAAAAGGGTTGGTTAATTAACTTTATAATCCCTGAAGGGAAATTTGATTTGCAGAGGACACCTTTCACAGCAGTTTATAATACAATAGGTTATTTTATAATGCTCCGAAAATGCTTCCACCAAAACTATTAAAAAGTAATTATAGATTGTTTATTAAGAATTTTTCACAATTTTTGAAATTATATAACATTTATTTTGAAAAATAAATTGTAAGTGTTGGAAAAAAGTTATGCTTAAGTCCCTAAGTCCCTGATTTTTTAAAATTATTATTTTTAGAACTCATATAAGAATTCATTTAATGGACCCGAAACCGTATATCAGTGATAAACTGTGCACTTAAACATTATTATTGATGTTGCGCATTCAAGAATGCAACACATCTATCTAGGCTTCTGTCAATGGACATGAATACGAAATGGCAACCATAGAAACTGACACTGAGGGGCTGAAACTAAAACCAGACATTTACTATTGATGTTTTAGATTAAACATTTTTCTTCTTTGTAGGTGCGCTGGAAATATCTCAACACACTGTCTGCAGTTTGTTTTTGGGAACAAGAAAAATGAGCCACAAAGCAACAAAACCCAGACACATGAAGGTACGGGTGTATCCTCAGTTTCTTGCCCTGGATACAGGACTGAGCACACAGCAGTAAATTCTGCTTCCGACTAGTGAGGGATGATTCAGTGTGCAGCTGCAATGAAATGGCTGATTCTATATTACTCATACAGAGAGAAGAGAGAGAGAGAGACTGTGATTCACTATTGCCCTCTTGCCCTGTCAGTCAATACGGCCGCCATCTGCCACAGCAAAGCCACACTACTCTAAAACTAAATCACACACACACACACACACACACACACACACACACACAGCCAGCGACAGCGAGGTTAGGAGGGTGTGTGATGGATACAGGCTTGGCTTATCCCTGCGCTGCATCCTGTGGGTATTTTGAATCCTCCTTTCTTGAGCCAGAGCGGAGGGGCTGTGTGGAGGCTCACCATGCTTTCTGCTTGTACAAGATAAATGACTGGTATTGTAATCAATGGCCACTTGAAGCACAATGCTAGCAGCTATCCAATTACTGCTAAGTCATACAGCAGTGGCCATTGTAAATGTCCCCTCTTCCCCAACACTGCATCTATCATGGGCAGCAGCTGAAGGCCTCTGCATGCTTGAAGGCCCAAAGAGTTTTTATTGTAAAATGAGATATCTGTCATTTGGAAAATAAAAACTGTTGTTGTTACCAGCAGGACTACAGCCAGCTGTACTTTGGCAACTTAGCTATTTCTTTTTGTTCCCATGGACATTGTATAGTGAGAATCTGAGACCTGTCAAGCTTGAGGTTTTGTCTTTCTTAAATGCCAACACTGACTTTACTACCAAACTATTTTGGTACCAAAGCCATGGTTTAACAATATTTTTGAAGGATTTTCACAGTAAAATACTGGTTGAAAAACGTCTTTTAAATTTCAATTAACCTTGATTTGATGCTTACACTTCCCCCTGAAAGCCAGTCTAACAAAACTGCTTTAGGTGGGATTGATGCCCTTTCACCACATCTTACAAGACTGATAAACAAAAGGTGAATTGCACTGGGCAGGTATCTGTAACATAGAACAAAATCTTTCTAAACTACCCATATGGTTCTTATAATTTAGGGTTTTCTGATCTGCGACTTCTATGGTTAAAGTTCAGTTAAAAGTCCCCATATTGTATAAAGTGAAGAAACTAAAACAACTTTATAAAGGTTCGAGAAGGATTGTTGTTTCGGGTTAAAACTGCTGGAAGACAAGCTGCAAGCTCTGGTGTCAAAGTCAGACACTACAGTTTACCAAACCATCTATTTTAATCTACCTCCAGATTTGTTTTTGAGTGAGAGCAGCTGTTACTTGTATGCACACAAAAGATGACTTTAAGCAGAGATACTGTTTACAGATACTGTTTTTTTCTGGTGAAGACAGTTTCAACTGGCTGGAGAACTTACTAATACTATATAATCAAATACCAATATCTGTTCTGTGCAGTGGCTTGACTCCAGCCTGCAAAAAAAATGTGCAGACACCTGTTTGAAGAACAGTTTCTGCAGTGGCAGGGACGCTGACTTCAGGCACAGCATGCAGCAGTGAATTACTTCTGCCTTAACTCGCCACCTCTGAGGGAAAGTGATTTGAAAACAATCCAATTTTGTTATCTCTCCAGCCTTCAGAGGACAGGGAGTGAGATGTTAACCAGTGAAAACATTGATGTGAGTCTGCAGTTACAACTGTGCCGACTGTTTCAGTTCTACGACTGGAGTTTTACTGCAGGATA
This sequence comes from Seriola dumerili, assembly GCF_002260705.1. NCBI lineage: Eukaryota > Metazoa > Chordata > Actinopteri > Carangiformes > Carangidae > Seriola > Seriola dumerili. The sequence continues at coordinate 9,625,657 of NW_019174586.1, forward strand.
AATAAGAAGAGATAGTTTGAAAATGTTTGAAAATCGTATTAAACTTTAACTTTAAAGGAGCCAAATTCACCTTTAATCACCAAGTATTCAGTGTAATTTGTGCCTCACCTTGACAAGAGGTCTGACTGGCCGTAGTTGCAGGCTCCTGTTGCTGTAACGATGGCCATGGACTCCATCTTTGTGTGCGTCGATGCCCGTGGGCACGTTGGGAGGAGTCAGCAGCAGCTTCTTCAACTAAGGAAAAGAAGAAAAAGAGAGTAGTAAAGATAAGTTACAATGCTGCAGTTTACAAGTTAAAATCCATCAATTAACAATAATACTTAATTTTCTCCTGTGTTAAAAAAAAAAAAGTAAGCAATTTTTTTTTAACCCTTTCAGTTTGGTTAAGGGTTGAGATTAGTCAAATAAATACAAATAAATACAAACAAATACAAACATGGTAATAAAGGTGTGCATGTAAGAGGAAGGGAAAAAGAAAAGCTGACAGATACATCTGTAGTAAAGTATTACACTTTTCTTTTTTTTTTTAACACATTTTTATCCAGAATATCAAAAAAAAGTCTTAAAAATTAAATTTTTATAGTGAGATGAAAGTGTAACATTTCATTCCAGTTTTTAATCTATATTCAGACAGCTGTTAACGCCCTGCAGATGGATGTTTGTACAAGGGAATAATGTGCAGAAGAGGCTGTGAGGTTATGACACTGTACTTTTATCACATCACTAAAGCTGACAGTTACATGGCACATTCATGTTTCCCATTAAGGAGCTGGATTCCACCATTTCTCTATAATAACATATCATGTGACTTCTGCTCCTCCTTCCCGCCTTCATCCTTCCATCTTCTATCAATCCTCGCATTTCATTTTTTGTTTCATTCCTCATTTATCTGTTTAAACCTATCCTCTCTTCCTTTCCTCTAGTCCCTGTATCATCTCATTGCCATTCCCTTCCAATCTCTCTATCTCCATCCCTCTTTCTCTCCATCTTTATGACCTTTCACACCTATCTTCATCTAAACCTCCACACCCTCACGTCCTCCTCCCTCTGTCTTTCCATCCCTCTAAATGTTTTCCTTTTCCTTTCACCCATCTCTCCTTCTTTCCATCCTCTCATTGCTTCTGATCAAAGAGGAAGCCACAGTTAAGCTACAGAGACGAAACAGAGCCGAAACCCTCCTGAATCCCTCCCTGGGTATTACCTTTCAAATGGATATTAACACAACCCGCTCCTCATTCACCACTATCCTATCATTGTTTTTTTTTCATCTGTCTATTCATCCTTTCATTCCAGTACCTAGCTTCATGACAAGGCTATCAGCTGATATAAATCAGCTTAGGGAGAAAATCCCCCACTACGCTGTGCAGTGTTTGCACTGGGAGACGACGGTGTGGAAAATACAGATGTGATAGGAATGAGGATTGGAGCTGGAGGCTATACCAGAGCTTCCTGAATCATTTACAGCAAGGTGCCATGCATATACACGGGGCTTAATTTAATGCAGCCACATTGGACGTCCTCATCTCTTGAGACACAGCGGTAGTGATCACCTGACTCTGTTTGTAAACAAATCCATCCCAGCTGGGGATGAATAAAGTTATTGAACTGATATGAATGTGATTAGGCCATCTCAGTGGAAATGAGGGACAAGGTTCATTTCAGATCAATTTGCCAACTTTGTGTTTAGATTATGTGCTGAATTTCTAAGTTTGAGAGGTTATTTTGAGCATCTGTGGTCCTGGAAGCAAAACTCTAAGGTGATTCAACTGTTGGAGCTCGTCCAAAGCTTGGACTGGAATGAAACTCTCCTGGATGAATCATCAGTATCAAGCACTGCATCAGAAAATATCTGGTTGTTTCATCAAAACCCAAAGTCAGAGCTGGCCCAAGCCTTTATTGGGCCCTAAGCAGGATTTGGTTTGGTCTCAACGTTAACAGGGACGCAACAACCCAGCCACCCCTCCAAAGCAAAGACATTGACTTAATAATGCCGTCAACCAAATGGTTTTTTAACATATAAGATGTGAATTTACATTCAGAAATACCAATACCGAAATGTAATATATGTACGTGTGTTGAATTTCTATATATGACATTTATGTACATCATATATTTATTTGCAGTATAGCCTGTATGTGTAAAGATACATGTGAAACCTGTTAGAAACTGAAACAATATCATATATTGACATATATGTCTAGCTAACAGAAAATTGTATTTTAGTATGTCTGTTTATATTGTAGGACATATGTTACATAAATATTTTTCCATCCCAAAGCCTGTCAGTATATGTTCCTTGTATATGTAAGTGTCAAAGATATGTATGGAGAAATTTAAAAAGAACTTATTAAGAAGATCATTTAAAAACGAGTAGACTTTTAATAAGCATGTTGTTTTTTACTAGTGTAGTAAGGCATAAAAATTTTGTACAAACGTCATAGTATAGTGGGGCATAACAAGGTCAAAAAAGTCAGTATAGTAAGGCATAAAATGCCATAGTATAGTGAGGCATAAAAACGTCAAAAAACTTCATAGTAAAGTAAGGCGTGCAAATTTGAAAAAAACCTCATAGTATAGTAAGGCATAAAAATGTCAAAAAAGGTCATAGTATAGTAAGGCATAAAAGGTAAAAAAAAAACGTCATAGTAAAGTAAGGCATACAAATGCGAAAAAACGTCATAGTATAGTAAAGCGTAAAAATGTCAAAAAAGGTCATAGTATAGTAAGGCATAAAAGGTCAAAAAAACGTCATAGTATAGTAAGGCATAAAACGTCATAGTATATTAGGGAATACAAATGCGAAAAAACGTCATAGTATAGTAAAGCGTAAAAAATGTCAAAAAAGGTCATAGTATAGTAAGGCATACAAATGCCTGAAAACGTCATAGTATAGTAAGGCATAAAACGTCATAGTATAGTAAGGCATAAAAGGTCAAAAAAACGTCATAGTATAGTAAGGCATAAAAGGTCAAAAAAACGTCATAGTATAGTAAGGCATAAAACGTGATAGTATATTAAGGCATACAAATGCAAAAAAAGTCATAGTATAGTAAAGCGTAAAAATTTCAAAAAAGGTCATAGTATAGTAAGGCATAAAAGGTCAAAAAAAGGTCATAGTATAGTAATGCATTAAACATCAAAAAACCTCATAATATATTAAGGCATACAAATGCCAGAAAACATCATAGTATAGTAAGGTATAAAAGGTCAAAAAACGTCATAGTATAGTAAGGCGTAAAAATGTCAAAAAATGTCATAGTATAGTAAGGCATAAAAGGTCAAAAAAACGTCATAGTATAGTAAGGCATAAAAGGTCAAAAAACGTCATAGTATAGTAAAGCATAAAAATGTCAAAAAAGGTCATAGTATAGTAAGGCATAAAAGGTCAAAAAACGTCATAGTATAGTAAAGCGTAAAAATGTCAAAATACATCATAGTATAGTAAGGCATAACACGTTGTAGTATAGTAAGGCATAAAAGGTCAAAAAATGTCATAATATATTAAGGCATACAAACGCCAAAAGACGTCATAGTATAGTAAGGTATAAAATGTCAAAAAAGGTCATAGTATAGTAAAGCGTAAAAATGTCAAAAAATGTCATAGTATAAGTAAGGCATAAAAGGTCAAAAAACGTCATAGTATAGTAAGGCATAAAAGGTCATAGTATAGTACGGCATAAAATGTCAAGAATCATAGTATAGTAAGGCATAAAAGGTCAAAAAACGTCATGGTATAGTAAGGCATAAAAGGTCCAAAAAACGTCATAGTATAGTAAGGCATAAAAGGTCAAAAAACATAATAGTATAGTATGGCGTAGAAATGTCAAAAAACGTCATATTTTAGTAAGGCATAAAACGTCATATTATATTAAGGTATACAAATGCGAAAAAACGTCATAGTATAGTAAAGCGTAAAAATATCAAAAAAGGTCATAGTATAGTAAAGCGTAAAAATGTAAAAAAAGGTCATAGTATAGTAAGGCATAAAACGTCATAATCTAGTTAGGCATAAAAGGTCAAAAAAAGTCACAGTATAGTAAAGCGTAAAAATGTCACAGTATAGTAAGGCATAAAAGGTCAAAAAAAGTCATAGTATATTAAAGCGTAAAAATGTCAAAAAAACGTCATAGTATAGTAAGGCATAAAAGGTCAAAAAACGTCATAGTATAGTAAGGCATAAAAGGTCAAAAAAACGTCATAGTATAGTAAGGCATAAAACGTCATACTATATTAAGGCATACAAATGCCAAAAAACGTCATAGTATAGTAAGGCATAAAGCGTCATAGTATAGTAAGGCATTAAAGGTCAAAAAAACGTCATAGTATAGTAAGGCATAAAAGGTCAAAAAAACGTCATAGTATAGTAAGGCATAAAACCGGATAGTATATTAAGGCATACAAATGCAAAAAAAGTCATAGTATAGTAAAGCGTAAAAATTTCAAAAAAGGTCATAGTATAGTAAGGCATAAAAGGTCAAAAAAAAGTCATAGTATAGTAATGCATTAAACGTCAAAAAACCTCATAATATATTAAGGCATACAAATGCCAGAAAACGTCATAGTATAGTAAGGCATAAAACGTCATGGTATAGTAAGGTATAAAAGGTCAAAAAACGTCATAGTATAGTATGGCGTAGAAATGTCAAAAAACGTCATATTATAGTAAGGCATAAAACGTCATATTATATTAAGGTATACAAATGTGAAAAAACGTCATAGTATAGTAAAGTGTAAAAATATCAAAAAAGGTCATAGTATAGTAAGGCATAAAAGGTCAAAAAACGTCATAGTATAGTAAGGCATAAAAGGTCAAAAAAACGTCATAGTATAGTAAGGCATAAAAGGTCAAAAAACGTCATAGTATAGTAAAGCGTAAAAATGTCAAAAAAGGTCATAGTATAGTAAGGCATAAAACGTCATAATATAGTAAGGCATAAAAGGTCAAAAAAAGTCACAGTATAGTAAAGCGTAAAAATGTCAAAAAATGTCACAGTATAGTAAGGCATAAAAGGTCAAAAAACGTCATAGTAGAGTAAGGCATAAAACGTCATATTATATTAAGGTATACAAATGCGAAAAAACGTCATAGTATAGTAAGGCATAAAAGGTCAAAAAAACGTCATAGTATAGTAAGGCATAAAACCGGATAGTATATTAAGGCATACAAATGCAAAAAAAGTCATAGTATAGTAAAGCGTAAAAATTTCAAAAAAGGTCATAGTATAGTAAGGCATAAAAGGTCAAAAAAAGGTCATAGTATAGTAATGCATTAAACGTCAAAAAACCTCATAATATATTAAGGCATACAAATGCCAGAAAACATCATAGTATAGTAAGGCATAAAACGTCATGGTATAGTAAGGTATAAAAGGTCAAAAAACGTCATAGTATAGTATGGCGTAGAAATGTCAAAAAACGTCATATTATAGTAAGGCATAAAACGTCATATTATATTAAGGTATACAAATGTGAAAAAACGTCATAGTATAGTAAA
>NW_019174586.1:9631175-9696175 GCF_002260705.1 Seriola dumerili
AGTATAGTAAGGCATAAAAGGTCAAAAAACGTCATAGTAGAGTAAGGCATAAAACGTCATATTATATTAAGGTATACAAATGCGAAAAAACGTCATAGTATAGTAAGGCATAAAAGGTCAAAAAACTTCATAGTATAGTAAGGCAAAAAAGGTCATAGTATAGTATGGCATAAAAGGTCAAAAAACGTCATAGTATAGTATGGCGTAGAAATGTCAAAAAATGTCATATTATAGTAAGGCATAAAACGTCATATTATATTAAGGTATACAAATGCGAAAAAACGTCATAGTATAGTAAAAAGTAAAAATATCAAAAAAGGTCATAGTATAGTAAGGCATAAAAGGTCAAAAAACGTCATAGTATAGTAAAGCGTAAAAATGTCAAAAAAGGTCATAGTATAGTAAGGCATAAAACGTCATAATATAGTAAGGCATAAAAGGTCAAAAAAAGTCACAGTATAGTAAAGCGTAAAAATGTCAAAAAATGTCACAGTATAGTAAGGCATAAAAGGTCAAAAAACGTCATAGTAGAGTAAGGCATAAAACGTCATATTATATTAAGGTATACAAATGCGAAAAAACGTCATAGTATAGTAAGGCATAAAAGGTCAAAAAACTTCATAGTATAGTAAAGCGTAAAAATGTTAAAAAAAAAAAAAACGTCATAGTATAGTAAGGCATAAATGGTGAAAAACGGCATAGTATAGTAAGGCATAAAAGGTCAAAAAAACATCATAGTATAGTAAGGCATAAAACGTCATAGTATAGTAAGGCATAGAAGGTCAAAAAAACGTCATAGTATAGTAAAGCGTAAAAATGTCATACTATATTGAGGCATACAAATGCCAAAAAACGTCATAATATAGTAAGGCATAAAAGGTCAAAAAACGTCTAAGTAAATAAAGGCATAAAAATGTCAAAAAACGTCATAGTACATTAAGGCATAAAACGTCATAGTATATTAAGGTATAAAAATGTCAAAAACGTCATAGTATAGTAAGGCATAAAAGGTAAAAAAAAAGTCATAGTATAGTAAGGCATAAAAGGTCAAAAAATGTCATAGTATAGTAAGGCATAAAAGGTCAAAAAAACGTCATAGTATAGTAAAGCGTAAAAATGTCAAAAAAGGTCATAGTATAGTAAGGCATAAAAGGTCAAAAAACGTCATAGTAGAGTAAGGCATAAAAATGTCAAAAAACGTCATAGTATAGTAAGGCATAAAACGTCATACTATATTAAGGCATACAAATGCCAAAAAACGTCATAGTATAGTAAGGCATAACAGGTCAAAAAATGTCACAGTATATAAAGGCATAAAAATGTCAAAAAACGTCATTGTACAGTAAGGCATAAAACGTCATAGTATATTAAGGCATAAAAATGTCAAAAACGTCATAGTATATATCATAGTAAGGCATAAAAGGTAAAAAAAAAAGTCATAGTACAGTAAGGCATAAAACGTCATAGTATAGTAAGGCATAAAAGGTCAAAAAAACGTCATAGTATAGTAAAGCGTAAAAATGTCAAAAAACGTCATAGTATATTAAGGCATAAAAGGTCAAAAAACGTCATAGTATAGTAAAGCGTAAAAATGTCAAAAAACGTCATAGTATAGTAAGGCATAAAAGGTCAAAAAACGTCACAGTATATAAAGGCATAAAAATGTCAAAAAACGTCATAGTATATTAAGGTATAAAAATGTCAAAAAGGTCATAGTATAGTAAGGCATAAAAAGTTATAGTATAGTACATCATATTCATAGTATAGTAAGGCCATGGGGATCCTAAGCAGCCGCTTAGTTGGCTTATGCCTTGGGCCAGCCCTGCCCAAAGTTACAAGGCTGTGGACATAAAAGGAAGGAAGTAAACTACGTCTCCCATGGTACTTTTTTGTAAGAAACATTAAAATAATTGAGTTTGAAATTCTGGTGTTTCCACTGGTGAAAGCTAAAGTAGATGGTGTAAATCATTTTAATTGGGTCAGTTTTAGATGTTTTTTTCCCATTTGCATCAACAAAGCATTTTGAATTTGCACTGTCACACTAGTAACTCACTTCTTTTCCATAGCAACAGCGGATCAGGCTTGTATGTATGTTTGTTTTTTGTTTTGTTTTTTTTTAAATTAGAATTGACAATGGAGAAAAATACCTCTAGAACCAGCCGCTCATAATTATTATTATTTTAATATCATTATTTTTAATTATCCATCCCCCTTGTTATATATTCAGCCACTATATTTGACATTTAATCTTTCACTGGACTCAGTGATGGTGCCAGAAAATCTACAAATATACATCTGACCTGCTGACCAACCTCTAGCTCAACTTTATATGGGGAGCTACATATATCTAGGAAGAGCTAACTAAAAATAAGCATGAAAAATTATAGAGAGAAGAGTCATCATAAATCAAAGTGATGAGGAAGAAGCCTTTTAAGGGAAAAAACAGGAAATGATCCAGTAGATTATTTTTTATAGTGGCAGTGGTTTGCCATAAAGCTGTTGATCATTCTCTGGAGGTCACAGTTAACCACGTTTTATTCACAACACTATCATTGTTTATTACTGTAATGCTTTAATGAAAACGACATTACCACCCAACAGAGCTGGCTGTAACCACAGAATACTATCTGGGTCAAATGACTGAACGGGACGATCGCCCGCATCACTAATGGGGCCACCACGGCCCTTTGTGGGCAAGCCAACTTGGCTCAGAGTGTGTGATGATGCTCCTCTGAGAGTCCCATTGAGGAAAGTGAAGAGGAGACTGAAGGTTTGTGTCTGTGTGAAACACTGAAAACCCTCCAGCAGCGTCCAGGCCCCTGAAACGCTCTACTCTACTCTTCTCCGCTCTACTCTACTCTACTCTGGACACCGTCCAGAGCTCCGCTGGCTGCATCAATGGACACCTTGTTCTGCAGTGGGACACACACACACAAACACACACACACACACACACATAGAAAGAGTTGCCCTGTTGCAATAACACATGAATGACAGACACTGATAAATGCAAAAGAAAAACACATGCAGTGAGACGTAAGTGAAGCACACACGAACACACAAAAACAAGGAGGTATAAGTGCACATAAACATTGACAATCATACTTAAAAGAGGAAAAATGCAGACAAACAACGGACAGGCGCTCACAAACAGATGAGCAGCACATGAACACACACAAATTAAGGTGCAGCTCAAAATAAGCACACATGGCAGTCTGTTTGTAGATAAATGGTTTAACTTGATCATAATTATATCTTATTGAATCTAATGCAGATGCTTCCACAGAGTGCACAAGTGCTCACTGAGTGGTTTTGATGAAAATAAACACTGTGACTCATATGTTACGGTCTTCACAGTTACCACCAGTTACAGTTACCTCATCCCAACTGAACACCTAGGTGAGATTTTGGAGCAACCTGTTACAACATCAATCTCCAACCACCATCAAAGGAATGAATAAGGTGTTTATGTTGGTATTTCCTTTCATTTATTACCCATCTGTATTTCCAAATACATTTTCATTTGTTTAATTTCCTTTACACATATCTTTAATGATATTAGACATGCATTTTGGTTGTTTTATCACTTACCTTTTTACATTTTATGTATCTACAGTATATTTATAACTTGTCAAAGCATTACGAGATATCTTTAATTACATTCTGATTAGTACGACTGAATTTGTCTAGAGCCTACAAATGTACATAAATTACATCCAAATGAATAAAGATAATGTAATTGGATTGAATTAGAATTATGACTAGTTAATGTGTTGAATCATTTTCTTGATGAGTCATAAATAAAATATGGATTAATGTGGATCCAATCAAGCTACTAACATTTAAAACTGACTGACATGTGTAGTGTACATTAGCAGGTAGACAGACACACAAACACAGACAGAGGGGCAGTGGGGCCTTAGTGAGGTCATCTGCAGTATCCTCCTGCACCAGTAGAGGGCAGCGCCACACTCAGGCTTGAACACAGGAGTGACAGCAGTCATGTGACAGTGAACCACTCAACTGATGGAAATAGGTGATGAAACTCTCTCCCTCAGTCTCTCTCTCGCTCTCTCACACACACACACACACACACACACACACACACACACACACACACACACACACACACACACTGACATACACAGAGACGCATACACACATCTTGCAGCTTCAGTAGAGTAAACACCATAATGTTATTACACCAGGCTTTTCTGTGTGAGTGGAAGTGAATGTCAGCTTGCTATTTTTTGTCACTGATAGTGTACACAGTGGAAACACAGCCAGGACACAGGACGATATGATTTATATACAGTAAAGTGAAATATTCTGCTTAATGTCAGGGGTCCTGGAATCTGTCCTGGATTTACTGGGAGCATCACTGGATTTAGAAAAAAGTGAGTCATTCAGCAAATCTAAAAATAAAACCTCTCAGGGGACCGCAGGGAATTGATGGGAATTGATTATTAAAAAACACTTTTACAAATGAGTCAGAATTATTTTTTGATCTTGTTTCACACATTCTTGGCAGGAAATATTTTCCAAGAAGAATCCAGGAGGAAACATGAAGGAAACCAGTTGGAAAAGGAAAACTCTGGGTCATCCAGAGAGCTCTGATATAAATATAGGTATTTCTGTAGTGTAAACAGTGATTTAAACTGTGCTTGGTATTACTACAGTTAAATGGCTGTTACAAATGGATAGTAATGATAGAAGTGTCGTTTCATGGAAAGCTTCATTAGTTCAGATTCAGGAAATTTAAAACAATAATGTAACTATCTAACACTCCACATGTTACTATGTGACTATAATAATGACAAATTTTGTACAAATGGGATTTAACAGCAACACTCCTGCATCAACTTGTCTCTTAAAAATGACATTTCAATTACATCCCTACTGTCAAGTCCTTGCATGACTACCTAAAGTTGATTGTAGGTGGGAAAAACAAGTTTTCTGTGCTCTGTGAAAAAAAATCCCAGCACTGTTCACCAGTGTTCCTGATATGCATTTCATAATTTCACAAGTTTCCCCAAAGCGATAGGAGTCCTGACTTGTCTTGCTTTGCTAGTCACAAATTTGCTGCCTGGAGGCGCTACCAAGATGATGCCCAAGGGAAACGATTTCAGAAGTTGTAGTGGCAACAGCAGAGACAGAGGTAGAGGTGGAGGTAACCAAGCAGCAGCAGCAGCAGCAGCAGGAGTAGTAATAGTAGTAGGAGCATGTGGTTGTTTGAGAGAAAAGTGAAGCTCTCTCTGTGTGTGTGTGTGTGTGTGTGTGTGTGTGTGTGTGTGTGTGTGTGTGTGTGTGTGTGTGTGTGTGCGCGTGGGGAAACTTTGGGAAAAGTGTGTTATCTTGCCAGCTGTCAGAGGAATGAAGCAACAGCCAGTTGACTGAGCGCTGTGTGTCAGGGGATAGAAAAGACTTCTTCAGCTGAACTGCCACAGCATTCGAAGAAAAACAAGCTGGAGTGACACGTGGTGCTGGTGCACGATAAATCATGGATGGGGGTGGGATGGGGGTGGGATGGGGGGCTTCTGGTGTGGTCACTGCAGCAATAAAATACAGGATAAATTATTGCCATTTACATTTTTGTAACATGCAGGGCACCGACGCTAAATCACTGATAACTGAAAACCCTAAGCCACACCTTAACTGTACAGGTTTCAAGTTTTATTCAAATATAGTGGGAAACAGAAACGTCTCCTGCAGTACAAAGCTGCATTTATCTGGAAAATGAATTTGTGCTGCTGACGTTTAAAGTAAACACCGCCCTCATCTGTCCCTGAATGCCGCACCATTACTTCAATCTGCATCTAACTGCTTCTTGTTCCTGTCCACTCCCCGACATTTAATCCTTTCATGTCAGGGACATTGAGATTTCTGATTTGAGATGTCATTGTGCAAAAGTTACATGAAAAATCATTCTGGTCATATCTGAAAATACAAGCACAGAGAAACCAAGCTGACAGACGGCCCACACATGACGGAGAGGCATTTAATCTGGTTGTTCTCAGTATGTAACTGAACCTAGCTCTTCTCATTTGACCTTCATTGTCTCTTCACTTGGCAGGTGTAACTTATTAACCAGCCTCCACTCTGCCTTATTTTGACAAGTTGACTGAGTCTTCAAGGTTAAACAAGGGCAGGGCGGTCGTGTGTGTAAGGGCGACAAAGTTTTGCAACACAACAGTGAAGACGATGGCATCTGGTGGCTCGACCTCTCCGTATCGCCGACCTGTTGTTTTGGGCTAAACAATACCTCCATGGCCTTTAACAGGCCGCAGCAACAAAAACTCCAGTCCTGTGTGGCTGCGCAGTGTGCGCTGTTACCATGCCAGCATACAATAAGCCACACACTAATGGTTATCACTGCAAGGCCTGGCATTTCTTGGCTTCCTCAACTGCCAAACGACTCTGATTCCTGTACTGAACCATCTAAGGTCATTGAAGTCATTATCATTTCCACCAATTTGGAAGGAATGTCACTTCCCCTGGTCATTTTTCCCTCTGATGCCAGTCAGATCCTGTAACGCTACCAACAGTGGTCGCCCTGTCCTGTCTGAAAGAAAAACTCTGGTACATTACAACTATTTTATTTTTAATTTTGTAGCTTCAACAGTCTTCTATCGGTTATGAAAACACTGTACTCACCTAAGCAACTTCTGAGATCTTGGCGACACTAAAATGACCACAACCCCGACCATAACACGACCACTAACATGAGACAACGGTACAGGTTGAAAACAAACCCCCTCAGGCGAGTCAAACATATACTTACAACACAACACTGATTTCCTGGTTCAAGTTTGACCTGCTGCAGCTGTGCACATTGATGATTTGCCTGTGCAATGAGGGATAATTACAAATTACAGGTACATGCACTTTTAGTTATACCTTTGAATTAAGTGGAAGCTCATCTTCCAAAATTGTCAGTTTGTTCACAACCTGTATGAACACCTGACCGCTTGTTTTTACCTTGTTCTTAGGCTTTCAACAGGATCAAAATGTTTTCAATTTAATTAAAATATATCATTTTGAGTGTTTTGCTTTCCTCTGAATCCAGGACAGTACATTATTAGTCAGTTTATTTACTGTAATTTTATATGTGACACACAGCTGCCACTTTTTAAAAATACCCACTGAAAAAAAAAGAATATCACTTTAAGAATACGCTTTATTTTTAATATTTTCACCGTTTTATCTTGCCGTCAAACAGCCCCTTTCCTTTGGAACTACATTATCTCAAGTGTTGAACTACTGTATTCCTACTTTTAATTCTGTCTGACTCAATCAGCTGATCTGCGGAGTAACAGAGTGCGCTCCGTCGTTGTAGGTAACACACACAACCCCAAGTCAAATAACCCGATCTGTCACTTTAAGCTACTGAATGTAACTTTAAAATGAAGAAACGTCACAGTCTCCCTCTTACGAAGGAAAAGCTGAGTTCATAAGCATAAATGGCCCTTTGTTCAAACACACTCAGGAGCATTACTTGGTCTTGTATGACCAGTAGCTTATAGCAGCTAGTGTTACAGGTAGATACAGCTATAAAAGTGACATTACTGAGCGAGTTTTCTTTTCTACTTGTGTTACTGTTAAAATATGTTTCAGCCTTCACTACCATCCTTCATCCTCATCATCCTTTAACCTGTAGTTGTTAAAATGTCTATAGAAGCATTTATTTTTGCTTGTTTTTTAGTTAATTTTTTCCTTATTAAAACCTATTCCTCCAGCTTGAACTGAAGTCCTGCTGAACGAGGAGTCCTGTTGCTCACTGTTGACTCCTCCTGAAACTTCAAGCTTAACAAATCTCCGCTGACTTCACTGACAGACTTGTTTTATAGTTGAATTCGGTGTGTAATTGCAAATGGGAAGGCAGTGCAGCTCTGTGAATATTTACGCTGTAGGTATTCAGCCATCCAACATGACTCACGGCCGCCAAACAATAGCATCTTTGTAGGCTGCCGCTAAATCAGAGCGCACAAGAAACCCCTGTAAGCCGCCCCCTTTGCTGTGAAATTTAAGTCAAATTAAGGAAGCGGGCTGGATTCATCTTGACAAGTGCAATAAGGCCACATTACAGCAGTAATCATAAGTCTTTTATTGCAGTGAAATAGCTTCCTGCTTCAATTAAGTTCCAGTGCCTGCATTCTCCTGACAGCAGAGTGAACCGAGGGGAAAGTAGGGCACAAGACTCGCTGCAGAGGGGTACGGCAATTTGTTGTTTCTGTGTGATGAGACGGAGGTTTAGTATTTTTGCAAAGGACGTGGTTCAGGTGCAGGCAGGGGCTGATAGCAGGAGGGGAGAGAAAAAAACAAGGTTTGTTCCTAGAAGCCTGCTTCAGGGAACGATAGAGGGGCCCAGAGAGAAAAAAGAGAGAGAGAGGCATCCAGCAGCATTGTGTGAAAAGAGAGAGAGAGAGAGAGTGAGGGAGAAAGAGGGGGAACAGGGCTGAAAACAACCAAGCACACATAAACAAGCTCACACACATAAACTTGACCACGTGCTGGAAGACCACACACACATTCGGATTACTGAACTTGTGAGGACTTCTGACTACATCCATCTCTAATCCTCAAACCTGAACCTGATCTGGACTTTAATGAAAAATTCTTGTTTATCAACAACTTGGGTCTTTTTTTCATAGTTTTGACCGTTGTTTTATCAGTTATAACAGTGTTGTAATCAAGTATTCGCTAAGATATGAGAACACGACAACAGTACTACAACAAAGTCCAAAGTTTAGGTAAGGGATGTTTTCAAGTTCCCTTGTCCCAGAAGTTCATTTGCTAGTTAAATTTGGCTTGGCTTATGTTTTTTTTTTTTTTTTTTGCCATAACCTATCTCTGACATTGTGAATTTGTTTTTATATATATTATATAATTTATCCTGTACATTTTCATGTAAAGTCAGCACATTTCTAAAGCTGAAAACATCTCACCACAAAGTCTATTTAGTAGCTGTTATAAAAGTTGATATTGAAAGTTCATCCTTTACCTGGTTAGCTTTGCTTACTTGATAACCTTAACACCAACAAGGACAAGAAGTTTAAAACCCCAATGAAGAGCACCTTGTAACCCAGGTATTGAAAGGTGCTCTATAAATAAAATTTACTTTACTTACTTATTTATTTTTATGACATTTGTTTGATTTCAACTTGTGGGAAGAAAACAAATCCTTCTAACTTAAGCCTACTGCTAGTTCTAAACCTAAAACTAGATGCAATCCAGTACTGACACTGACTTAACTGAGAACTAATCATAATTCTAGTTAATAATCAAAACTAATGAATAAGCATCTGCAGCATGTCCTCAGCCTAAAGGATTTCAAACTTTCTCTCTATTCTTGTAAAGACATGTGCTCCTTAGAAATCATGAAATGCAACACACACACACACAAAGACACACACACAGACACACACAGGACTGGATGAAAGGTTACTGTGTGCCTCAGCGCCCCTCTGTTTTCCTGGAGCTAAAGGCGGACTTTGAACCTTGCGGGCCAACAAGGGGAACATCAAGGTTAGCAAACGCGACACAGATTAAGATACTGGGGAGAAAAAGAGAGGGAGAGCATGGGAAAAGAGAGGTACGCCATGGGAGTGGGTGGTGTTTAAAGCATGTATTAAAGGCCCCACTTCAACAGGCTTTTTTTTGTGCTGCAACAGATCTGCAGACCACTGACAAAGAAGAAACATGAGGGTATTTGAAAATATCAAGTTCTTCAACAGGGGTAAATGTTCAGATATGTGTTGCAGAAGTGAGGTTGGAGACGCACAGAGGAAATAAGTGTTCTGATCAGAAGTTTTCGTTATCTACCAACAGTATAGAGGGGCTCTTACTAGTGATGGGTCCTCTGTCTCAGCTCCCAGGGACTGGCTGAAGTCCTCAGCACTGAGAGGAAGACTATCCTCTTCCTCCTCTTCCTGGTCAGGCTCCTCTCCCAGGGCTGGGAAGACGGAGAGCCCGCCCACCTCGGCATCCACCATGCCATCCAAACTGTCGGTCAGAGCGGCCAGCAGAGCCGCATTCTCCTCTTCTATCTGTAGGGAGTCAAACGCAGAGAGAACATGGGTCAGAACATTGTGAATGTACAGGATAAAGGTCAGCACATTTCTAACGCTGAAACCATCTCACCACAAGGTCTATTTAGGAGCTGTGATGAAAAAGATTTTACCTGGCTAGCTTTGCTAACTTGCTAACTTTTAGGCCAACATGGACAAGAAGTTGAATATCTCCCATTCTGTGACATCTCTGTCAAACCCCCATTAACTACTGTTCCCCATCCTACCTCATTTCTACATTTCCCAGGATTCAAAATCATTTCAGGGAAGCAGCATTAACTTTTTTTTCTCTTCTCTCAGCTGCTGTGACCATATAAGAGAGGACATCAATTGCAGGAGATTTTCCAGTGAAGAAAACGCTGACAATCAGCTTCACTTATATCCCAAAATACCTGTGGCCACATTGCATTCTGGTCTATTTCCTCACAATCCCCCCCCTGTGTGGTTGTTGAACGTCGGCAGAAAATAGCAGCTCTTCAAAGAAGCCCTCGCTTTCATTTGTTCACATTTATTGTTGATGTAAACCTGAAAGAAAGCTTGCGTAGCAGATACAAGCTACGTCTTATGATGAATTAAAGGTCCCATATTTTACACTTTTTCAGTGTTTTATTTAAAGTTTTGATATTTATAATAAACAAAGTATTTGTGGTTTCAAGTAACAAAAACCATCTCAATGTAGTTTTACACCTCCTCTCTCAGGCTTTTCTCTGGAGCTCTAGTAACAACAGGTCGGTGAGCCAATCAGAAGAGAGGAGACTCTGAGCCTCTCTTCTGATTGGCTGACTGTTTTCTGAGTGATTGAATAAAAATATAGCAGATTTCAGGTAAACACTCAAAGAAACCAAATCCTGCTAGATTGGATGGTGGGTCCGGTTGGGCGGGGCTTGGTGAATGGAGAGCGGACACTGCTTTGTTGTGTCATCACAAAGTTACAATAAGTCCTGACGGCTCATTTTAAGGCTCAGTTTCTGAATACAGGCTGTGTGCATTTCTCTGTGGACTGAGCACTTCGAAACTTTCACAGTATTAATATAGAACCTAGACCTGCTTTATAATCAAAAATGAGATGGTGATCTCACTTTATACAATATGGGACCTTTAAGATTTTACAAATGTTTTATGTGACCCTGCACTGCAATCCAAAGACATGAAATAACAGCCATATTTGAGTCATTTAGTCCGGAGTATCAAGACAGTTGGAAAATAACTAAATTCTAATAGATTTATATATGTATATTACATTTATGTATGGAAATAGAAAAGAGACTCCAGACTTTTGGAACCAACCTCTCCTCTATCTTCCTCCTCTATTCACGCTTAATCAGCTGTTATCTGAAGTCCACTCTTGCTTCTCTTCTATCTCGTTTGTTAACATGGTCAGGATAATGTAACCCTGGCCTTTGACCTCATTATAAAGAACAATACACAAGTTTGCTGAAACAGGAGTTTTTGTCTTATAAATGGTTATTGACCAGTCTGCATCGTCATTTTCCCTTTCACTTTGATTAATGTGATTCATTTTGACTGCCTTGGTTCCTGTGATGGTGTACATGCTTCTCCAAGAAAAAAAGAAAAAAAGAGAAAGCATGAAAACAGCCTAATTTGAAGATACACATCAAATACACATTTATCTGTAATTTCAGTCCAAAATTTGCCCCTTCTGCACCCTCCTCCATCCCTCCTGTTACATCCACACAGGGGTTGTTTACTGTTATGGAGCTGCCATCTTGCTGAGAGCGGAGTCTGGTGGAGAGGTGATAGCATGGCTGGCCTACGGGAAGCCACTGAGCTCCAGTCATCTGTCTCTTCCTTTTATCATCCAGCTCTATCTGTTCCCGGCTGCCAAACTATTTATTATTAAATTTATTCCCTGTCTCTCAGGCTTGCTGACGCTCTTTCTCTTCACTGGATGCGGCAACTTAAGAGTTCGAATCTCTCTAGTCGATGTCAGGAGTGTACTCAGAGTCAAAGTTAAAGTTTGATGGGGCATAAATGATTCTGTTCCTGATAATTATAGTCATCTTTGGGTGAAATATATTTCCGTTTTACTTAATTCACTCCTTTATCCACATTGTACTACATCTCCAGAGGCATGAGTTTGAATCCAACTTCTTATACATCATTTTCATACTAAAACGTTCTTTCCATTTTTCATCCTGTATGAAAGAAACAGGGATGGCAACAGTGAAAGAGAAAAAGTGACATATAAGAGGCAGCATAACAGCATTACTATTATCATTATGTATTATTATTAAAGTCATAATTTTAACCTAACCTTTCTAACTCTCTCCAAGGCTAAATGAAGTCGGACTTACACACACAAACACAGATCAATCTGGTCCAACATGGGATTAGATTCCGATGCGCTACTGCAAATAAGTGGCGTATTGATGGGAAGCAGAGAATCAGAGACACGGGGGGCCTCATCTGTCCGCTTATCACTCTATTCATTACTGTGTTCATAACCCAAAGCCGTCTGACCGTCTGCTCTGCTGTAGCCTATTAGTCTGATCAATACAATATTGGCTAAGATATAATATAGTGGAGGAATGAAGGGGGGCGAGGTAGGGAAAACCAAGGGAATATCAACTTTTCTTTAAAAGATAATAAAGAGGAAAGTAGAAAAAATTGAACTATGTATACAAGCTGTGAAATATGGGTTAAAGTAGTTATGAGACTGAGCACAAAAGTTGAAGAAGTTGAGGAAAGAAGGCAAGGAAAGGATGATGTCAAACCCCGGAGAAAATAGACATGTGAAAAGACGGATAATAAAAAGAGAGAGAAGCCATTTAAAAAGGGAAATGTATGAGAGAGACGCAAAAATAAAGTGAGATAAAGTCAGAAAAAAAAAGACTCAATTTGAGACTAAAGTCAAGAAAAGATTCAGTGAGGAATCTGAAGTACAAGGGAAAGGAGGAAATGGAGCAAAATTGAAAAAAGAGAGCTCAACAAACAGATAAGAGACAGCAAGTAAAATAGCAAAAGTATTTGAGAAAAAAAGATGGAGAGAAATAGAGATAGATGTGCCTGTATCCATGTCATGTTTTCTCTTTTGTCTCCTTCCTCTCGTAAGTCTTTATCAGTTGAATGCTGTCAGCAGCAGATCACAGTAATGAAGCTTCCTGCTCTCGCACCTTTCTCATAACGATTATGCCGTCAGTACAAATATCTATTACCGCTTATGTACTTCTTTTGAGTCTGTCCTCAGATACCAACTGTGTCGTAAAGTTTTGTTTTGTGTCGGCAGCAGGAAGACAAACAGTCACTCAGGCGTCAGCTAATGGGGATCGAAATGAGAATAAAAACTGAGAAAGACACAGAGGCAGTCTGTGTTTACTTCACCTACATTCCCATCATGCCTTGCCTACCTTCGTTTAACCAATACTGTGTAGTGCATCGCAACATCACAGCAATTTTCACCAGCAGAGTTGCATTACATAGCCGATGATCTGGACCTAAATGCTACTTTATCTCTCTGTTGTCGTCTTTTTATTCTCAAGATGCACTCAATTTAGCCTCTGTAATGGGACCACGAGACATAACTGGAAACGTATAGACAATCAATGATCCAGGGTTTGCTTTCAGATAGAAAAAAAACAAGGAGGGTGTTCCCTGAATTCATCCAGCAAGGGCACCTGATACTGTAGCCTCAGGCCTTTCACTGGCGCTGTAGAAGCACTGGGCTGATCCAAACTGATGGACTGCTTCCGTCATCATGTTACACACAGCGTAACTGGCACTTACTTTCTTGGCAGTGCCCTCTGAGACATGCTGCATATCCAAATTTCAGCAAGGGAATCAGGTGAAGGGTCAGGGCTTTGCATGTGTCAACAGCGAAGGAAATGTTGGCCCCAAAGCCAAGATTTATTAAATGTACGAAATCATCCTGCCCCCTACATTTGCCTGTTCAAACCCACATCTCTTACGAAATCTGCTGAAGACCCACTGGACTAATAATTCCACATTTCTGCTGAACAGTATTATCAGAAATAAAACATTTACACAAAGCAAGCCACCCCTAAGTCACCCATAACCTTAACCCAAGCTGAGGAACTGAAATCCCTTAGCACCTCAGTGGGACTGGGTTGTTTTTACTAACACTGCACAAAATCAGCTCCATATTTGTTTTAAAGCACATCTAAACTAGGTGTCCTCTAGACACAAAAGGTTCAGCCATTTAAGGTTCCTTCTGTCATTGCTCAAACATTTATGTTGTGTTTAGGGGTCAAACAGGATGTTTTTCCTCAATCAAATCAGATTAAAAACTTTCCATTTAAACTGTGGCTTCAGGGTGCCAACTTTGTGGATTAGTCTTAAACCTCAAGCAATCTGTGCTTGAATCTGTTGATGAAGTGGGTCATTTTCTTGTGCAAGGGCTTGTTTGTGCCTTTAACAATGTACCTGTACTTGCAACATTTGCAGCAGTTTCTTAACGAACCTGAAGCCTTTCTGAACAATTCTTCAACATGAAGCAGCATTTTGTTTGTCTGTCTTTGGAGTCTGATAATCAAAAGGGGGATGTGAATGCCATGTTTTTTACTGGCTGACTTAGAATTTCCCAATGGTGGACTTTCCAACCCGCATTTAACATGGCTTAAAGGATAAAGACAAAATAACTACTGTTTAAAACCAGCTAACTCTAAACAACTGATCCTTAGGCCAAGATTATCTGTAAGTAATAACATTTACGATAAAAGCATGACTACAATCATTGAAGAGCTTGTCCAAGGCTGAATTCAGAGCAACATCTGTGTTTCGGTGATGAAGCCTCACCTCGAAGAGCTCATCTGCCGTACTGTAGTGGATGGAGGCCGGTGACGCGTCTGCAGGCTGATCATTGCACCACTGCAGCTCGCTGAGACAGTTGACACTGTCGAAGTCACTGGTGTCCAGCTGGGAGAGGTCGATGTCCGGGAAGTCAGTGTCCAAACGGTCCGAACACACCTCCTCCTCCCCATACTGAAGATGGAAAAAGAGAGAGAGAAACAGGGAAAGGTCATGTTAGTCTAACATCAAGATTAAAGCAAAACTCCCAGGCGGTTTGTTCTTGCAACAGAAGTGCATGAGCCTCTTTGTAAAACGTGATCCCAAAAAACTGGAGGTGCTGATCACAGCTGGAGGAAACCTCAGTGAGAAATGAACAAGTTTGCATGCGTCACTCATGTCTGCCACTTTGCTCTTTTATGCGATCACAAAGGAAATGCTGTTTTCTCAGTAACCGCTGCTCTCTGAAACGCAAGCTACCAAACATGGGAAATAATTCTGCTCCCTCTATGAGACTGCCGAGGTTGGTGTTTTCTCTGAAGTTCATTGCTCAGCGCAGCACTACCATTGTTAGAATTAGGGGTTTAGTTCCCATTGGGCCACCCTTTCTAAAATATGTATGCAGTTGAAGTACTGTGAGGCACTTTCGATAAAAGCTTCCATCATCTGGCATATACTGTATATTATTACACTGTTAACTGTCTGAGTCACAAGGAGCTCTCATCAACAGCCCCTCATCTCTCAACAGCTACTCATTACAGATAATGAGACTTCCATGTTACACGAGGTTCGACACTGAAACCAATAGAGGCATCTGCCCCAGCACAATGCAGGATTAGACCGAAAATGTGTCACACACACTGGCAGTCGTTGTGGAAGTGCCTTCATGCATTTATCCTGCTACATCTCCCTGTGGCTCACAACAAAGTGCAATCGTGACCCAAGAGGTCTTCAGGTGATTAGTTCCCCTTCGTTGGTTGAGTGTGTGTTAATCAGTGAAATGAGCTGTTCTGCTTAATATGTAGGCTCTTTGGTCACGGTGGCAACATGGTTGATCGAGCTTTGTTTTGCTGTGTTTCATACAGTCAGACATGTTGTGAACCACAGTTCTTATAAACTAAATGATTTGCTCTGTGGAAATCCTCTAGAACAGCCTGCAAGAGACAATCCTATGAAGATTACCTCAGGGCACTCTCAAAATGTTATGAGACCTTACTCCAATTGCAGTAATTCATTGCTTTTCAACTGTGACACACGCTTTCATTCATTCACAGATTAAAATTTAAAATTACTTGATGTACCCCTATAAACCTCATTAAGGGATGTCGAGTTGCAAACCTCAGAAATCCCTCTAATAACCTCTTGAACCCACTTCATCCCTTGAACTTGATCAGGGACATTGCCAGCTCCCTCGCGAATCCATGAAATACCCTCATGATCCTTTGGGAACTTCTAAAACCCGTAGATCCTAAAACCCTCACTGAAAAAGGCTGTAACCCCAGTGAATTCCTGAACCCCTTCAATGAAACCCGAATCTCTTTGAAGAACCCCTCAATCTATGTAAGTATCCAGGAAACCTCCTCAAGAACTCTTCAGCCCTTCTCAAAAGCTCTTAGACCTCATCAAGCATGCCTCAAAGCCCCTCAAAAACTTCTGGAGTCCACTCTAGAAACCCTGAAACCCTCTCAAGAAGCTTTTTTTTTTACAGGCTGTAGAGTGTTTGAAATCCCCAAGAAATCCTATAGCCCCCTAAAGAACCATTTACACCCCTCCAGGAACCCTTTTAACACTATTAAGAATCCCGGAAACCTCCTTAAGAGTCCCTTAAATGCTCTTAAGAACACGTGGAATCCCCTTGCAAACGCCTCAATCACGTTCAAAAACCTCAGGAACCCCAAATTGTGCTCTACTAAACTAGTGTTCCAGTCAGAAATAGCTGCCACGTGGTCTGCAGTCACAACACATGGCTTAGATTCAGACAGAAACATTGGGCCACGTCACTGAGAGAACAGAAAAAAGAAGAAGAGCAGGAAGTGTGTGTACGTGACTCAGTGTGTAGCGAGGCGACTGTGGTCTCTCAGGGGAGAAGAACGAGGGAGGAAGGAGGAGGAAAAGTTTGGAGAAAGAAGGAAAAGAGGGCAAGGAGGGGAAAGAAAGAGGAAACACTTGGGAACAGAAACCAGTCCAAATGGAATTTAACAAGGAATCCAAGCATTGTGTGAATCTGTATGTGTGTGCACATGTAGGCTGTTTCCTGAGAAGACGAGAGAGGGATCAGTGACCTATTGTATCCATGATGAGGAAGCATGCTCTGTTACTGGTCTCTCATTCACTTATAAGCCCACACCCACACACCCACACACATGCAGACACACGCACACACACATCAACACACTTCCTTTTTCATTCATCTCACAGGGCAGACCAGTTAAACCAACCGTCTTTCAAACTGAATCAAACAGACAGTTTTCACTCCCTATCAGATTTCTTCAGCAGTAACGTCACGTCAGACTGACTCTAAACACTAAACTGCACATTGTTTCTTTAATATTTTGTCTCTGACATCTGAGAATACATATTGTGTCCCATGTTATAAAATTAGTTATTTATTCTGATGTTGATGAGAATATGAGAATATGAAAAGCACAAAGGTAGAGACAGAAATTTAAAAGTGTATAGAAATAGTAAAAGTCTATTTCATATGAATTGTTGTCTTTATAATACAGGAGGTTACACTACGCCCTCTGAGCAGCGCTACGTCTTCCGGGCAGATTGGAAGCTATAGTGAGTCGCTGTGGGAAAGTGACATGACGGGCCGGGGCTAGCTGGTTAGCGTGCTAACTTCAGTTGAAGATGTTGCTGTCCACACCTGGAGATAGCTGTTGGTGAGTAAAGGAATGAAGTTTGATGCTGAAGTTGCAATGTTTCTGCAACTGGTAACTAAACAGCTGTTGATGCTAACGTTGTAGCAATAGCAATTTGTTTGCCATAAATTTAACCTGGCTGTCCAGCTGAAAGATCTGCTGCAGCAGCTAACAGCTAGCTAAGCTAATCAAATCTCTCTCTGTGAATCTGCAGAATTCACATTTCCTGAAAATTAATCAACAGTATACACATTCAGCATGAATTTATAATAATTCATTATCTCTGCTTCCACACAGCAGTGAATGACCATCAACATCTCAATTCTCTAATCCTTCCCTAAAGCTCTTGTCTTGTGATTCTGCCACTGTGCTGATTTTTGAAAATATTTATCTTGTTTCATATCCTTACATCATATTTTAAACTGTTTTATTATTACAACTGCTCCCCTGCCTGTGTGTGTGTGTGTGTGAGTGTGTGTGTGTGTGTGTGTGTGTGTGTGTTTATTTGGTCTGAGCGAGGAGTGTTTATTTGGGTCAAGGGATGGATAACACGAGCTGATATCATTTATGGTTTCATAAATTACAGAGCAGAATTACACAGCACACCAGAGCAGACTTGATCAAAGAGCCAATCAGCAGAGTGGAGAGAGAAAGAGAGAGGATGGAGGGATGGAGGGAGAGAGAGGTGTGAAGAGGAGAGAAGGATGAAAGGAAAAAGGAGGGAGAAAAGAGGGAGAGACCAAGGGAAGAAAGGGAGGGGAAAGAGAGATGAAAGGAAATAAAAAAGAGGGAGAAAAGGGAAATGAGGACCAAGAGAGAGAGAATAAAAGAGTGATAGAGGAGGAGCTATGAGGAGAGGGAGGGGGAGGGCAGTCATGACTTGATAGAGAAGCAGAAGAAGATGGGAAGGAGGGAGGAGACGAGATGGGGAAAGGATGCCCTCTATAAGACCCTCCCGTTGCTTCCTCTCCTTCCAGTTGCTGATGCAGATGTGTGTTTTCACCTAGCTGTCTGTGCATGTGTGTGCGTGCGCGTGTTTTTGTTAGTTAGCATGCAGCTCACATCCCCCTCACGTGTGCCTGACTCATGCCCCTCCACCACTCGTTCGCCCTGCTCATCATTCCTTTCTTCTCTCCTCTTTCATCTCGTTCTCTTCTCCCTTCCCTCCTTCACCTTTCCTTCATTCAGCATCATTTCCTCTACCTCTGCTCTTAATCTGTGCTCTTTTCATTCTTCTCTCATTCCGTCTCAATAATTTCATGTCCTTTTCCCTTCTTCTCTTTTCTCCTCTTTCCTCACGTCTTACGCCCTGCTCTCCTCAGCATCATTCTTCCCTTGTTCCCTTCTTTTGTTGCTCTTCTGCTGTTCGCTCCTCTCCTCCTCTGATCTTTGACTTTCTTCTCCTCTACTTTACTTCCTTTTCTGTTTCCTCCCACTATTTTTCTCCTCTCATTCTTCCTTGTTGCCCAGAATCTCTTCTTTCTCAGCTTCTTCTATTCCATTTTCATCACATTTCCTTTCTCCTCAGCACCCGTCCTCTCAGCTTAGCTTTCTCATGTTCTCCTTCTTCCTCTTCCATCTAGCCATCATCCTCTCATCTCTTTTCTTTCCTCTTTACTGCCCGTCACATCATTCTTTTCTTCCATTCCCTTTAATCTTTTCCCCTTTCCTCTCCTTTTTTCTTCACTCCTCTATCTCTCCTCTATTTCCTTTTATCATCTATCTATCTATCTATGTCTATTCCTTCTCCATCTTCTTCTGATCTTCTCCTCTCTCCTTCTGCCCCTTCGTCATCTTCTCTCTCCTAGCTCTTTTCTGTCTTCCCTTCTTCTTCCTTACATCCTTCCCTCTCTCCCTCCTCGTAAACAGAGGACAGCTTGATTGATTTTTTCGTTTCCACTCAGGCTTTCTCTCTCCTCGGTCATCCCTCCCTTCTCTTCTCTTTTCTCTCCATTGCAGCCGTCAATCAATAAAAACATCCTTGGGCATAGCACACACATTTCATACGTCTCAACATGTTGCACCAGAAAAAAGGAAAACTGGACAGGAAGTGGAAAATGATCAGTACATACATGCACACCTACATACAGGGCTGCTGTGATGTGAAGTCATTGGTATCACATTCACATACCATCTGCTGGTGTGTCCTACTCTCCGTCACACACACTCAAACACACATGTACCGAAAGAGACATCCCCACACCACATGTTAACACACATCCCTTGCATACAAAACCACGTCAACACGCGTCATATACACATGACACGCATCTGAGCATCCTCTCTGCAGCAGCAGCAGCAGCAACAGAAGGCGATAGGCGACCGCTGAATGTAGCTGTGGCGCGTTCCCAACTCTGCGCTGCCTCTGAATAATGATGAAGCCCCCGACAGCTACGCAACATGACTCACAGACGCCGGGAGGAAGAGGCAGCGCAAACGAGCAGCTCAGCAAGAAGCAACGCCTTCTCTACTCCACTCTTATTTCCTTTTTCCCAGCACTTCTGTGGTGTACATGATCCCTGAACATCATGTTGCATCTATTGTCTGAGTGCAGTGACCAGTGACCTCGAACAAGCTCAGTGCTGGTTGTTGTAAGGTTTTCAAAACGCATCCAGGAAGATGCTCGATCAATAGTTGGTAGTCTCGATAAGGTAAAGGAAAACTCCACCAAAAATTACAGATTTTTGCCATCATAACAGTTTCTAATGGCAGTCATAACAAAAGAAGTGTTAAAATGTCTATAGATACCACGACTGTGGTGGTATCAATTAGTCAACTGTTGATTCAGGTTCAGTATGTTCCCAACACTCCTTGTTTCTCCAAAACATTGCTTAATACTCTGCCTTTATGTCACACCATCGCCTCCTCTTACCGCTTACACGCTAATATATTTAGCAATTTAATGGCAACACAACAATTATACTATTATACTCTGGGTCATTAGTGGAGTCTGTTGAGACTGTTGTCAATCCAAAATGAACTACGGCTGCTGTTCTCTGAGAACAAACAAGCTTGAACCCTGTCAGAGAAACCTTTAGAGCTTACAGGCTGAGATTTTCAGTGGAACAAGCCTTTAAATGTATATTTGCAAATAATTTACCTATAATTAATCATGTTCCATGTCCTTAGATCTAGTCTGCCGTGTCAGGGATTGGCACACCCAGGTCCTATATTTCATCTGGCCTAAAACGCCTCGGGATGCCCCAGGAAGAGCTAAGAAAACGGCGCTGGGGGGGTTGGACGTCCAGACTACCTTTCCTGACCTGCTGCCACTGCAACTCAACCCTGGATTAAGAGGTTGAAAATGGATGGATGGATTTATCAATAATTGCTAAGATCCTCCAAAGAAAGTTTCACAACTCTTTATACGTAAACAACCAACAACAAACAACCAGTGTCTTAGTCTGCAGTTTATTATGAAAATGTGAGGTACATTACATTGCATTGTGTCCTTTCTGCTCTGCCATCTCCATGTTTAAGGACTTGCCAAGATACTTGGGCAACTAAAACTACTTGGCTAAGGTTAGAAAAAGGTTACCCTCATGGTTAAAAGAAGCCATCACTGACTGCTGTTTGAAGATGAGATGAATCACTGTCAACTCTCGAAATCCAGCTTTTCTACTCAGAGAGGTGTCAAGGAAATACAGACCTGGCTCAACATGTTTTCACTTTCATGTCTCTAGTTTTAGTGTGTCAATTGTAAATTAATAATTTTTGTAACTTCTGTTTAACTTGGTTGAGTCAAGTCTAAAGTCTCAATTCAACAGCTCGACTTTAAATTACATCACCTCTGGTGTAATTATATCATAGAGTGAATCTATGAGTGCGAAATTTCCCCTTCGCAACACTTCAAAAAGATGCATGTTGGGTAAGCATAAACATAGGTTGCTTTAAGCCTTTGAGCAAAGATCAATGCCATCACTTTCCTGGTGAGTAAAGTTTCTTTGCAAAGTAAAAAAGCTGTCAAAGTTTTTGCAATTCATCGACTCTTTCAGATGAACAGAGCCCTCCTGTGCTGGGTCAAACACAGTTCATTAGCCCAGTAAGGCAGTGAAACAGCCTATTTGAATCCATATAAAGTCTCAATGCATGGAGTTCAAAAGAAGCTCACTCAGACTCCCTGAACATCCCCTACTGAGGTGGCCTTTAGCGAAAAAAAGAGTTTGAAATCCACAAGTCTGAGGTGTGAATACAAATCAGGGTTTTTGATGAAAATGCTCAGCCATCTTTCTGTGGGAAAAATAATAGTCTTATATTTGCTAAAAGGGGAAATAAAAGGGAGAAAAGTGGTTTATTCTTCTATGTTTTAATGCACTGTAATATAAGTGGCATAACACAATAGCATCACAGGAATGAATACATCACTCACTGTGTCTCTGTCTAAATCGATTATGGCTTAAATGGAGCATTAGACTGGCTAGATTAAGCAAATGGCCATGAAATTAATGTTGAATTCAGACACCTTTGAAGTTAGTGAAAGGGCATACTTCAGGGAAAATTACAATAAGTCCAGTTGGAGTTTAGGGGGTTTTATAAACAGAGGAAAATATGACTATAAATTTTAAGCAAACAGAAATACAAAAGGACAGAATAAATGAACTGATGAATACACTGCAGCACAGAGGTAATTCACAGTATCTATATGTGCAATTTCTGCTAATGTGAATCCAAAACTTCGTCCTGACCTTTGACCTTTTGAAACCTATAAAACCTAGCAGCTAGTGTCTGCTTGTAAAGGGCATCACAGTGTAATTATGGTGCTCGTGGAGGAATGGGGTGTTAAAAAAAAAAAGAAAAAAAAAAAAGAAAAAAGCGAGTGTGGTGACTTCCATTTGTGGTTAATCTCTGCCTTAGTAACAACAGTGAAAACCTACTGGCCCGTTCAGTCATAAAAAGCCTGCCGGGACAATCGCGCATTAAACCTGCGCTATTTATAGCGCTGCCTGGCACGTGGGAGAGCTATCTGGGCTAAAACTAGCAAGTGGATATGGAAAGGCCAGCGAGACGCCAGCATGTGGATGTGCTGAACATGCATCATTCACTTCTATCTTTACACGCACCATACATTCTCATCAAAGGGTTATCTCTTGTTTGACTTCTCACCACGGTGCTGCGGCGGAGCTGCCTGTCCTTTCCATTAGTCTTCTATGAATAGTAGATTGGAATTATGGTTACACAAGGATTTCTTGGAGGCTGAAAAGATCTTATTGGTTGAGTTAAGCCACTGTGGGTGGAGCTAAAAATATGAAGCTAACCTTTGTAAAATCTCAAGAAACACCATCCCAATACTAGTTACATGCAAGCTAGTTAAGTTCAACCTAGCTGTTACCTGTTAACCTATCAAACAATTATGTTGTGTCACCATTCCATAAAGTATACTAACTGTATACAGTCTATACAATACACCAATCTTTATAGTTTATAGTAGCTGTTAGTATACAATAAATAGACATTTTTTTATTGTTTTTACAGTTTTACATTAATGAGAACCGGGAAAAGTCCTATTGGAAATCAATAAAACTGGCATTTTAGACTCCTAACAGCCAAATAACATTCACAAAAAGTAAGCAAAACATTTTGAGACTTATTTCCCTTTTTTTTTATAAATTATATGCAGTTACAAGCACCTCCTCCATTTTCTTTGTACAATGATTTGTAGGATCATAGAAGTCAAAAGTAATAAAACAGACTCTGTTGAGTATACTTCATTTCTCTAAAAAAACGACATGCCAAGAAACTGCATGGGAATGGAGACACCTTAAGTCTGTGGTGAAGACATTTAGTGTCCCCTTTCCCAACTTTTGTGCTGTCAAGTACATACAATTTGAATGTATGTACGTATTCTACATGTGCGTTCACGTAAAATTAGCCCGGTACCTCAATCCTGAATGGTTCTGATTATTATGTGATGCTGTATTGATCCATATGGAGAAATCAAAGCCCCTGGCTGCTGCTTTCCTGGCAGCTCTACAACAGACCTTTTGTAATGTTATGTAAGGTCAGTCACAAGCCCAGTCATGTGCCGGTGAGTCCTCGCCAGTGTTCTGGACTGTCCAAACTTCCCTTTACACACACACACACACACACACACACACACACACACACACACACACACACACACACACACACACACAGATACAGCACCACCACCATACAAGGTCAAGCTCTCTCAACTCTCGGCTGTAGATGCAGGAGGGCAGCAGAGAAAAAAGAGTATAAGTCTCTGCAGAATATACGGAATGATTTCTCAGGTCAGCTACATCCACTGGTGTGTTACATGAATACTTTGCTTTGACCCTCACGGGCTTCAGTACAAACAGTTCTGAATGGCATTGAGAGGTTTCAGATGACCCGGCTGCAGGTGCAGACAGAGATGCTGCAGAAGTCACACTCACTTACAGCTGAATTGCTGAACTTATTCTGCACTTTAACTCAATTCCCAAAAGGACAACAATCTAATTTAGCTTTCTTTTTCATCCAGAAGAAGTGACAAGCAACGGTCTAGCAGAGAGTTAAACCTCAGTATTGACCTTTATGGATATGATGGACGTTCATGCCTGACTGCAGCTACACAAAATATATATTATCTTCATTTTGTTTAGTAATAATAAGGAGTTTGTAATAATTCCTTTATCTATAAAAGGTCAAAATCCTGTACTTTCTACACTAAAAGCAGTTTCAGGAGCCAAATTCTGATCAAACGCAAGAGTAATGTTGGATCTGCCAGAACTGACACTTTCTCCAATTTTCTGAACCACTTTTTTAAACTTCAAATCTCCAAAATGATGCCTTTAACATGCCTCTGAGAGACATGGTAATACAGGAAATAGGGAGGGGGGGGGGGTTGCATGTGAAGGTTAAATGACAGACCAGAGCCCATCTATATGAAAGATGATGATGAGAGGAGCCAGATAGAAGGTTGTAATCACTTTCTAGCTTCGCACATTGAAGTGACATGAAAGATATAAGGGCAACTTGCCAGGCTCGGGACTGGTGTTAAGTGTCCCACTCCCTTAACTCTCACTTTCTTGTAGGTCACTTTGACAGGAAGTGGTTTATAAATGACACTTCAGACGTTCCCGCAGTGCTGCTGAAACTTATCGACTCACAACGCATAAATGAGGGAAAACCTGCACGTGAACATTGAGCACGGAGCAATGACAACTGACACTCAGTTAACAGATTTTATTTTTGCTTTGCAGACAAGCCTTAATTTTTTTTTTTTTTCGGCGACTAAAGTAATTACTGAGCTGTTTCTGCGCTGCATTTCCCAAAGATCACTTCAGTCAGAGGGTCTGAGAGAATCTCTGCTTTGGGTTTTTGATTGCACTTTTCTCTGTGCTGCTATTCTGGCTTCTAATTCTTTATTTCTTCTTCATTTCAGAACAAACTAGAAACTTTAAAAGCACCACTTCCTGTGCAGAGGCAGATTTTTTCCCCAGAAAGACCTAATAGAAGGCAAGAAAATGGAAAAGCTCTCAAACCTTTATGTGTTGAATCACAGGCGTCTTGTTCAGTCATACGTGAAGGCCAATGAAAGGAGAAAACTTTAGTTGTAATGTGTTTCATTTCATAATAAAAGGCTTTAATCAACAACTAATTTAAATATTGCACATATATGTCTTAGAATGTGTTTACCTATACTCTATAAACCATCTCATGACCCTGTAGAATTATGTCATGAGCTCCTAAAGCGCCACTTTCTTCAGCTTGACAACCAATATTTCATCCTGACACGAAAGAGTCGCCTGGGAATAACAGAGTAATTTGTTGACAGGTAATGGAAATGGGAAGCCGCACAATTTAAACTTCCCAACTCATTTTTCTGCTCCGCAGATGACACAGAAGGGATGTGCTTAATTACTGTGAACAAAAAGGACACCCACTCTGTCTGCGGCCCCCTTCCATATTTAATAAGGGCCACAAAAAGCCAATTATGTGCTGTTTGATTATTGAGGTACAAAGTAAGACAATGAAAACTCGCTGTGGGTACGGACAGAAGTTAAATTAGGATGCAGATCAATGGGAATCATTATCTCATGCTGTTTAATCTTTATTTATCTGGAGAAGCTCGACTGAGCAATCAACATGGTTTTTCAGCAGCAACCTGCTTTACATTCACAAAGTTAACATGTGTTCGCAGCGGGAGCAGCTCAGTGCTAACGCTGTCTGCTGCTGTAGCTTGTTTCCTTCCTCTAAGCCTGATTTTCCCCCAAACAGGATTCAAACCTGCGGCCCCACCCATCAGCCCCCTGAAGCTCACCTTTCTAATCACTCTGTATGCAGAGAAGGGCTGCAGCTAATGATTGTGTCATTATCTATTTGTTGATTAATTATTTGGTGCATAAAATGTCACAAGATGCCAGAGCCCAAGGTGACGCCTTCAAATTGTTTGTAGTCCAAAAATCAGAGATATTTAACTTTCAATTGTTTGGCTCAGAGAGAAGAAGCAAATCCTCACAATTGAGAAGCTGATGTCAGACAACATTTGGCTTTTTTTCCCCTGGTAAATGACCTGAAGTTAATCATCAAAACTTTTGACTGATTTTCTTTTAACCAATTACCACCCAAATAATTATTCTGCACAAATTCATTTTTTTCATTTTCATTTTTTGTTTCATTTTTATGTTTCATTCATTCATATTTTATATTTTCAACAACATGATTTCTGTTATTGATGAACCTTAGCTATGATACCGCTATGCTTACTTTTAATTGTGTGTTTGCATGAACATGATCGTATCCTGTGTTCCCTCAGAGCATTAGCTGTGCACATCCTGAGACATCACCACTGTCTCTGCAACATGAAATTAAAAGCATGAGGCAGTGTGTAAATGTTTTAAGTATGAAAAGCAGATGCTACAATGGTGTAAAACTTTGTAGAGAAACTAAATGAGATCTTCTCATTTACAATACACTAACCACCTTGAGTGTCATCATGTTTAGTTATGGGCAAAATTTCAAGTTTTTAATAATGATATTCAGGTCAGAGATATTTGTCAGGGATTTGGTTCATCATAGATACACTCTTTAATCCCTCAGGTAAACACAAAGTGCGGAAACTACATAGTCAAACGTCTATGCAAGAAAGAGAAAATGAACTTCCAAATTTCGACTCCCTTAAATGAAACATATCTCTGACAAACCAGGCGGTCGGTCTGATCCACAGAGACAGAGAGGAAGAGAAAGACAGAGTTTGTCACTCCGCTCCCTCTGGAGTTTCTCTGCTCTTGGTGGGAATGAAAGATGAACGAGGAAAGGAAAGAAAATAAATGGAAAGAGAGGAGACATTACCCAGAATGCAAATCTACAGCCAGATTCTTTGATAAATTCACTGGTTCATTCAGATACTGCACTTACACACACACAGACAGCATCAGTGTTTTACTGTGTGTGTCTGTGACTGTGTGTGTGTGTGTGTGTGTGTGTGTGTGTGTGTGTGTGTGTGTGTGTGTGTGACTGTGTCTATATTTAGCTCTTATCCTGGTCTCATGACCAGTTCTTCCACAGGCTGCTGGTGACTTGAGGAGCCTCTGCCAGACACAGATGACCCCTCAACCCCAACTACACACACACACACACACACACACACACAGTCACAGAGACACACACACACACACACACACGTGTTACAGCTTGATGATGAAAGTGCATGGGGATTATTGTGGAATCAATCAAGTCTAAATAAGACAAATTCTGCTGGCATTGCTAGCACTGTGTATTTGTCTCTCTCTCTCTCTGTGTTTGTGTGTCTGTGTGTGTGTGTGTGTGTGTGTGTGTGTGTGTGTGTGTGTGTGTGTGTGTGTGTGGCCTCAACCTCATGTAGTGTGGCTACCACATGACAGATAAAGTGATTTATGTGAACGTGAGCCTGTCTCACACACATTAATGAATGAATGAAAGGCTAAATTGGCAGCTAGTGTTTCTTATTACATGCTTCAGCCGTGAGAGAGAGAGAGAGAGAGAGAGAGAGAGAGAGAGAGAGAGAGAGAGAGAGAGAGAGATGTATTACATTTCCTGAACCTTTAAAAGGAACATTCTGTCTAATTTTCGTTTTAAGTTAATTACTTAATTTTCCAAAACTCAGTGAATGACCAGCAGGCGACCAGGCAGGCAGTCAGTCAGTAAGTCATGAGGTCAGTGAGGGTGTGTGTGTGTGTGTGTGTGTGTGTGTGTGTGTATTTCTGAAAGTGTGTGTATGTGCTGTGATGAGTGCAAATGAGGAAGAAGTGGGACGCTGCTGAAAACCAGACTGTTGTAAAGTACTGGCTGTTCCCATCACTGCTGCTCCAGGGTGTGTGTGTGTGTGTGTGTGTGTGTGTGTGTGTGTGATTTTATCATTGGGTTTATGTGTATATCTTTGTCTTTCATACGTCACTCACTCTGCCCTGGAGACATGAGGTGATAGTTTATATGATCAAACTGTGGCCGAACTTTAAACAACAGCTCTGCTTCTGCTCAGTGAACTGACCCAAACACCAGAATCTACACATTTTACAAAGTCGGCTTGTTCTTCTAACACATGAAAGTCTGATAGCAAGTTACAGCACAGAGCACAGGGGTGTAGCTTAGATTAGAAATGTTTGACATCCAAACCAAACCTGGTAACCCTGTCTGTCTACTGGTAATCAGCCATACTAACTTCCTCTTGGCAAAATTGTTTGTAATGCATTGTGTAGCTGCCTCCATAATAAACTGTCATTTTTATATTCCTCTCTGTGTACTGATGAAACAAAGAAGATGCTTTTGAGGTGTTATTAGGTGGGTGGTGTAGGTGTTGGTCCACTGTGGTCTTCTTGCCTAACTCTCAACCACAAAGCAAATAAGTGCACTTCCAAGAAAATGTTGCACTATTCCTTTAAAGGTTGTGTTGTACATGTTTGGGGATTCAGAAACAGAAAGATGAAGCTGTTTGTCCATCACAGGCCGCTTTCAGGTGACACAGCAGACAGACTCATGTTGGAACAAGGCGATCCTGCAGCAGATTATGAGTAGAGGCTCTAACTGTTCCTCCATGTTCCTCCTCCACATGACCCTGAGTCTGTGCAAGAACCTAACTGGATCTAATCTACAGAGAATAATCTGAACTTTAGGAGCATTTCTGTCCAAATTCACTCTTACTACGTCTTCATTTCAATGACACGGTGACCTCTGACCTTTGACGTCATTACTACCAGTTGCTTGTAATGTTGACAGTCAAACAGCACAAGTACTCAACTTCAAATCACATGCATATTGACTCATTAACAAAGAACACACATTTGCTCTTTCCTCTCTCTATCACACAAACACAAACACACACACACACACACACACACACACACACACACACACACAAACACACACACACAAACACAACATCATCAAAGGCTCTCTTCCTCTCTGTCTGAGACACACACATGCTCTTTTGCTTCCTTCATATCTCCATTTCTCTCTCTGCGCACGCATGCACGCGCACACACACACACACACAAACACACACACGGTCTGCAAATGATTTCTGGCCTTCTGTCAATACAACAAGTGTTATTGAGTGCTGCTGATGCCGCTTCCAGTCTCGACTCAGAAACACTCAAGAGTTCAATCAAATGCTCATTTTCTCACTCTTCTCTTCTCTGTTGCACAATCCAACACTGCCTTTAAAAGGTGAAGCCATCAGAGGCTCATACAACGACAAAGGTTGGGTAATAAAGTTTTGGTGGAAGTTCCAGTTCAAGATGAGAAGTGATTTTTTTTTAACAGTTTCAATTTGAGTTTTGATTGATTTCAAGACAACAGTTATTATTTCGCTTGCAATCCACCATGCAAAGGACTTTCTAACTAACTTTCTGCTTTCAGGTTTAACCAAACTATTACGATTCATCTACCTTCCAATCAATTGTGGTCTGTATTTACTTCTACAACTACATTGCATGCAGCAGGCTTCAAAGAAAGAATCGTCTTCAGACTTTACGAAAAGGTGTAAAAATGTCCCCTTTTTGTTTGGTTCAGCGCTTCAATTTTTACCTTTCACCCGAAAGCAAGAAAAGGGAGGAAGAAAGGACATTACAATAATGTCCTCATTACTTTCATAATGACCCTCATAAATACTACTAATGATCCCTCAAAAAACTCCCCAAAAATTAAAGCCAAGGTTGGGATCACCTGCCTTGTTTCTGGCAATGGGTTGCAGCATCGATAAAGAATTGAAAATCACCACAACAATGGCACCAAATTAAAAATAGTTATTTTGAGGCGTGTTCGGGTGACTGATGGCGTGGAATCCAGTCCGTCTACGGCTCTTCCTTCCTCCTGGGAGATCCGTTACACTGATCTCACCTCCAGCCAACCTCTGTCACTCACTGCAACCTAATCTGGCTCTATCCCTCCCTCCCTCCTCCACCATCCCTCCCCTCCATCCCTGGGCTAGGAAGAGCGGCAGAGGCACAGAGGCTAAATCTGGAAGCGGCAGCCCAGGTGAACCCTCGGCTGTCCCCTGCATGTAAGAGGCTAATGACGGAGGGATGGAAATACACACATTAAGCCAAACAGACTTTACTCGATTCAACAGGCTGATTAAACTGCATGCATGTGGGTGAGGTGCATTCACTTTGGGTTGTCATTTCTTTATCTACTGTTCTGCTAAATGCACAGAGGACTGGGGTAAACTGTCTGTACTTCGGCTGCGTGTAGAAGCATCGCCAGATCAATCCATGTGTTAGACGTGGAATTTGGCAGCAGCTCTGTATCCTGCATACGTTCTGTGATCAGGGCCAGAGCCAGAGCCACGCCCACTACACACCACCCTCACCTCATCGCTAAGCACCCCGCTTAATTGTTGTCAGATTAGCAGTCAAGGCTAAATCGGACTGTTCCACTGGCCGATGGATAAAGCTACAGCCAATCAAGAGCGACTGAAGGGCGACGTAGCGGCTCAGTGGAATACAAGAGAGGAGGGAGGGTGACAGATGCCAAAGTACAATACAAATAAAATACAATAATTAGTACAGGTACTACATGATGTATCACACAAGAGCCACCACCAGAACTTTCAGGTAATATTTATCACGTTCATTAATACGTGAAATAAAAATAGTTTTACACTTGTATGGCTATAAAGCATTGTTTAATCTTAAACTTAATAGTTTAATGTCATACAGAGTTTTGAGCCGTTGCATCATTTTACATTTAAACACTTGAAGAAATTACTAGATTTCTGGAAGATTTTTTGCAATGTGAATAAAGAAATTTAATGATGCTACTTATATTTAAACATTTTAAATACATTTTTTCCTCTCTTTGCATCCAATATGCATGATGCTTTGTTTTTCTTTACTTATTTGCATTGCTAGCACTTGGTGTGCAACCACCATCTTTTCTGATGGTTGTATCATGTGTTACTGAAAAGTAGATGTGATGCGACAGTGGCGCCGGGGTTAAAATGTTTAAATACATTAACATGCATGTAAACCTTTCTAATCTTCTTGCTCATTACAACTAGAAACAACTAAAAAAAGTAAAATATATCAAAATAGGGGGATCCATATAACAAAATAAACCAGTTTTTCTCTAGAGCCTGGCTCAAAGTCAAACCATCCATAGCCGCGGAGACCCAAAGAAGAATCATGAGTGACAGTTTGGTGAAGGATGATGACGGAGGGCTGAAGACAAGACGGAGCGGTGGGCTAAAAGGAGTGGAGAGCTGCCGTCTTGACTCGGCAGGTAGTGGGCGTATCTGGTAATGGGATCGGAGGAGGAAAGCCGATTCAGTGCTCAGAAATAAGAGCGGTGGTGGCAGCTGAGACGGCGTGGAGGCCCTGCCAGTTCGGTTCATTCAGGGCAATGCTTCAGTGTGAGAGCAGAATGAAGAAAAAAAGAATAAGTGAGTCTGGAGAGTGTTTGCAGAGACACTCGGAGTTTAAGAGGATTGAATGGCTTCACTTTCAGTTGAGCTGTGGCATTAGGGTTTGTTTAAAATTTAAAAGTGAAAAAGTTCAAGAAAGCGACAGATGAACAGACAAAAGGATAATAGTTATAAAAAATTTAAAAAACATTTATAACAGAACTGCTATTCAACCAGTTTTTAGAATAAAATGCTTCGGTCCAGATCCACATGATGACGTTATTTTCGTGGCTGTTGTATCAACATCTCTTCTACATCCGAATGTCCTCTGTGTCCTTTTTGTCATCAACCCCCCCCCCTTTCCCCAACATGCGGACTTGCAATTTCTTTAAGCACTTTCCAAATTCCCTGCAAGAGACCTCTGTTGATTAAATTGCCACTGAACACGCTTTAACCCTCAGCATCTAGGATGTTCCTGTCTCAGGTGTCCAACCGTCCCAGCATCTAATTTCAGAGCACTTGGCCTTCAGCTACACCAAAAAACCCCTGCACCCGATCTATCAATCCATTAGAGTCCTTGTGTGGTGCATCTTCATCTCTATTTATAATGTATGTCTCCACAGACGAAGGTGATGAAGTGGCAGACATGTTTCTGTAACTACATACAGTGTCCTGTGTTTCATAAAACCAGTTTTCAGTTGATGAAAAGAAGAGAAAACTTGATTTATTCCCTCAGACATTTCCTCTGTTGTGGTGAACCACGGTGCGCCAGCTGAGATGAGCAAAGTAAGTGGAACTTCAACAGCAGCTGCGTCTGTACGTTCAGGTTTCTTCCTGAATTATTAAACAAATGCAAATGAGCTTCTGTAACACTTTGTGAGAGCGAATGCATTGTGTTGTGACCCCTGATGCACTGATCCATCACTTCATGCCATTTCTTCTAAACGCTGGTGCTACAAAGCAATGTTCCCCAAACTTTCTCCCCTGTGATTCACTGAGAATTCAGCTCAACCCAAGAGCGATGTTCAATTTTTCTTTTTTTAATTGAATAATTTTCGGTGGTAAAATCATCCATAAATTAACATAAAAAAAAGCAAACCTTAAAGGGGAATCTGTTGAAAATAATGAATAAATTTTGTAACATTAATATTTGTTTTTTGCTGATCCCCAGATTGGGAACTTATACCAATAAAATAATGATGAAGTGAAAGTGGTGCTGTAATAAACCGGATTTTGTCAAAACACCTGCACTCACTCTCAGTTATTTTCTAATTTTGAAAAAAAAAAAAACCTTTAAGGGATTCTTCTTTTTCAGGGCACGGAGCCCGAAGCTGCAGCCTCAGGACTGAATCCATCACTGTAAGATCAGCGTATCTGATGGCACTCTCAATAGCTTCGTTAGCAATTAGCAGTGGACGCTGATCCCAGCTAACCATCAGACTGGATTGGAGAGCTGTCTTTGATCCTTCCTCCTCTCTACTCTTCTCCCTTCCTTGCATCTTTACCTCTTCCTTCTCTTTCCTATTTATTCCCTTCTTTTATCCCTTCTGTTCTGTAGTTTCTTTTATCATAGCTCTTACCCACCTTCCTTCCTTCCTTCCTTCCTTCCTTCCTTCCTTCCTTCCTTCCTTCCTTTCTTTCTTTCTGCCTCCTCTCCCCTCTTTACTCCGTTGCTTTCCTTATTTTTCTTTGCCATCCTTCATATCTTGCTTTTTTCCATCTCTTCCTCGTTTGTCATTTTCTAAAGACCTCACATGCTCCTTCTTCCATTTGTGTTAATGTTGCATTAGGGTTGGGGTTAGCATGTGGGTCCTGCATATAAAACAGGATACACACTTGTTTCTGCACATGATCACTCATCACTCTCACTGAGGAACTCATTAGGAGGCAACCAGGAATACCTATTAACCCGTGCAACGTCTCGCTTCTCATTTTCCACCTCCCTCCATCTTTCTCTTCATCACATGCAGTGGATGGTCTGAGGCATGACATTCATTATTCCCTGCAAATTACTCTTCACTTAAACATCTGGACTCTTTGGATTTTTTGGCACAGAAAAGTTGTAATTGAGTTCATTGGCACTAAATGTTGGCTAATTA
Source organism: Seriola dumerili (assembly GCF_002260705.1). NCBI lineage: Eukaryota > Metazoa > Chordata > Actinopteri > Carangiformes > Carangidae > Seriola > Seriola dumerili. The sequence goes on from NW_019174586.1 coordinate 9,664,792, forward strand.
TGATTTTCTGTATCTTACTATGATATTATAACTGCAAGTCATCATTCTCCAATAATCCATATCTGTTCAAACCCTCCTCTCCGTCTCCATCTTTCCTCTGGTCCCGCCATCCCTCCATCCCCCCCTCCATCCCTGGTAATCTATCTTTTCAGCCAGGCAGCATTTGTAAAGCTCTTAACGGGATTGGAGAAAATCAGAGTAAACCTTATCGCAAGGGTCAGGTCAAAGGTCAGCAGGGAGGTTAATGATGGCTCGTACGTGGGTGTGTGCGGAGTGGAAGAGGATGGTACTAATTCTATAGCACTGGAGAAATCCCAGAGTGGAAAGGTTGTGTGTTCATTACTTGTGTATGCATTTTGTGTAATACAAGTTTGTGAAACTACACACACACACACACACACACACACACAAAAAAAGGTAGAGGCACCTCTCCGTCACCCTGATTACAACTTGGTGACATGGCCATTCGCGTCACAGCAAACTCATTTTGAAACTCCAAATCCATCGCTTCACCTGACCTTAATTCAGCAACAACAGGCCGGCCAATCAGATTACATCACCTTCATTTAAACTCCTCCGATGGGCAGTTTTGACCCTGATTCCAGCCAATCAGATTTCATTTGCGTATTTGTTAACCTTCATTTGTTACAATTTATGAAATGAAAATTAAATCAAACCTAAAAATTGTCATTTTTAACTTTTTGAAAAAAAATACACATTCAGTCTGGCCTCTGGCCCCAAATGGGGTCTACTTTGGATTCTAGTCTCTTATTTGCTCCCCTGACCCGGGCCCAGCCTGCTGTCTGCTGCTGTTGTGTCGTCTTTCCTGCTGCCTAATGACGCCGTCTGCAAAATAAAAGGACGATGCAGCAGCAGCAGCACAGACTCGTTCTGCTTATTCTGATGAAAGGACGGCTGAGGCTCTACATAACGTCAGAGAAACAGAGCTGCAGAGAGGAGGGGGCGGTGGAGGGAGGCAGCGCAGAGCAAGGACGTTGTGGGGAAATACAATCCTGTAGCCGTGTAATACGATATCACTGAGTCACCAGTGGATGTGGGCCTTAATCAATTATCAGCAGTCAAATTAGATAATGTGCGTGGAACGACCCGAATATGTGCTAACTCCAATGAGGAACTTTAGCTTTTTATGGTCGACTAAAATCCAGGGAAGGGTGGTAAAACATGACAGGTGTGATCACTTGCATGACTTCATAGTCATTTCCCTTTACAGCACTGCACCACCAGACACCAGAGTGGAAATCTGACACTGAAGTACAGAGAGGTGGGGTTCCTACAGAGAAAGAAGAGGGAGACGAGGGACACCCTCCAGTAAGCTAATGAGCTCAAGAGTTGGCATCCACAGGCTGTCTCCTTTATTTCTTCTTTCTTTGTAGTGTCCAAACAGAACTGAAGTGATGCCCCGAAGTACAAACTGTCAGTAGCCCAGAGTGACGAAAAACCCTCGAGTGCAAAAAGCTGTCTCTCGTTAAAAAACCTATACTTTAATCAAAGGTAATGATTCGATTTAAATCATCAATTTGGTAGAGTGGTAAAGTCAAAAAAACATCTCGTTTGGCAAAAAGTTTTGTTTTAATGGAATAATGGTTTGGTAGTTTGCCTTTTTCAACGTAAGATATCTTGTGTCAACACCAGTGCTGAAAAGTTTATAATGATGCCTTACTGTACACTTACATTTAGACACAGGCCAGTTGGTGAATTGTTCCACTCAGCAGGCGATAAAACAAAGACTGAAGGAGAGTTTTACAAAGAGAAGCTACTGTCAGTCAATCAATTAATGAACCAATCGCCTTAACAACTAATCAATCAGCCAATCAATTCCTGAAAAGGTCAATCTTTCGAAGAGACAGACCACGTGGCTGAAGCAGATGGATCAAACTCGCTCTCTCTCAATCTCTTTCTGTGTCTCTCTACCATTGGACCGTCTCGCTAACGCAGCCCGAACAGAAGCATAAACCTGAAGAAAACCTTAGCGCTCACAGCTAATTACATGCCTAATCACATCCTGTTTGCGGCTCTCACAAAAACATAAACAAACCTGCGCGCGTGCGTGCGTGTGTGTGTGTGTGTGTGTGTGTGTGTGTAAGACAAATAGCAGCTGATTGTGATTTCTCTGCCGGTTGCCGCCTGCAGATTATAGTGTGGAGCTGCGTCGTGAAGATTGGTCACCGGGCAAACTGACTTCTCATTACTGTGTTGTAATGTGATGCCTAGCATATGGTCACACACTCTCTCACTCACACACACACACACACACACACACACACACACACACACACACACACACACACACACACACACATATATATAAAAAAAACATCAACTACCCACACACATGCACAAAGTTAAAAATACTTATCCATCCATGAGTAGATAACAGACACTGTACCAAAGTAACACACACTCAGGAGAAAACACACACGTATGGACAAAATACAACACTTATCTGCTAGCACAACAAATAGCTGAGGAATACACATGTAAAACATACATAGGCAGCAAATGCACGCAGATACATGTGCTAACAGACTCTGCTGTTCCCCCTGCCCCCCTCACTGCACATAATAAGTCATATACACACGTGCGCACACACACACACACACACACACACACACACTCACTATCAGTGATCCAAAAAGCCCATTTGTGCAAGTAAATCCTATAGTCTAAATTTAATTGTAATGGTTCTGTGTTCCCCTACAGCTGGGTGGGCCTAGTTAACTGTAACTAATAGAAAAGCTTATCACAGCTTGGCAACTCAAACACACACACACACACATAGACACACACACACACATAGACACACATAGACACACACACACACACACACCGGTGGCTCCCCAAGGTCGTGAGATTTCTTGGAAACGTGTAGATAAGCAGAACTCAGCATGTGAACTGTGAGGTCGAAGGGTTGAGGAGAAAAAAAAAAAAAAAGCATCATGTCGATAGAGGAGAGACAGCGGTTAAAGTGGCTATGGGAGCTAGCATCATGTAGCATTCACTATCAGTTCATCAAAGCCAAATTATGACGCCTTTGTGTGATTACAGTAAACAAGAGAGACCATGGTGGAGATGATGGGGAAGACCTTATCTCACACCAGCAATGATCAAATTAAGACTCCATTTCCCATCAGCCCCCTAGCTTTCCCATTCTTGAAAACAATAAACATGCCACGTATAATTTTTTTTGACTCTTTCCAAAACACCAGAAATTGATAAATTAATCGTAAATTACTGAATATATATATATATTTTTATTAAAATCAATGTTTATTAAGAAAATAATCATTATCCCTGATGTAATATTGTGTCATACTGTCACGTGGAATAGAAAGACACCCGCGCTGTCTGTACGCTGGCAGCTGTCACACACAGCAGCCAAGATATGAAGCACACATACCTGCATATCCATGACTGCTTCACACTTGCATTTTCCCAGGACGTCAAAAATATACCCTCAAATGCACACGAACACACACACGAATACACACATGCACACGCGCACACACACACAATCTACAGGGGTTAGCAAGTCAGTCAGCACATTGGTGTCCTTTACACAGAGACAATGACAGTAGGTGTCTAATGTTACAGCAGCTTGGAAAACACACACACACACACACACACACACACACACACACACACACACACACACACACACACACACACCAGGACTGTGACCCAAGAAGAAAAACTGAAGGAGACGTTAAAACCCTGAATTTGCCTCAACCTCACAATGAGGTGGCACCACCTACAGCTGTGTGTGTGTGTGTGTGTGTGTGTGCGCGCACACAGACGTGATCCAGGTACTGTATCCAGGCAGATTAAGCACTTTTATCACAGTGGTGAATCTAAATGGCCTGGTCTCACACACACACACACACACACAGGCTGATTTATGGCCTTTCTGTGTTGTAGCTGCTCTATTAGTGTGAACAGTGACAAGATTCATTAGTGAAGACACAGACGAAGGAAGGACAGAAGAGTGAGCGAAAGAAGGAAGGGAAAGTGAGCAATAAAATTGACAGAAAGACAGGTGAGTGAATGGAAAAGATGGAAAAGAAAAGCAAGAAGAGAGAAAGAGGAAGAAGAGGAAGGAGATACAGACGGGGGAGAATGGATGGAAAGGAAAAGGAAAGAGGAAAAGGAAGAAAATGGGGGCTTTAGAAAGAAAGGGAGATAAACTGGGTAAAAAGAGAGGAAAAGGACAGAGAGAGCAGTGGTGTGACGTAAAAAGGAAGATAAAGAGGTGATAAAATTAAAGGATAAAGAGAAAGGTGGAAGAGGAGAAGCAGGTAAAAGGTAACTGACCAGCCCTGGGTCACCTGATCTAATGGCTCATCTACCAGCTGCATCACGACTCTTTGTGTGTGTGTGTGTGTGTGTGTGTGTGTGTCCTGTCTTGTCTCATTCCCATGCAGCACTCAGTGTGTCTGCAAACTCCCCCTCCCTTCTGCCTGTCACTCCTTTTCTTTATCCCCTCCCTCTTCCATTCCTTCTCTTCCTTTTCCTTCCCTCCCTTGTTCCTCACTTCTCTTGCTCTTTATCCTCCCACTTGCTTTTCCTCATCTCTCCCCTCTTTTCTCCTCCTCTCCATCCCTCCTTTTCTACCGGTGCTGCAGATCGGAGAGGTGAAGCCGAGCATCACGACACACCCATTTCTCTGTGTCCAATCCCCCACCCTCCCCATCCCTCCATCCATGAACCCCTGCACCCATCCATCCATCCCCCCATCCGCTCGTCCAGTCACGACTCCTCAATGGTGCAAGGAGGACTGACAGGAGGAAAACACTGAGTCAGAGAGAAGGAGAGGGAGGAGGAGAGGAAGGGAAAACACAGGATGAGAGCAAAGAAAAAGAAAGAAAGAAGAAAGAAGAAAGACTTCCATATTAGTTTTTATGTTGATGTATAATCGCACCAAGGGGAAAGTTTTCAGAACGCTCCCTGCTCTGAACTGCATCACCACACAACAATAACTTTGACAGAAATAAAGGAGGACATGTTGCTCGCTGTGATGGATTACCTTTTTCAAGCAAGTTTCAAGTCTCTGCAAGTTGATTTTTATTCTGTACTGAAATGAATGGAAACTAATGGCTGCCTGGAAGGCGAGAACATTTCATCCATCAATCTTAAAGAAGCCGTTGCCTGTTTCAAAAACTGGTCACCACGAGCTGCCTTTAACATACTCAAAGTGTTTCCAAACTTCAGACTTTTCTTTAGAGCATTGAGCCAATTAGGGTTTCCACATTTACACCAGACCAGACCTGAAGGAGCTCAGCTCAGCTCAGCTGGCATCACCATCATATCATATTCTCTACAGGGAAAAATGGCTCAGCCAGTCATAGCACTGTGTTTTCAACTGCAGCTTTTATTTTGTTTTACTTGAGTGAAAGACGAAGCTGCTACCTGACAAACAAGATGTCTGATAAACTATTGAACTTAAAGTTAAAGTCAGGTGTAATTGTAGAAAATAAACTCCTCCACCATCTTTCTGTTGCTGATTAATTGGCTAATTTTCCATCACAGTAACCAATCAGATAACAGCAATTCCAACTGAGAGGAGGTTACTCTTAAATTAAGTTGTAATTTACATTGTTTCAAAAGCCAATATCTTTTAATTCAACCTACATGCCATGTTCCTGCTTCAATTCATTATCTTCTACATTTCCCAGAATGCATTGTGAACATAAAGGTGAAATCAGTTACTATATATTGGGTTTTTCTAGACAGTGTTGGATAGGATAGTTGAAAAAAATGTATGACGACTATATAGTTACACCCACTAGTTTGGCTGGAGGTCACTACTGAAAGATGCACCGTTTTCCAGGAAGACCATTTGATGAGATCTCTAAGCATTTGGACTGTCAGGGGGAGGATCATCACACAGTTCAGAAAGGTCAGCGTACAGCTAATAGGAGAGGGAGGTTAGAAGAGACAGAGACAGAGAGAGAGAGAGTGTCTGTATGTCTCTGTTCTAAATATAGAGTCCAGCTATCTGACAAGTATTCATTTCAAAACATCAATACGAGAGAAGAAGGAGAGAGAGACAGAGAGAGGATAAGAAAGAGAAAGAGAGGTTTCTTTTTCTTATTGTTGGATAATAGACCCCTGAACTCTGCCCTAACAATAATCTTGCATGTTCACTGCAGGGCTGATTTAGGACCTCCAGTTTGGATGGGCGACCAATGATTTCTCCATGTTTTCCTCTGGGTCAGCCAAAAACTGCACACTGTACTGTAAGAGCCTTAGACCCAATGATGCTCTTTTCCTAATCTGTCTCTCACATGACCTCTCTCCTCTCTCCTCGATACTGTCTCTGTATCTCTCTCTTCATCTCAGTCTAAATATGGAAATTGTTTTTGCAGCCATAGTCGTCCTCTCTCTCCCTCTCTCTCTCTGGTCTTTGTTCCTCCTGTGGGATCTGCTCTAATGCATGGAGAACGACGCAGACAGACTTCTAAACATCAGCGGGACTTGACCCACAATTCCTTCCTGAAATTACTCATCATCTTCCATCGCTGCTCTTTTCACTCCGGAAACTTTCGAGCGGAGCCGAGAAGGTGTGAAGATGGGAGGGGGAGGGAGGAGGGGGGAGGAGAAGGAGCAGGAGAGAGGTTCTGGCTCTGAAGCTCATCGAGATCAAAAGGTCATTAAAAAGGACCAAAAGGATCCAATGTCATTCTAGCTCCTTCAAAAGGGCCAGACTAAAAGTGTGTGTGAATGTGAGAGTGTGTGCGAAATTTTGGGGTTTTATTGTCCCCTAACGCCCCCTCCTCTTCATGCAGTGGGAAATGCTGGGAGTCTGGGCAAGGGGGGTAGGTTTGTTTTGAAACTCTAGTGAGGCCTAGAGGGGTGGAGCTCTGACCTTTACTCAGGATGTGTGTGTGTGTGTGTGTGCGTCTTGGGGTTGAAAAGACCCAGAAACAGCTGTCCCAAGTTGCACACATGCACACACACACACACACACACACACACAAACTATTTACAACAAACACACATTATTTCTGTCTCACAAATACACACAAGCACACACCGTGCTGGCTGCTAGCATAGCCGTGACGGTGGTCTTTTCTCACACACACACACACACACACACACACACACACACACACACACACACACACACACACACACACACACACACACAAGTAAAAATAGGCCTCAGGGTTAATGCGCTTGTCCATTGACTCCCATTCATTTCGATGCAGCCAGCTGCTCATCCAGTAACAGAAAGGTTACAGGTTCGAACCCAACAGCTGACGTGCCCTGGAGCAAAGCAACACACCAGTTGAAGAGAAAACACATACACACACAATTTTAAAAGACAGACAAATTACAACACCCCCAGCATCAACATAGACACACATTACTAGCGCACAAACATTAACCCACATGCATACATATTTCTCCTACACACACACACTTCCAGGAGATACAAACATCCACACCATTCGGCCCAGAGGAAATGGTATTACAATAGAAACAAGCACAGCTGTCACACGCACTCTGTCACGCTGACACGCAGCGGCGATTACAGCTGCAATCGCACAGCTGATTCTGCACATTTAAAGACATTATACATCCAGAATCAGCTTTTCTATACCATTAAGACAATAATCCACAACTTTAATTCATACAAATGTCCTGCAATACACATTGGTATCTCTACAGCGTACACAATCCACGCAAAGCTCTGGAAAGCCTTTTCCAGGGAAAGCAGTCCACCGAATAGGATCTGATAAGATTCATGTTTATGGAAGCAGCAAGATTAATTATCTAAATCAATTTTATTCTCTTCCTCACAACAACAAATGGCTTCTTGTGAATCAGTAAAACTTGCAAGAGCTAACCTCGTCTGTACTGTACCTCATCTGACCCCCCCCCCCATCTCCTGCCGTCCTGCAAATACCACCTGACCTGAGAAAAAAGGCGTGATCTGAGCTGACCTCTAGCTGCGAACCGCTGCTAAATTAACAGCAAGCTAAAGAAAGATGAAAGCGAGCGTTCTCACACCCTGATGTGCCCCCCCCCCCGACGCCAGCTACTATCCGCTGTGTTTCTCTTCTCACTCAAGACAGCTTCATCCAGGGATCACGAGGGAAATGGCAGCCGAACAGATATTTTGGAGAGGATGATCTGGCAATTTCCAACAAGACCTGGTTCATGGGAATATTTCTTCGCTTTCAAAGCTTTACGCTCTTTATGCTCTTCACTCCAGGCTTATAAAGAAAAGTAGTATCAGGTGCATGCAGCAAAGGTAAACAGTCCCATTACACAAAAGAAAGGCCCTGCTATAGAAGTGGAAGATGCAAGAAAAAATATCAATTTTTTTTTATCAAAATAGGTTTAAAAAAAAGTATGAAACAAACATGAATGTTTTGATATATCATCTTTTTCTCTGTCTGCATACAGGCTTTTTTGCTTTCTTTCTTTAAATGTAAGGGGTAAAAATAAGCCTCAAGATTACTGGGTCAAACAAACCAGCAATCTCTGTTGAACACAGTGACATTTATTAAAGGTCCCACATTTGTCACTTCTCCTGTGTTTTATTTGAAGTGTTGATCCATAAGAAGAAATATTTGTGGTTTTAAGAACCAAAAACCATCTCAGTGTAGTTTCACATCTCCTCTCTCAGGCTTCTCTCTGGAGCTCTAGTAACAACAGGTTGGTGAGCCAATCAGAAGAGAGGAGGATCTGAGCCTCTCTTCTGATTGGTTGACTGTTTTCTGAGTGATTGAATAAATATATAGCAGATTACACGCAAACACTCAGAGTCACCAAATCCTGCAAGGTTGGACAGTGGATCCATGTGGGTGGAGTTTGGGGAATGGCTGAGAACGGAACATTTCTCTATGGACTGAGCGCTTTGAAAAACTTAAAATTTGAGAGTTTAAGTTTGAAAACCATCAGTGCTGCTGATTTCCATTTTTAATCAAATGTCTACCAATTGGCCGGGGAACTACCGGCTGATAATGAGGTTTAATTGCTCATTCATAATTGATTGAAAACACAAGGGTTCTTCATCTTTCTAAAGAAAAGATGAAATAAAGTGATTTCTGTTGTTCAAAAGCAGCATGTGGCTTTATCGCACCCATCAGGACCATCATCTTTGTCTCTATCTCCACATCTCCCTGGTATTGTATAAAGTTAAAAAAATAAGCAATAAAAGGTTTATAAGTCCTAGTGCACATCACACATCTCACATTTGCCCTGAACAGAAACAGCTCGGTGTGTTTCTTCTGCGATTCTTTACACTATGTGTGTGTGTGTGCGCCCTCTGCTTATAGATGTGTGTATGTTTTTTCCGATGATGGTAATAGCCCAGCCTTAAAAAGTTGTCCTGCTCATTTAGACAACTCATTTCTCTCTCTCTCTCTCCCTCTCTCTCGCTCTCTCTCTCACACACACACGCTCTCAAATTCCTCGCAGTATAATCAGTTTTGCAGTAAATACACAGCAGTAGAAGCAACAGCAGTAGTTTCTTCTTTTTTTTTTAATGGTACACAGCGAACAGAGTCTGGAGCCGCTACCACAACTAACAGCACCATAAAACATTACAGGCAGTCAGTAGCAGCTACACCCCTCACCTCCGACTCTCCTACACTCACATCTCTAAGATTTACTTCCAGGGGCTGTATGGCTGAGCAGGAGAAACCTCTGTGCTGTTAAGGCCCATTTAAGCTCAACATTAGATACATATACTGAAACAGACGGCGCCTTCTGTCCACAGTACACTGCGTTCATTTCATCCGAATTTGTGAACGTTTTCTGAAAACTTGGACGAAACAGTGCAGTACCACCGTGGGGGCAAGTGAGACTCAACCATAAGACACGAAGAAGAAATTTTAAAAATAGTGGAAAATTTCGTGGCGAACTTATGCATTTTCTAAGTCTTGGCAGAGCCAGGGTAGTAGTTTTTGTCATGTATTATTTAATATCATTATATACAAATAAAAAAAATAAAAAAATAAAATTTTACCTCGTGAGTCACAGGGTAAAATTTGGAAATAATTGCACTTACAGCGCAAAACAGGAAGATGGTGCTGTTCTTCAAAAGCAAACAGAAATTATGTTTTTTAGTGGAACCACTGAAAGACTGATGGATGAAAAAATGATTACTTCCAATATAAGAAAATCTTTGACTGAACCACCACCTTCCTTCTAACAAGTTTTTTTAAACTGTTGACGTGACAAGACACTGTCTCGAGTGTGTGGTCTCATTTCCTCTTACACACATGAAATATTTCTTGTGTCAACCTTGTCAAAGTGTCCATGAGCAGGAGCAAACCCTGCCTACTTACTGAGTGACTGTGTCAGCTTAGTGTCTTTTAATGTCATAGAGGCGGACACCGACTTAGAAATAGGCCAAATACAAAATGACTGGTGGCGAACAACCCAAATTCTTAGAGAATAACTCAAGCCTGAGTCACGAAATCCACAATCCTGCACACAGTGGGCAATCAATCAATGCACCCTGGGGTTAAAATCAAACACCCATATCTTCTCTGGCTGTGGGTGCTGAATTTGAGATTCACCACTCTTGCTCAAAATTCAGCTTTTTCATCCATCATGGCTTTATTTTGGATTTTCACCGCACCTTCCAAATGCATCATAAGAGCAGTGGGTTGTCTATCAGGCGCACTGGGGCGTGAGGGCTGAATACAGAAGCCTCCTGCCATTAAGTGTGTGTTTTTAAGAGTAGACCCCAGCTACATATACACACAAACACAGAGACACACACACACAAAACTGATGTTTTTCTCCCCAGAGTTTGATTGTTTTTGATGCAGCGTTCAAAAAACATAGTTTTCAATCAGAAATACTTTGATTTTCTATCACAGAAAGCGATTGCATTCCCTCAGTAGCTTTTGTGTTTCAGCTGGTCTTATTAGTTATTGTGTGTGTGCATGTGCCAGTGTGTGTGTGTGTGTGTGTGTGTGTGTGTGCATGCCTGTGCGTATTTTTGTATGTGTGTGTGTGTGTGTGTATTGTGGTGGATAGTGTGAGTCAGCGATGTTCACTGCTGTCTCATAGGAAGCAGAAAAGGGAAGACTGCGAGCAATAATGCATGCATACACACACACACACAGACAGATAGACACACACACACACACACACACACACACACACACACACACACACACACACATAGGTGCACAAGGAGGAAAGGACATCTGCAGACTCACACAGTTCATACATGTTTATGACAGAATACACACGCACACACACACGGCAGAGGAAGTGTGTGTATGTCTGAGTGTGTGTTAACTGACTCATCTCATCAGTATCTTGCTAATGTGGAGACAGACGGCGGTGCCATCTGCTCACAAGGCAACCGCACACACCAGCAACTTTTTTTCAGGCAACGTCCCTCAGCAACATTGCTCTCAGCGAGCACAGTGATTGGCTGACAGCAGCTCAGACTGAAAAGAGTGAGGAAACACACTCATATGGTACATTTTGTTCTCCATTTTTTTTTGCAACAGATCCAACTCCCTTTAGCCTTTAGCTGTAAAGGGCTAATCTTTAGTATGATTGCATCTACAAGGCTAAACAAGGCTTACTATTAGCCTGGTTTTAGCTAAAGAGAACCGTCCAGCCTATACAGGGCTAATCTTTAGCCTGATTTTGGCTGCAGGGCTGCTTAAAGCTACGTAAAGGTTAGCTGCACCGCCTAGTAAGACTATATAGAGTTTAATGTGAGCCTGGTTGGTTCACATGGCTAGATAAGGCTAATTGAGGTTTTATTTATTTTTTTATACTACAAAGCCAAACAGGTGTAGGTCCCATTAAAGGGCTACTAGCCTGAGTGATACCTTGTAGATAAACTAGTTAATAATTTCCCATTTATTTTATATTCATTTCATGACTTTAAACAGTGTTTAAAGAGCCAGCTCTAAAAGTGTTCTGACCAACCTCCCCTGACTCTGGAAGGATCATTTAACCCATGAAAATTTAAATGAATTAAAATGCATCAACTAGAGATTCGAACCACTTTGTTAAAATGCTGCCGAAAAAAAGAAAAACTAATTATAATTGATAACAGAAAAGATAATTATTATGAGCAAACAGGTTCGTTATTGGCTAAATCAGCTCTGTGCCCAGAACCATGCCTCCTGGGTGTCCCAGAATGCATCTGCCAGTCAGTGCAGTGGGATTAGAGAGAGACCTTGTTTGGGTGAGGTGGGAGATTTGCAGCTTTAAGAGGAGGCAGAAAAAAGGGGGTGAAAATGGCTTTTTAGGGTGTAGGATTGTGTGTCTAAATGGGGGGAGGTGAACATTCAGCAGCAGAGGTAAAGCAACTGTAAAGCTGAGATTACTCCTAACTGGCACACCGAGGTCATTCATGGGTAACTGGGTGAATTAGGCCTTTACGCACAATACTGGTGCTAATGAGTAAAAACCCCTCCACGCCAAGTTCAGGGATATTGATTTTGAATCTTCACCTGAAGTACAGCAGGATCTTTCCATATGTTGAGAAATGAGACTTGTGAATCCCTTAAGAAACTTAGATGCAAACCCGAACTGGATAAAGGTTCACATTCTGGAGATAGCAAGAGAACTGTTTTAAATCAGGGTGAGAGGGTATCTAGTCACTGTGGACAAAAAACTAAATATCCAACGTTTGATGACTTTTTGGGAAAAATGCAGCTTATCAGAGGAGGTTCTGCTTTGATTATCGTCATAACAACTGCATTTTATTCTCATGCAAGCACAAACAGGTAGAGCAAATTTAACCTTTTTTTTTTTTTTTTTAAGATCCGGATATCTCCATAAACCCAGCGAAGAAATAAAAAACAAACTCTGAAGTAACTTAATTACACTGTCAGGAACAAAAAGGTATTCTGCTGTCAAACACAGACCTGCACTGACAAAACGGTACAATGTGTAATATTTTTCCTGGCAGTGTTATGTAAACACACATACACACACACGCACACACATAATTAACAAAGCTCCAGAAACACACAACTAAAAGCCTCCGACTCTGCCACTTCACACACACTCCTGCAGTCAACCAACAGCATTATTCTGACAAATAACCTGTAATTCCCACCACTGGCCCGACGCCAACATAAACTTTCAACACACACACACACACACACACACACACACACACACACACTCTCACTCATTCGGTACATACTGTTTAATTAGGATATTTCTGACAGCTAAAGAGGAAATGTCTGTTGTTTTATTACTAATCCGGCTCCATTATTGGGAAATAAAACAATCTGGTAACCTGTGAGCAGCAGAGGAAATCTATATCAATCATATGTTTTCATCCTTTTCTACTTCTGTTTTACCAAATACAAGTATCCAGGTGGGAAAAATTACCTGGAGCATCTCAACAAAACTTGAACTTATCATCCTCAACTGAAACTCAAAGGAAAACCTTAAAACCTAATTTTCAAACTGGATGATTCCTTCACATCATACATATTTTGTAATCATGTATGTTTTCCCCTGACACCTTCATCTAACAACCGTCTTTTCATTTTAATAACTACTCCATGAAAACATCGACAGAGTTTGGATTGCAATCAACATTTGATTAACCTGAGCAGGAATTGCGTTACCGTGGCGACATTACTTCATCCGAGCTGGGCGGTTTGCAGTCACTCAGGTTTTTGCCTGAGGAAGTTGTTATCTGAGATGGTTCTGGTAATTTTATTAACAAGTAAATGCTGAAGTTCGGCCAAATTGAACATATTCACGGAGAAAAAGGAAACAACAACACACCCAGGTTCCCGTAGTAACATCGTTTCAACTGCCATTTCACCTGACCCACTGCACTCATGTGTCTGCGAGAGCAAATCAGAGAAAAACAGCCACACCCAGATGATCAGTAGTATCAGGTTTGTGTGTGTGTGTGTGTGTGTGTGTGTGTGTGTGTGTGTGTGTGTGTGTGTGTGTGTGTGTGTGATGAGGGGAAGAGGTAAAAGTGGAAACTCCACAAATCCAAACCTCACTTGTCTATTGTTCATATCAAACAAAAGCAGAGCTGGAAGATGATAATGTCATTATCATTCACAGAAGCAGCATCCAGTGAATATCAGCAAAGTCTGTCGAACCTGATCAACTACAGTGTCACACGACTTCAAACCTCAGTCCTCACTGTGTTTTCATCCAAAACAGTGGATCCTCTTCTACACCGTAAAAAAAAACAACAACCTAAAACCCACAACACATTATTCTTCAAACACCGTCTCAGTGATGGCATGTGTTGTAGACTTTAGACTTAAAATGGGCTGCTATCCAATTCCACGACTTAAAATACTGAATTTATGAGATTCTGTATAAAGAGTCTTCCAATAAACTATTGTTGTTTGATGAATTTAAGACATGGAGCTCACAGAAAGGTGTGTTATTTCTGGTAGTCTTGTGGTAGTCATAATTAACCTGTTCAAATTCTAAGACCCAAACCTCTGCAGATGTTACAAACTCAACATACCTTCCATAAAATATAAGACTAAATAGTGATTATTGAAAGCTTTATGACAACAGTCTACAACATCAGACCAACTGCAATGCAACTGTATGCAACTATAAGGAAGAAAAGCCTGATGAATGCCGACGCTCAGTACTGACAAACACAATCAACAGCTCATAAAGACTTTCATATATTTCACTATATCAAACTAAAGAATACACAACATTAACCTCTATAATACACCACCTATTTATTCCAATCAGACATAATGGCTGTTATTCACTGAGGCTGTTCACTGAGCTACAGTCCAGAGCGGAGGAGAGGAAGGAAGAACGAAGGGAAAGGAAAACAGGAAAAGCTGGATGGAGAAAGGAAACATGATGGAAGAATCAAAGGACAACGCGAAGAGATGGAGGCTGAGAAGAAGAGAAAGAAATGGAAAGGTAAAGGAAGAAGGGCGAGAAAAGAACGGATACATCAAGAAATGACCGGAGGCAATAAACAAACGAAACAATGAAGTGAGGAGAGGACTTGACAACTCTGCTGTAACACAATCTCTCTCTCACGCACTTTGGCATGCGAGCAAACCTCGCTCGCCCAAACACACCTGGGCTACCTGTGATCAAGCATCTCTCCAGCCTTGATGAAGGATGCATACACAGAGTCGCTAGGCAACAAAGGAGCATGTAAACAGCTGACTTTAGAGCTCTACTGCCAACACACACACACACACACACACACACACACACACACACACACACACACACACACACACACACACAGAGAGATCACACACTTGCATTGTGAAACCACACAGTGACATTTCTTGGGTTTACTACACCATGTAGGCTGCTTCTCTCGCCTCCTGCATCTCCTAGGAGACGGTCAGTATTGCAGAACTGGTCCGTCCCCACTACACACACACACACACATACACACAAACACACATGCATAAACACTATTAATTATCCCCCCTCTCATTCAAATCTGTGAATCGTCTCTATTTCAGCAGCCAAAGTGGAAGAAGCAGCAGAAGAAGAGGGCGACACTGACAGGCTGCATCGTCCTCAAATGACCGGCAATGCACACACTGAAGAGCATACACATACGTGGTCACACACACACATATATATACGATCACGCCTCAGGCACTCACATGGGGACTCAACATGGTTAAGAGAGGCAGGGGGAGAGAGAGAGAGAGAGAGAGAGAGAGAGAGAGAGAGAGAGAGGTGGTTTCTGAGGCCAACTGCTTGACAAAATGTGAGCTGGGTTTGCATTCGAATGCACTGAGGCCGACTCTCACAACTGCTGCTCTGTCTAAAGAAGAAAGAGAAGAAGAGGAAGTGGACGCATTAAATGATGCATCAAGAGTCAGCTTTGCTCTGTGACTTTTTTCTCCTCTCATTCTCTCTTCCTCTATTTCCTCAATACTCTCGTCTTCTTTCGTTTCCTCCTCTATTATCTCCTTTCCTCTACTCCCCCAAAACCTGTCTTCTCTCTCCTTTCCTTTCCTCTCTTCCACTGCTCTTATTTCACTTCTCTCCTCTTATTTTCATCTTTTCCTTTTTTCCTTCCTTCCTATCCCTCTCTCTCACACTTGCATCCTCCTGTATCCTCCACCCCTCCTCTTTCATCTCCTCTCCATCTTTCCCACTTCCTCTCAGCTCTTCCTACCCTTGCTCTCCTCCCCTTTGCTCTCTTTTACCTCTCACCTCCTCTTTCCTACTTCTCCGCTCTCACCTCCTTCCCACCCTCTCCCCTTTCCTCCCATTTCTTCCTCTGTCCCCCTTTTTTTTTTCTCCCTGAGTCACCCAATCTTCCTCCTCTCCTTTTTCCTCTCCTCCACCTCCTCCTTCCGCCCGTCTCTGCCGTCTATATCTGCTGATATGCTGCAGTCGTGAAGGTCACACAGCTCCCGCCTGAAGGACAAACTGTGGCGGTGGATGCAGCACGCCGTTATGCAGTACAACATGTGAGAGTGTAGCATGGAAACAGTGCAGCTATAAATATAGTGCGCAGCCCGCTCTGTGAATCCTGCCTTCCCTCTGCTCTCTGTAGCGCTGCCTGCAGTACCTGTGAGTGTACAAGTATCAGAGCGAAGAAACAAAACTGCACAAGACATGTCAGGGAATTATTGAATTCAGCTCGAAGCTTCACAACCTCTCCTCCCTCTGTCTCTCTTTTATTTATAGTCTTGGCATACATGGAGAAGCAGCTAGCAATCCACACCATGGGTTCCACCTATATGGGTCCAACCTTGAAACCAGTGCTTAAGTTGCAAGATTTTTTGCAAATTTCATGATGCAAACATTTTTATTTCTTATTGGACTGTGTCTCAATGTGAGGATGGAGTAAAGAAGAACGGTTCATATCAGGTATAAGGCTACCATAAAAAAAAAAAAAAAAAACATTCGTCTAGATTAAATTCTGTGACAGGTTCGGTCATTTCTGCGACCACAGGGTGTCATAAATTTAAATTTGAGGAACAAATCGAAACTGTAGTCGAATCCGTAGTCATTACTTCTTCGTAAAGGATGGACGGATAATTTATCTCTATCTCGGTGTGTGCCATTTACCCACGCCATCTGACGAGATTTCTGCATATTTATCGAAAATTATTCAAACACTTGCCTGTCAACACTATTTGGAGTCACTGCTATGCAAAGTTGATTTGGTTTAGCTCCAAATTTGACTCTTTTCAGGCCAAATAGATACAAGTTTTCCTCAGATTTTTCTTCTTGTGCGTCTGGAAACACTTCTAAAACCACATGCAGACACTCATGAGCTGCCAAACAATAAATTCACTGTAATTAAATTAATTTGTTTTGAATGGGTTGATTTAAAAAAGAATTTTCTGGGTTATATCGCTCAAAATTGTGTGATTCAGTTACTTTCATCAGTCTGTCTGAAGCCCTGTAGAGCATATCTCTTCACTTACAGATTTGGTTTGCTTTGCTTGTTTTGAAACATCATGCCCCACAGTTATTTTTATCATCAGTGTTTCCTCACTTCAATAGAGCTATTCATGGACGCCTGGTCAGGGAAGATCTAAAATAAAGATTACTTGCATAATTATCACATTTGAAGTAACTGTTAGTTTTGTTTGGGGGATATTTTATTGTTTTAGTTTCGATTTTATCCCATGATATGGGAACTGCTGCCACTACAGATGCCGTATGTTCGTGTGAAAACATCAGTCGGAATACATTAAGTTGTGAAAAGTGTAGCTCCAGTATCCCACTAATGTGCTTTAAGCACCTGATTTGGTTCAACTTGTAGAAGACGTTTGGATGTTTTCAGTCAGATGAGGCAGTTTTCCAAACACGCAGTTATTCAAGTCTAAACCAAGTGCACATCCAGTACATCACAGCCTTTATCTGAAGCCATTTTCACTGAGGCTCTATTTTTTACCAAGGTCTGATGGCTAAGAAAGTGTTTCTCCTCCCCAGGGCTCAGAACGCTGTGCTTGGCCCAGATAGTCACAAGGCTAAGCCACAGTAACAGCCCAGTGAGGTGCTATGATACCAGTAATGCAGACTGACAATACAAACCTACACTAATGGCAAATGCAGCAAATGATGTGATAGTAAAAGTCTATATTTACGATGTTTTGTTCCTCTCCAGACCCTCTCCCCTCCATTTTAAAAAATATTCTGCTATCATTAGTATTTTGATTAACATGATTTTCTCACATAAAAAATGGAAAACTGGGGTGGGAAGCACATCTACTCTTACTTCCCCATTGACAAATTCTAGCTCAGGCCTTGTGCCCCACCCACTACCGCTGCCTGTGCTAGGTTGACAGGTGAAAGAGAAGACAGTTTCAAGATGGTTTGAGGAGGAAACATCAGAGAGACTCAGCCACATGTTTGAACCTCAGTCAGACCCAGACTCAGATGAGGAGTCTGTTCTGACCAAAATCAGCGACTGGCAGGTGTATCAGAACAGTTAGCGCAGTTAGCATCTTTTATTTGTTCATGCTGTTTGTTAGCTTGTAACTGCCTGAGGCTGACACAGTCTTAGTGGTTGTGCTAATGCAAACTCTTACTCTCTGTACTGACAAGGTTTCAGGTTTATTTTGCCCCGCCCCCTGTCCTCCAGAAGTTGACAGGATTGGTTCCTTACATGACGTATGAAACCCTGGCTGTCTGAATCCGTTTTCATGAGACTGTCATTGGTTCACTGCAGTTCCAAATAGATTAATGAAACAGCACACTACAGATTACATCTGAATCTATCACTTAACAATTAAATTTGTTAAACTTTTGGCTCAGAACAGGTCAAAAAATACTCCATATCCTGAGCCAATAAAATATTGCCTGGAAAAGTAATTGTTTGGACACACCCACAATAAAGTGGTTTAATAGAAAAACTGATGCCAAATGTTGCATCCCAACATCACCTCACGGTAGAATTAAACAAATCCAATTATATATTGAATGTGCTGCATAATGACTGGACAAAATGTAAACTAGAAGGTAGAGAGAATTAAATGGGCTGTAACTCTAAATGACGACAATATTCTCCTTTAAGATCCAATTTCAGCCCAGCCAGCTTTAATCCCACATTAGCTGCTGCTCTTATGCAGAGTGCAGCAGTGGAATGAGCTTCAATTTCAGAGATCAACAACAACATTAAGACGTGCAAGGCTTTAAGCATCCTGACAGCTTCAAAAACATTTTCTCGCAGCCTTAAAAATCACCTCCTGACTCCCACAAAGCATCCAAAATAATCCAGCGGGAGGAAACCAAAAGCGGCCTGCGTGGTCATGAGACTGAGCTGGCCTTTTCATTTCGAGCCAGCCAATCAGAGATATTGGCCTCTCCTCCAGCTACAGCACACACCATCAGGTTGGAGTCTAAAGATGACGGGTGCTGCGTCGAGTTAAACACAAATGGGTCACACAACTTTGAGCTAGTTGAAAATAAGCCTCTCTCTTATTCAAGCACCTTTGATCATGGTTCATCAGAGGAGCACTTTGTCCTCTGGCAAAGGCCTCACGTGCACACATCCATGCACACACACACACACAAATGGTCAGACAGTGACCCTACAAGCATGCAAATTCCTGCAGCTTTTTAGACACGTCTTCTGCGCACCCGAAGCACTCCAACACCAAAATAGAATTAAGGTATTTCTGTCACGCACACGCAAGGCTATAAATATGTTCTGCATGTGTGCTTTAATGTTTATATGCAAGCGCGTGTGTGTGTGTACAAAGAGGTGACAGCAGATGCAGCCCTGGCTCTGCAGCCCATCCTATCCATCACTGTCAGGACAGCCAGGTGGATAGAAACACACACACTCACACACCCACACACACACACACGCGCGCGCACACACACCCACACACACACACACGCGCGCGCACACACACCCACACACACACACACGCGCGCGCACACACACCCACACACACACACACGCGCGCGCACACACACCCACACACACACACACGCGCGCGCACACACACCCACACACACACACACGCGCGCGCACACACACCCACACACACACACACGCGCGCGCACACACACCCACACACACACACACGCGCACACACACACACACTGTGTGTGTGTGTGTACAAAGAGGTGACAGCAGATGCAGCCCTGGCTCTGCAGCCCATCCTATCCATCACTGTCAGGACAGCCAGGTGGATAGAAACACACACACTCACACACACACACACACACACACACACACACACACACACACACACACACACGTTGTACATCATCACATGCATACAGAAACGGAAGGAAGGGGAAAAATAAAAGCATGACTAGGCATTAACACATCTACTTACAGTAGCTTTTTACCGCTAAGCCAGTTTGCATGCGACACAAACCGAGGTCAAGACCATGACCAGAACATACAAAGCCTCGACCTTTGACCTATTTGAACACTTCTTAGAAGCAGCCAAGGTGACTAAAAAAGCATATATATATATATATACTGTATATATATATAAATGGCTGCAGGACAAAAATACCTGCTGTAAAAGCCCTGTGAGAACACGCAGGACCACCATACTGCTGCAGGTATGAAACAGTCGGTCAGCAAGCGCCTTGCTAAAGGGCACGCCAGTCAGACTCAACGACACACAGTCCATAACTTCTAATGCACTTCCCCTGCTCAGATGTAGATGACTGGGATGACTGTGATGGCTCCAACAGTTATTTTAGAAGAACACTGGCAGCTCCAGCTAAAGATTTCTGTCAGGGCAAAACCGAGGCCGTGTTCCTAGTTTACCATACTTTCAAAAAGGTTAACAGCACAGAGATTAAGACTGACTTTTCAATAGGAGACCTGCCAGGAAAGCAGCATCAAGACAAATGGAGAAAGTCGGATAACAGTCAAGAGGTGTGCACTGTAAAGGTAAAAAAAAATACAGAAATGTTTATTGTACAAGCTCCACCAGAGAAACCAGAAGGTTCATGGCAATGCAAGGCAAAGATGACGACGCAAAGCCTCCTTTGAAAATACTGACTCGCCACACTTCTTAGAAAACATCCTGTAAACACAGAGAGTATGATAACAATTACACAACACCAAAAAGAAACAACCTACATTAGAAATAAGCAGTATCTACTACGAGGCACGACCTCAAACAAGACTTCGTAGTGCTGGGTTGACTGAATGAGGCCGGTTGGACATTTTAAAGATTTGCCATGACAGACTCAATGGTTTAAATGAATTCACTAAATGCCTTGAAAAATATCTAAACAAGTGGAATCTCTATAGAGGAAGTTGTTGCACCCCCACAGCTTCATCACATGAACTGGACACACACATGATCTGCGTTCTTTAAACAGGTTACACAAACATGAACGTGTAATGTATGTATCAATAGATTAGACTTTCTGTTCATTGAGGTCAGTCTGATCAGCAGCTGCTTACAAAGCAAATGCAGGAACTCCAGTTTGTAGTGAAGACATCAGGGTGTGTGTGTGTGTGTGTGTGTGTGGAGGTCACACCTGTGCCTCTGTCCATGCAGGGTTACATGACACAGGCTAATGTTAGACTGAGCTGTAAGCAGCTCTGTGCTCAACATGTGAACCTACAGGCCAGAGCAAGTCCCTCCACATATATCTATACGTGGAAGCGCGTGCATGATGGGAACACACACACACATATTTACTGTAGATGCCCGCATGTGCATGCAGAGCCGAACAGGCCTGCAGCAAGCGGCCTATCAGTTGCGGCTATGATCAGGTAGCCAACCTCCCACCTATGATGAGAGGTGTCCATCTTCAGCATATACACACACTAATAAACACACGCACGCACACACACACACACACACACACACACACACACACACACACACAAACCTGTATCAAGTGAGCAATGCGCTCGTATATCTGTGAACCCCCCATCCCCCCGCCCATCTCTCACCACCGGCAACCTGTCGATGCTTCACACACGCATAAATATACAAGGACGTCAACACACACACAAACCGATCCCTAAGCATGCATGACGGTAGGTAACAAACACACTGTGTCATCATGCACAGCACACAATCATTTACACATGCACGCTCACACAAAGACCTTGTCACACAATCCCTCACACACACACACACAAACACAAACACACACACACACACACACAGGCAGTGGAGGGTAGCCAGTGCAATCAGCGACTCCGACCTTGAGCAGAATGAGGGATGCCGGGGTGACACATCATTTGAGAGGCAACACACATAATATTAACACACACACACACACACACACACACACACACACACAGTGATAAACTACAGCCCTGCTTAGGTCCATAACATTAAACACACACAGACAAATACATAGTGTTTTAGAGAAGCTGAGAAGTTTTGTTCAGCACAGACATGATAAAATGTCCTCTGTGTCCTTATTATTCTCCTACGATTCACTGACATTTTGCCTGCCATTTCGGAGCTTTTCTCCCTTTTCTCTTTCAATTTCCCTTCTTTTCTCTGTCTTCATCTTTTACTCTCTCCGTTTTAAATTAAACTGAAGAGATGCTTCATCATCTCTCTTGATCCCCCATCTCCCTCCCCCCTCTGTCTGCCCTTTTCAACTATTTTTTTTTTTTACTTCTCCGTAACTTTGTCTCCTTTTCTGCACTTTGTTATAATTATTTTCTGTCTCTTTCCCTCATGTTTTATTGCTTTTTTTGTGTGTGTTTGACAAGAGGGTAATTTTAATTTCAATGTCATTTTTTTTCCAATTGAAACTGACATTAGACTCACATTTTAGTCTGTACTGCACAGATTCCTGAAGTAAGTAAGGACGGAAGCTCTATCACTCCACCAGTGTCTCTGCGTTCAGCCTGCAGAGGTCCAGACGTTAGCAGACTAGGCTGCTTAACCAAATGTGAGGAGATAACCCGGGCTTAATGGCTTAACACACACAGAATTAGTCCAGTACAACCAGTTGCACTGCTCTGGAAGTTCCACTACGAGACACTGCTTCAATCCAACTTCTGAAATGTCACTGAACACTGAAATAAGCTGGGGACATTTTAGCAGAGCACAGATACTTTCCTGTGTCAAAAGAGAGACTTTTCATCCATGGAACAATGACATGAAAAAAATGTGCTGACATATTGTTTTAATGTACAAAGAAAGTCCACAGAGAAATGCACACAGCCTGTATTCAGAAACTGAGCCTTAAAACAAGCTGTCAGGACTTCTGAAATTTGTGATGTCACAACAAACCAGTCACCGCTCTCAGCCATGCCCCAAGCCCCGCCCATCCAGACGAATTCAACACGCAGGATTTGATTTGGAGATGTAAAATTACACTGAGATGGTTTTTGGTTCTTAAAACCACAAATATATCTTCTTATGGATCAAAACTTCAAATAAAACACTGGAAAAGTGTAAAATACGGGCCTTTAAATATTTTCTTACTGCTTCTGCTTAATGAATCATAGCTTGAAAAAATAACCACCTGGATGGAAACTCAGGCAGTAAATAATTACACCTAGTGTTCTACTGCTTCCTGTTTTTGTACAAAACAGCATAGAAATAGATTTGTTTTCACCAAATACTTTCCCATTGGCGATTCTATTTTTTTTTTCCTGCAGTATCTTCTAAAGAGTCTGAGGGCACTTTTATAGCTGCGGCAACAAGAAAAGACCCATTTCACTAATCTCACAGATGGGTTAGATGTATGAAACTTGCCTCAAAACAAAACAGTTCGCCCTAACACGCGCATTCACATGCACACACATTAAAACACACACACACACACACACACACACACACACACAAATAAAAGCAGGCTTGAAATGTGCCTAACCACACAAAAGTCTGAAAACAACCTACAGAAGCAAGAAATCACATGCTGACATCAGAAAACAGCAGGAGAGGAGAGGAGAGGGAAGGAGAGGAGAGGAGATGAAAAGAAACAGGGAAAAGGAAGCAAAGAAAGGAGGAAGATGAGCAGAAGTGAGAAAAGAAGGTCTGAGGACAAATAGATAAAAACTGACGAAAGGAGGGGAAACAGGGCTGAGGGGAAGATAAAACTAAAAGAAAGAGGATATAGAAATAGGCGAAAGGAGGAGAGAAGCAAAGAGAGACAGACAGGTGGAGATGAGTCAAAACAAGAGAAGAAAATCAAGGAGAGGAAACAAGAGGAGGAGACGAGGGGACCAAAACATCAACAGTAATATCAATGAATCAACAGAAAGTCCAAGAGGATTTGGGAGATTTTGGCTCCACAAACTACTGGAGAGAGAGAGAGAGAGAGAGAGAGAGATTATCTTTTTCTCACACACACACACACACACACTTTTAACACAATGCAGCAACCCCTGGAATATCAACAATCACAGTGTGTGAGAAGTCTGACAGTGAGCCCTGTTGCGTGCGTGTGTGTAGGTCCGTCCGTGTGTGTGTGTGTGTGTGTGTGTGTGTGTGTGTGTGGCCTCTGGACTGCAACGCACGTGACGGAGAAACTCATGCAGCAGCAGAGCCATATTAGGTAGAAAAGAGAGAGAGAGAAACAAAGACAGAGAGACACAGACTTTGTACCATAACCTTTGACCCCCTGGTTTATCTCTAAATACAGCTCTGCAGAAAGTGAACCTGCTTCTGAGAGGCTGACGAAACAAATGCGTGTGTTCATGTGTGTCTGTGCTTGTACGTGTGGGAGTGTTTGTGTGTGTGTGTGTGTGTGTGTGTGGTTGTGTGTGTGTGTATTACTGCAGCTGTGGCAAGTACAAAAGCCAGAATGTGCGTGTTTGTAAGTGTGTGTTCATCATCAGACGTGAAGCCGCACGGGCTTTGAACTTCCCAGCTGTCCCATCAAAAGATCTGCTCCCTCTCTACATCACACACACACACACACACACACACACACACACACACACACACCACATTCACTTATTTTGCCATTCGTTCTGGCTGGTCTGCAAAAACACACTGCAAAACACACACACGTGCTAAATGTTGTATGTACACAAATGAACACACACCTAGACACAATGTTCTCTTTTATTTTGCCATTATGGCTGGATTTGTCCACACACACGCACGCACGCACACACACACACACACACCTCATCTTTGTTCTGCATCTGGTCTTTTCACTTTTTCTCTGCCAATTACAGATAAACAATTCTATCCTGGTCATTTCATAAATAGAGAGCATTAATGCATTTCAAAAACCAGGAAATAATTGAAAATTAACATTTATTTTTTAACCCTTTAGGAGCCACAATTCCACCTGCAGGACACAAACACTATGTAGAACTTTTACTGACTGGTAGTACAATGAAAACTTGGGGCTATATGATGGGGCTAGATATACTATGGAGCTGAAGACTATTAAATGACAATGGCCAATGTGACATCATCGAATAGCTTGACAAAACATATTCTATTCACAAATGATATGAAACAGAGAAACAGCAAACTCCCACATTTAAGAAGCTATAACCAGAGAACAGCTGACATTTTTTACTTAATCAATGACTTAAATGATTAATTAATTATAAAAAACTGTTGATGTTTGAGCCCTAGTTTGATATTTAGTTATATTCATATGACAGAGGAGGACATGGATCGTTAAAACGAAAATATGTTCCGTCTAATTTTTTTTTTCCTCTCAGGTAGCAGCTGCTTTGGTAAATGTCTGTCCCTGTCACCATGTCTGCAGCAAATCTTTCACCTGGCAGGCTGGAACTGGGATTGTCACACACACACACACACACACACACACACACACACACACACACACACACACACACACACACACACACACACACACACACACACACACACCGCATCTTTGTTCTGCATCTGGTCTTTTCACTTTTTCTCTGCCAATTACAGATAAACAATTCTATCCTGGTCATTTCATAAATAGAGAGCATTAATGCATTTCAAAAACCAGGAAATAATTGAAAATTAACATTTATTTTTTAACCCTTTAGGAGCCACAATTCCACCTGCAGGACACAAACACTATGTAGAACTTTTACTGACTGGTAGTACAATGAAAACTTGGGGCTATATGATGGGGCTAGATATACTATGGAGCTGAAGACTATTAAATGACAATGGCCAATGTGACATCATCGAATAGCTTGACAAAACATATTCTATTCACAAATGATATGAAACAGAGAAACAGCAAACTCCCACATTTAAGAAGCTATAACCAGAGAACAGCTGACATTTTTTACTTAATCAATGACTTAAATGATTAATTAATTATAAAAAACTGTTGATGTTTGAGCCCTAGTTTGATATTTAGTTATATTCATATGACAGAGGAGGACATGGATCGTTAAAACGAAAATATGTTCTGTCTAATTTTTTTTTTCCTCTCAGGTAGCAGCTGCTTTGGTAAATGTCTGTCCCTGTCACCATGTCTGCAGCAAATCTTTCACCTGGCAGGCTGGAACTGGGATTGTCACACACACACACACACACACACACACACACACACACACACACACACTTGAAAAAAACTCAGGTAGCAGGTTAGCTCTGAAAATGTCGCAGTAAATAACACACAGCGAGAGACAGGCAGCTGATGTGAGACCTTGTGTGTGTGTGTGTGTGTGTGTGTGTGTAAGAGATCATGTTTATACTGACAGAACGACCTTCATGCCACCACCTCATTCTATTACTATACTACCCTCATTCCCCTGTCTTTTATACACACACACACACACACACACACACAAAACCCACACAAACGCATGGTTGTGATGTGTGTGTGTGTTGCGCTCAAAAGGTGTGTGTGTGTCTGCAAGCAACAGCTAAGGTTCAAAGGAAAATAAGGGCCGATATCTATAAAGCAGACTTGTTCCAACCAGGGACAATGTTGCAACTGTTCAGTTTGTCTCTGACACACACACACACGCACGCACGCACGCACGCACGCACGCACGCACGCACGCACGCACGCACGCACGCACGCACACACACACACACCCACACACACACACACACACTTTCTCAAGGAAAAAGGGATGAATTATGGACGCACACTGTCACTCTGTGAATTTGCAAATTTGTGGGTGTTTGACGAGCTGTAAAGTGTGCGAGTTTGTGTTTGTGTGTACGCATGTGTGTGTGTGTGTGTGTGTGTGTGTGTGTGTGTGTGTGTGTAGGATGTTCTTATGCAAGTGTTAGTCATCTCAGCAGTCTTGACATTTCTTTCCATAGGAGAGGGAACCAGCAGATTTGCTTCCAGTCAATCATCGACCAAGCGAGATTACCACATACAGTAATGAGGTATTACTACAGTAGTACTGTGAAACATAGTACACTGTTCTTGGTGTTAATACAGGGACACAATAACAGTGGATTACAGTTTCTCTATAGGATGCTAACGTACTATTTTCTCACAGACAGCGCAGCTAAAATATTTGTTTTGATTCTGCCAGATATTGGAATAATTATATGTTACTACACTTTACCCTTATTCTTCATGCAAGTTTTTCTTCCTGTTGGCAATCTCTCTGCTCATTTTCCCTCACATCAAACTACAGAGGCTGGTGACACTAATCTCCCAACAGCCATGCCTGACTCCTTCAATAGATCCATGGCTGTTTAGAAACACTGTCAAAACACTGTCACATTTAACACCCAACAACTTTTTTTTTGGCTTATAATGCCTTAAAATGAAGCCACGTCAGCTCGCAGCCCTTCACCGCTGGTTTTCTTTTCTCTGCTTCATCCGAAGAACTTCTTGAGGTAAAGCTACACAGTGAAAAAAAGCAAAGATTGCAGTATATCTGAAAAATTGTGTACATAATTTTTAATGCAAAAATATACTGTTTTCTTCTCATGGTGGTCTACACATCTGACAACCAGGAAGTGGTTAAAGATCCCATATTTTACACTTTTCAAATCCTGCAAGTTTGGGTGGTGGGTCCAGGTGACTGTATAGTTGTGACATCACAAAGTTACAGAAGTCAAAAAATACATGGAAATCTCACTTTATACAATACAAGACCTTTAAATTACTGTTAAATAGTAAACTTTCTTGGAGGTATTTAAATCTCCAGACACTCTTCGTGGAGTCATATCCCATATATATCATATTGAGTCAGGAACAATCACCACTTCACTGCCACTATTTATGAGCTGAACACCTCCGATATGGCTGCCAGAGGGAGCATTACATCACCTAAGAGCTCTCTATTCTGCTGTTGTACACCTCTGCATGCTAAAATGACTTCATGCAGACAGCAGCAATGCTAAAGACAGAACTGGATTTCTTTTTAAAATAATTCTAACAGAGCATCCCTGCATACAATGATCTGATGGTTTGCCAGGACAGCTGAAAATCTGTATTGATGGTGTCTCTTCCTGTAACGCTGGTGGCCACGATACAAGAGCGTGACCAGAGTGTTAGGACACACAGAAAGCTCTAGAAAGCCTTTCTCAGCTGGTTTCCGAGGTGTTCGGCTCCTCATTCAGCTGCTGGCAACAGGACTAATGAACTGGGGTCCGAGGCTGCCATTCTAATGGGAGCAGGATACAGACACACACACTCACACACACTCACACACACACACACACACACACACACACACACACACACACACACACACACACACACACACAGGATAATCATTCAGTCTTCCTAGTAGGCGGTCCACTACATTACCAGACAATATGGCTGTAACACCACCCAAACACACATAAAAGCCACAAAAGAGAGAAGGCAGACCTGCCTGGCTCTGACTTGAGTATCAAATAGCGTTACCCAGTGTTCTGACACGGGGACAAACTGGGCTAAACAGTGGCTTCCAGCTAGCGTGATCTGCGCTGCAGCACCAAAGAGGATGGAGGAGCTACAGAGGCTATAAAGGACCTGTGATTCTGCTGCAGGATGTCCTCAGTAGCCAACCAGGGGTAGTCAGATAGAGAACTCAGAAGAGTACACCTAAAGACCAATCTCCGACTAATTAGATCAGGTTTGAAGGCCTCTGTGTCTCATGATTAAATAGAGCTAACCCACACTTATTCGTTGGTTTGAATATCAACTGCAGAGCTATAAAGTGCTGGCCAGCATACACGTATTAGCCTGCTTCGCTCTGCAGGAAAGACAAGACTCTTCCTTCTACTACAGGACGAAGTTTTTGATTCCTGTCAGTCCTACAATCACAACTTTTATACTTTTACTGTGCAAAGAAAAAAACCTTACAAATTTTACCAGAAAAGAATAATAATAGCTGTCATAAAATAAGCTTTTGGCTTGTAACATCTGTAACAGATTTTACATTTAAGGCCAATTTCACCAGCAGAATGATCAAAGGCCAGAGGTCTGTGTCTCTTTTTCCCAAAATCATATCTCCCAGATGTAGACTGTTTAGACATCACCTAAATAATGAGGCTCTTTCTTTCCTTCACTATCTCTCTCTGCTACTGTCCTCACCTGTCTGTCTCTTTTGTCTACTTTCTCTCTTCCTTCCTTGATCGTCTTCCTCTTGAAATCACCTGCAGAGGAATCGATAAGCTATCAGACCATGAAGTCTCCCAGACTCTCTCTTTCTCTGTGTGTTTCATGCTGTGTCAACTGGCTATCAGCCTGTCTCCGACAGTGTTTGTGCTCCTCACCCTGTCAGTGTGTGTGTGTGGGAGCGTGTGTGTGTGTATGTGTGTGTGCTGTCAAACTAAATCCCACATTTGATTGACAAAACATCCATCAGTCACTTACGGTAACTTGTGCTTGTCACTGTGTGTGTGTGTGTGTGTGTGTGTTGCCCCAGTAACTGCTATCTCAAATCAGACAGCTCTAAACTACTGGTAGAACGATATTCAAGTGAAATGCAGAGAAAGAGAGAGGGAGAGAGAGGGAGCAACGCTGACATCAAAGAGAATGAAAATGAATCCGAAAAAAAGAGAAAAGAGTGAAAGGAATGAATACAATAAATGGAGAGAAGGGGAGAAAAAGAAACAGAGAAAGAGAGAGAGAGACATGGCCAGAGAGCAACTGGGAGAGAGAGTAAATGAAAAGTGAAAAGAGGGTGAGAAATAAAAAGAGGGAGAGAGTTGAAACGAGGTCAGGCGCTGCTTAGAAAAGCACAAAGCTGAGCAGAGCTGAGGGAAAAGCATGAAGCATGAGAGAGACACAGCAGAGGTGTGTGTGTGTGTGTGTGTGTGTGTGTATGTGCAGTGAAAAAGGGAGAGACTGAAAGGTGTGCGACGGCAGGAAAGAGAGGTGTTTGTGGCAAGACAGGCCGAGAGAGGCTTAGGGCTTCAACATGCTGAACACACACACACACACACACACACACACACACACACACACACACACACACACACACACACACACACACAGTGCAGTTGTAATTGACACAAAAGACACTGAAACTAGTATCAATTAACAGACTGCACTGGCAAAACAGCAACCGATCACACAACCAACTAACTTCACTTCAAATATCAGTAAATATGTTTTATTAGCTTAGATGTTTAATAAAACTGATTTCTTTCATCTGTCATCAGAGTTTGATGGATTAATTATTTATTGGAGGGTTACACAGCGCCCACTGAAAATGTTAATTTCTTAATGACAGCCAGATCCCATATTTGACACTTCTCTTGTGTTTTATTTGAAGTTTTGATATCCATAAGAAGATATATTTGTGGTTTTAAGAACCAAAATCCATCTCAATGTGGTTTCTCATCTCCTCTCACAGGCTTCGCTCTGGAGCCCTAGTAACAACAGGTCAGTGAGCCAATCAGAAGAGAGGATTCTGAGCCTCTTCCTTCTGACTGTTTTATCACATTTCAGGTAAACGCTCACAAAATCAAATCCTGCAAGCCTGGATGGTGGGTCCAGGTGGGCGGGGCTTGGGGCACGGCTTAGGGCGGTTACTGCTTTGCTGTGACATCACAAAGTTACAGAAGTCCTGACGGCTCATTTTAAGGCTCAGTGTATGAACACAGGCTGTGTGCATTCCTCTGTGGCCTGAGCGCTTTGATACTCTCACAGTATTAATATAGAAGCTAGACCTGCTTTATAATCAAAAAAGACATGGAAATCTCCTCTCCTATCCTTCTATCACATATAGACAACCAGTCACACCCAATGACGACACCTCCTATGGGCGTTGGAGCTTCGACATGAGCTATTTTGTATTGTGAAACTTTATTTTGTAACAATACACGGCCCTGGTGAGTGATCCCTAATGACAGTCTTAATACTGTTTGAGGTTTTTTCCAACAGTCATGAACGAAAAGGAAGGGGGAAAATCTGTGTTAATATTTATCTTATGCATCAAGATGACTGTGGTGTATATGAGCACAACTCTCACTGGGCTTTGGTAAATCAATTCCAGACAAACACTGAGTATTAATGCAGAGTAAACACGTGAAGAAGAAGTCCTACAGCGAGGTGACAATAAAACCTGCACAAACTGATCCACTCTGTGTGTCTGCGTGTGATCAGTCGCTCAATGGTTCAA
>NW_019174586.1:9701175-10001727 GCF_002260705.1 Seriola dumerili
AATCAGGTAACAGAGGAGGAGAGCTTTAAAGAAATAGGGCAGCGAGCTAGCTCGGTGACTGCTGGGCCTCCACGCGCTTTTCCTACAAAGCCCTGAGCTGCTGGGTGAGATTGGATTCCCTCTCCTTCAACCTCTTCCTATCTCCCTCAGGTGTGTGTGTGAGCTGCGACGTGTGTGTGTGTGTGCATGTGCAGAGAATGACAAATTGTCTCACGCTCATGTTGACACTATCAATATAGCAACAGGGAGCCTGTGATGAATACAAATTGCCAGTAAAGGTTAGCTAAGGACACATGGCATACATACACACACACACACACACACACATGTGTGTATATACACACAACCGCCAACATATGTGCTCGGATAAAAGAAAGAAAAAAGGCCTTAAACGTGAAGAGTAATTCAGATAAGGGATGTACTGTATTCATGCAGCCAACATATGAAATAAATATAATCACCCGCTCATCCTCTGCCTCTGCACGTCATGGTGCGTGCATGGAATGGATGGATAACACAGTACAACGCCAATTTATCCACTCTGTATAGCAAAATCTGAAAATGATGCACACAACATACACAGTCGATATGTTGACGTTTGAAGCAAAGACATCCTGAATGACAATATTTACCCAGAAACAGCCGAGAATCATCCAAATTGTGTTGATTAGAGGGTAAACACAACATGTTGGGGTAGAAGGAAATGCTGCGGAACGCGGCCAGATAAACATGTTAGCAGTCACACAGTTCTTCTGGGCTCCTACTGGGCCCCACTGCCCGTCATCTATGCATTGTTACGCACCCTGTTGCCCCCAAGGCCCCCTTTATGTGCCCAAAGACCCAGAAACCGACCAGTGTTGGCATAATACCACCTGGCCCCACATTGTCTTTGTTCCTGTAATGCGGATAAACAACCTTTATTTGGGAACATGTTCCCTGTGAGCACAGGATAAACTCAAAATACTGAGGGTGTTGGAGCAGATTTTGAGACAATAATGCAGAACCAGCCTCATTTTATATTCTCCTAGATGCAAGCACTTTGCAGAAATCCAATTAGGGTTCCAGCTTATAATAATTTTCTTTGTTAAATAATCTGATGATTATTTTTTCAGTTAATAGAATAATCATGAGTCTGTTAAATGTCAGAAAATAGTTTAAAACGTCCATCACAGAGTCTCCACGGTAACAGCTATAAATGCCCTGTTTTGTCTAACCAACAATCCAATCGAGAAAAGCAGCAAATATTTATATTGGAGGAAGCTGGAAGCAGAGAATAATATTTATTTGCTTGATAAATATTAATCATCAAAATATTTCCCAAGTAATTTTGTGTCATTTGACTAAACCAACTGATCCACCGTGAGCCTTGGAGGTTTTTTGGGCACCTGAAGGTGTGGAGGTATCGGGCCATAGCACAGACCGGCCTCACCACAACATCACCATGACTGAGAAAAGTTGTGGGTTAGAGTCCCACAAGTGCAGTTTATCTCACTGACATAACCAAGATACTGAATCCACTCACTATCAGTGAGCCACAAAAAGGTTAAATGGTATGTAAATGATGATTTAACAATAAATAACTAAAGTGATAAATCCTGTGTGGTCTGCTGAGCATCTGAATGTGGCATAAAGATAAGAACCATAAAAAAAAAAAAAAAAAAACGGAGAGAGACGGAAAGGAGGAAGAAAATATGATGAGGTGATAACAGTGAATCACAGCGCTGACTGTGAAGTATATAATCTGTATTAAAACTATAGCCTGCAGAGAGTGAGGGAGAGAGAGAGACGAGATGGAGGAGAAATTTACATCTTCACATCCCACTCTGGTTTGAGTCACAGTGAGAACGAGCGTCAACCTGGAACAAGCCGACAAAAACCGAATAGATTTTCATATAAATTAAGACGGCAAAAAGGCAGCCAGTGAATCCCTAATAAGTGTCTTTCTCTCGCCCACCATCACGGTTCCCTCTTCCTCTCAGTGTAACACACGCGATGAAGCCATTGTGCGTGTTGGACACTTTGCACGGCTGAGTGCTGCTCTGCTGCTCCACCTCAGGGGAAGAAGAACTGTTTGGAAAATCCTGCAGAGTAGATGCAAGCTAGGAGACAAAACTGGATTTAGAGATTCTGCAGCGGTTTCCCAGTGTATAAAGATCTGTCCTGTCCATGGCCTGATCTGAGGGGAGTTTCCACTGCCGAGACTGTGACCTCTGACCCTTCCTGTTTGCTTGTGCTGTATGCATTTATTCCCCTTACTTACTCAAGAGACTACAATGTCAAATTAAACTATTCAGAATTAGCCTTTGTACATTCTGTGATGGTAAAGCAGCCTATAGAATAACACTACATCATCTCAGTAGGTCCTAATTAGGAGTATTGTTTAGCTGTGTTTGGCCTTAAACCATGCTGGTCAGTAAACCAGCTCTAGCCCTGTTTATCTCTGTGTTGGACACCAGGCTAAAGGTTAGCTTTACTCTGCTTTGTAGCAAAGACTAAAGATAAAGCTACATGATTAACAGAGAAAAAGTTAATAAAAAATTATCATAATGGAAACCAATGGATGGATCCTGGTGATAATACAGTTAAAACCACTGGTAGTGAGCATTAAATGAACCTGGATGATATCTTCACTTACTCGCTCTCAGTGTGATGCAAGCTGCACAATTAATCACATTAAAATTGCAATTCGGATTCATTTCTCCAAGCAATCTCAATGAGATCAGTTCTGCCGTGTTTGCATTAGCAGGGAGATTCACTGCTTTAAATCAAGGGCTCCTAATTACACCTGACTTGCATCAACAAATTACAAGACTAGATTACACCGCGTGACAAACTGCACACAAGCAGCGTGGACGGGAACTTTATTTATAGATTAGGATGATCAAAGGAACATATTTTGCAAGCAGCGATTTGTCATATAGTTTATGTATGGCACAGATTTATAACAACTGCTTGACATTAAAGGCGACAATGATGCTAACAACTGACTGTGCCAACATTAAAGGTCTAATATTTTACACTTTTCCAGTGTTTTATTTGAAGTGTTGGTCCATAAGAAGATATATTTGTGGAGAACCAAAAACCATCTCTCTGGAGCTCTAGCAACAACAGGTCAGTGAGCCAATCAGAAGAGAGAAACTGAGCCTCTCTTCTGATTGGCTGATTGTTTTCTGAGTGATGGAATAAAAAATAGCGCAGATTTCAGGTAAACACTCAGAGAAACCAAATCTGGCAAGGTTGGATGGTGGATCTAGATGGGCGGGGCTTGTGGCATGGCTGAGAGTGGTGACTGCTTTGTTGTGACATCACAAGGTTAAGTAAGTCCCGACGGCTCCTTTTAAGGCTCAGTGTGTGAATACAGGCTGTGTGCATTTCTCTCTGGACTGTGCACTTTGATACTTTCACAGTATTAATTTAGAACCTAGACCTGCTTTACAATCAAACATCACATGGAAATCTAATGTTATACAATATGGGACCTTTATCTCCTCATAGGAGAGATAATTGTCATCTCTTTTCTGAGTAAGAAAATCTTGTTCAACCCAGCATAATGTGAGTGTGTCTGTGCGTGTGTTAGCTGTAGCCTGTAATGCCAAGCAGGCCTGAGTGAGCAGCTGATGAATCACCAAGCAATTAATTATTGAAAGACCCCTCACCTGCCTCTGCTAGCATGTTAGCTCGAGACAGAACACTCCAACATGTGACACACACGCAGACAAACATGCACACACGCATACGGTTTAGGATCCTTGCTTACACACACACACACACACACACACACACACACACACACGCGCCCCGTGAGGGAGGGGGGTCAGCATCTAAGCCGGATGCCTGATGAACCTCAGAGGGATTTGGGAGGAAGCAGCCATATTCCCAGCGCCCACTCTGACGCACACACACCATGATGAGGATCAACCACACATAAACACACATTTGTAGTTTACACTTTCACAAACACACACACACACACACACACACACAGACACACACACACACAGACACACACACACACAGTTATCCACTAGGCACCTTGGTGTGGCACCACAGAAACCACCAGTGTTGGATTATGTGTTGGCAATATTACCCTCACCAGCGTCAGTTATAGCAGCAACAGAGCGAAACCGTATCTGTTTCTTTCAATTCAACAATTTGAAATTCATTTTAGCAGAGAGGAAATGTAATGACAAAACATTTAAACCAAACACAGCTGCTGAGTGCATCTCCAATATAATCCTTCCTACAACTTCCTATCCCACTCAGATTATGGTTAAGGGAACATTTTATTGCATCTATTGACCCTTTGACCTTTGACCTAGGTTGCAGTATTCTGTAATTTGTAGTATATTCACTGTGATTCACTCACTAACTGCATCAGCTACACCCCTGAAATATAAAGCAAACTGTAAAATGCAAATGTGGTCGAAGATCATATGCGCATTCTTGAATACATTTTTACACATACACATCTTATGCTGCATATGCATGCTTACGTATGTACGTGCAAATGATGCTCATGAGCTCAAGTGTGTGTGTCCAGCACACAGTGACAGAAGGGACAGGTGAGTCACTGTGGGGCTGCAAGCCGAACACATTACACTGCAGCACTGCACATCACGACTCAAGACAGCAGAGAAACGACACACGATAATGACACAGAATTGGCTGTTTAAAAAAAAAAAAAAAAAAAAAAAAAACTAGGAACGAGAAATAAAAACCTATAAAAGAAAGAAATAGAGGAGAGTCACAACAAAAAAAAGCCAAAACCTGTGAGCAGAGAAGGCGACAGATAAGATGCAGGCAGAGACAGCTTTCTGTCCGTCTGTCCCTGGCACAGTGTAAATCCCAGTCACCGCCAATAACACCTGTATCCATCACTCCTGGGTGGAACTTCAAAGCCTTGTTATTTATACACCTGTCTGTCTGGCTGCTACCTAACTGTCTGGATCCCTCACTCTTCTCTGTCACTGCCCAATTTAAATCAGATTTATTGGTCCACATCAAGAAGGTGATGCGCCTAACTGCTTGCAGACTAAGTAGAAATGCATTATGAGGGCGATTTATACGCCAATCAGACGAGTGTGTATGTGTGTTACTGCTTCATTCATACCAATATCTATGATGCGAGACGCTTGATAATCCCACTTTTATTTCTCTTTCCACCCACCATTTATTCTCACCATCAGGCCGGCCAGGTTTGTACAGGAGCCTTAACACTACATGTAAAGGAGTAATCCACCTTGTCTTTGGTAACTGTTGCTCAGATATTTCTCCACTGTACCTTCCTCAGTTTCCATGTCAATGAAAAAGCATTAGTCGCACTATTAAGTTATTGTTTCTTTGGCATTTTTTTTTGTTGAAGTTTGTGTTTTTGCTGGATTTCCTTTATCAATTCTCATGCTAAATTCATTGCTGTTTCTTTCTGCTGTTGATATGAGCATGAGCTTCCCTCTTTCATGAAATGATCTATCTTGTAGTTATATTACTGTTATCTCATCAATGAGCCATAGAGAGCAGAACATTTGTGATTCACATGAAAATTGAGCAGAAATGTTCACTTTAACAGCAAAAGACAATGCTTAGATTTAATAACTGGCAACTAAAAGCTTTAAAAATGTGACAAAATGATGTCGATGATGTCTGCAGAAACACACCATCAAGCTAAATGCAGCTAAATAGATAAACGTGGTCAGTAAGGGAGTGTGTGATTTCCGATCCAAAATCGGATAGGATCATCTGACAGCCAGGGATGAGGGCACGACTGCTTACTGTGTAGGAGCGTATGAACACCGCATGCACGCACGCACGCACACACACACACACAGAGAGGCATCATGGTTATAGTATAAAGTGCTGACTGACAGTATGAGGCTCTATAGGGCTACACAGCAACACAGTAATGGCTTTAAGCTTTATTAGCTTTTCCATTTGTTTGGTGTAGGCGTTGTTTCGGAGATGCAATTAATGTTTTAAACACTTAAGAGATGAGTTTTGTCTTGATTAGTCCACTTGATAATAACATGTCAGTTGGGGCACAGAGGAGGCGAACATGGAAACAGTGAGTAAATTGCTGATGTCTGCGGACAAGGTGCTCTTTAAAAGTACTTCCAAAGTTTTTCTGTTGTTTGTTTCAACCTCCAGTTCACGTCTTGTTCCTGTCTCAGGCTTCCCTGTTCTCTTCTTTGTGGGTTTTTTTTTTTTTAATCACACCCCTTCAAGTCTTCAAGTCATAATTTAACGAGTGGGCAAAGCTGCAGTTAACAGTCTTGATTGAGTTTGAATAAAACAACCTTTTTCAATTCCATATGACACAGAGGCTCTGACATTTGGACTTCTCTTGAATCTGACTACATGTTTTCTGTAGAATACAGTGGAGTAACTTGGACGCAATCTTTGCAATAAAACTTTTATGATCCCTTTGAGGAAACTGGTGCAACTATTTTTACTTGACAACTTGACCTCCAGACTTGAAAAGAACTTCAAATAAACTTGACCGAAAACACACATGTAGCTTGTTATTGTGAATATGTTTGTGACAACGTTTAAATTTTCAAATAGGAAAAGGGAGATTCCACTTTTTTCTCCCTGAAAACCAACACGTGTGCTTTGAATTCACATGTGAATTTCTCTGTAAGAGCACAGTTGCTTAACCGCCACTCCTGAACGACCTAAACAGACTAGACGAGCCACGGCTAATATTTTACTAGCATGTGCCCTGTGGCTGGTTGTGTCCTGTTACAGCAGGATGTGGTGACTGACGTTAAGTCTGCCTGATCTTCCCAGACTAAATCTCCTGAACGGACCAAGACCGGCCTTCGACACCCGGTCAATGATTAGAACTGAAATAGGTTTGAGAGACCAGCTGCACTCTAAACCGGCCTCTCAACAGCCCCAGTCATATAACTGGAGACAGAAGACAAAGACATGGTTGAAAGGAAAGGAAAACTGATCTGTAATTGGTTTCACCAGGAGGAAATCTGATTGGTTTTGTGTTTAGATAATGGCAGTGGCAAGTAATTTCAGCGTCACATTTTTAACATCTATGCTGAATGAGGCTGCTATAGCTAACAGTTGTTCAGGTTAACTAAATGACTTTCAAAACTGCAACTTAAATGTTTTGGGGCGGACGCTAAAGAAAAGACAGTTTCCTATGTCACAGTAACCTAGAAACAAATCTACTTTATCAAATCTTTCACTTTCACAACAGCCTTTTAATGTTGACCTAAATTTGTGGAACACGAATTAACACATTCACTGCAACCGTGAACTTATCTAAAGAGAGGCTGTATGTGAGACATAAATGTCCGGGGACCGGACTTTACCCTGTCAGCTCCAAGAGTCCATGTGTGGATTTCAAATTCCTCTAAATCTTAGAGATATTGATTATTATCTCCTTCAGCTGCAACGTAGCAATGTGAAACTATTCTATTTATTTCCTAAATCAACATATGTTATATGTTGTGGTAAGTACGTGTGTTCACCTGTGTTTTTACAGCAACGACCAAACCACTGAGTAATCACATGAGCCCCCGGTCAGTGATCTGGTGCAGTCTGATGTGATCATCACTTTGAGAGCGAATTTTTCAAAAACCAAAGACATCAGATAAAAGATCAACCCTACTTTCCCAGAGCTATAAGAAGTATAAGTCCCCTGGTTCTTATAATGACAAAACATTGATTTATAATGTCAACGCTGCGGCAATGTCTACCAATTATATTTGCAGAAATTAAATGGTAATCATTTTGACAGGAAGTAGATGTTGTTGGTCTCTAGATAAATCATAAAATCAGTTCTGACCTTCTCAGTCATTTGTTGGGATTCAATGTGTGAAAAAGAAATAAACTGCAGCACCATCAAGTTGGTAAAAATCATTGCTGAGCAGAAACATTTCCTGACATCTACAGACAACAATTCACATGAAAGGCAAACAATTTTTGCAAATCAGGGCCATTCTTGCTTCAACAGCTTCAAATGCTCATGTGCCATAAACCCACTGAATCTAAATATATCATAAAATGCTGAGAGGGAAGAAGTGGAGAGAAATGACAGTAAGCATGTGTACTGTATGTGTAAGAGAGAGAGAGGTAGAGGCTGTATGGCAGAGAGAGAAAGAGAGAGAGAGAGGAGGAAGCAGTCACATGCTAGGAGGAGGGAGGGAGGGGGGAGACTGTCTGTCACCCGTCTACGTCACGAGTAACGCCTCCCTCCCTTCCCTCCCTCCCGCCCTCCACTACAACTCACATGACTGCAGCAGCCCTGTTCTGTAACTCCAGTCACGAGGATAGAGTAGTATTACAATAACCAGCCGGCAGGGGCGAGCAGCACAGACACACACTGAGAGAGGGAGAGGGAGAGAGAGAGAGAGAGAGGGAGAGGGAGAGAGAGAGGGAGACGGACGAAAGCTACCAGCCAGCCCTAATAACCCTGAGTAAATATTAACTTACTAAGGCTACATTTGTAGAGTAGATAACCTTATCGTTCTACACATGAAGAAAGAACTTAAGCAGTGATACAATGTACAATTAGATTTTTTTTTCCCTGTTCCTCATACTCATGTTGCACTTTTATCTCTCTCTCCCTCCATGTGTCACTCAAGGACTTTGCAGCAAACCAGCATTACAAGCCCCAGAAGAACGATGTGCAAAAATTAGACTCCGTGTTTTCCCGTTCTTTATGCACCATTCCAGCAAACATATGTCTCCTGCATCATTTTACACACAAAATTCAGCCTGATGTATTTGAGGTCTATGGAAACTTTTGGACGTGTACTTGACTTGGAATGAGGTGCTGTGGTTTTTCACAATGATCGAGGTAGCAATGACTGATCAACAGCATCATAAAGGGTGGGATAGTGTATCATAGCAGGTGTTATCAAAATGATAAGATGACTGTTAAATAGTAGAGGAGCATAATAATGCCTTTGCAGATTAATGGGGTCATGATAAAAGTCACCACTGAATATATTATAGACATGCAAGTGTCTGCAGGGATGTTGTGGTGATACCATGGGACACACTAATCCAAAATGTAGCTATGGTAAAGCCATTGTATAAACTCAATAAGCTTACAATATACAATAAGTACAAATATGAATGGTATGGTTGAGTGATGTCACAGGATGTGACGATCTATTGATGTGGTTCTTCCTCAATGATGGGCTGTTTCTTCTCATTTACCGCTTCACATCATGCAGTTCACATCTGTGTGTGTGTGTGTGTGTGTGTGTGTGTGTGTGTGTGTGTGGAAGCACATGTCACTGCTGCATGTTATAAATAGCCCACAGTCTCCCTGGATCCCACCACACACTGAATTAACTCGCTTAAGCTGCCAATCACACACACACACACACACCTATCACATCCTCCGATGACCGTGCAATCAGAGCAATAACAATCACCATGACGTAATCTTATGTCACACTGTGATGCAGTAAACACCGGGGTCCCATATTCCAATGACAGACAGTGTTGTGGGTTTACGTGCACGGCAGAAATCCGTGTGTGTTGTGGAAGCACGACTCCACAGCCGCAGAAAGGTGGAGATGGACCTGATACGTTCTGTCGTGTGAGAAATAGATCCCCCCCCCAACCAAACCCCATTCGGAAATCTGCTAATTTATTGTTTCCTTCTATGTGCGCAACAAAATACATATCATATTGCACAACATAAAGCTATTGTTAATCAATAATTTCTTCTAGTAAATTCGGAATGCATATTATTTGCAAAGCAACACTTAATTTCGATGAAATCTCAACTTCTATAATTGTTTCACACCACTCGCTACCGCCCCCCGCGGTGCACTTAGATAGGAGAACATTCTGGGATTAACAGGAGAACCAATTATAAAAGTTGAATTATTATTTTAATAAATGCTGCTATGTGTGTTGAGTGTAAACCGAATTCAATCAAACACCCTATCCATTCATTTATAATATGAATTTATGTTTTACATGTCATGCCTGATAGCCTGCAGGCAAGGAATCCCTGAACTGTAGAAATTTCTGAACGCAGTTTGGCGTCATGACGTTTCCTTGAAATTTAGCGCAACATAATTTCCCTGACCCCCCCACCCCCCCACCCCGGCAACACCATCGCTTAATACACTGTCCGTCATCACCACCCCTCCAGAAACACAGCCCAAAAAGATCCACCGTTTTCATTTGGCCAAAGCAAACTACCGTGTGAACCAGACAAACGTTTTGTAACCGTTACCAAACGATTACGCAAACGATTACGAAAACGCAAAATCGCTCCAACTTTCTCAGCTGACCAAAACCCTCCGTCTCCTCTGCATCTCGTTGCTCTGCAGACCATTATCTGATTAATTGGCCAATCTGGGGTAAAAATTACAGCGATGGGAGTTTCTCAACTTTGCAGCGCAACGAGCGAACCTGCAGACACCCAACGAAGAGACCCACAGATCCCCAGTTAAGCTCACGGTGCGGTGGCAAGCAGCTTATAGTGGAGTGCATAAATAACATTACACAGCACTGATGTAGCCTATAGCAGTGTTTCCACAAACGGACTCTTTATTGAGCATCCGCTTGGATTGTGCGAGAAAAATGTACACAACACACGTATATACATCGAGCCGAGCAACACATCAAGAAAAAGACACACAGGTATGCATTTTCTCTGCCCAAATTTTAAATCTAAGCAGTCCTGTAGCCAGTGGATTAGTATCATAATGTCATAATATCATAATAGTCCTCAGGCCAAGTCCATGCGTTCAGGGGCGCACCACGTGTCCAAGTCTCCGGCACTGAAATTAAAACTTCCCTCAAGAATGCGTCAAAAGTTTCCCAAGCGCCCCTCTGCATACCAAATAATCCTCCCCGAGCAACAACACACCGGCTGCCCTCCGCTTCCAGCGCCAACACACAGACATTTATTCGTTTAATCCGTCCAGTTCCCTCATTGCCCACGACCGATGACATTTCCTCCAAAAACACGTGAAAGCCAGACCTCAAGACATAGTAGACATTCACACACACACACACACATACACACGCAGACCGAGACACCGGTTCGCACTGAGCTGAAGAGATGCTGCTGACAAGCCGGGCGAAAGGCTCGCATCAACCGGGGATAGCGTGCGCTACAGCCGGCGACACGCGAAGACGCACCCCGGTCTGCAAAGCCCAAAGTCCCGTCCGTCCATAGAGGCTGGGATCTTACCTGGCTGCCGGAGTTTTCTGTCAGGTAATTGAAGACAAAGGACGAGAGTTCCTCATCTAATAGTGGAGCGCAGTCCGCCATCTTCTAGTGAATGAGGAGCCGTGGAGTCAGAGAGCGGAGTATAGGAGGAGGAGGAGGAGCAGTGGGCACAGGCCGCCTGCAGGGGGCGCATCTGTTTACACACAGAAACAAACCAAGACATTAAAGACACGCGG
Organism: Seriola dumerili; assembly: GCF_002260705.1. NCBI lineage: Eukaryota > Metazoa > Chordata > Actinopteri > Carangiformes > Carangidae > Seriola > Seriola dumerili. Next base: position 9,712,570 of record NW_019174586.1, read on the forward strand.
TTCTCCAAAGTGGGGTCTGGGGACCTCCAGGGGCCAATGCAGTGACTCCAGAGGTCCCATAATAAAATGAGGAATAATTTAATTTAATTGTCAATGAAATGATTGGAAATTATTACCATTTATTTGCTACAATTTGTCTTGTGGAATCACATAAAGTGATTTCAATAAATGTTATAATAATAATTAAATGAGATTACAGGTATTTTTTTAATGTCAAACGTGAAGGTGTTCAATATTTACAGGTGAAATATATGTGCAAATATGATATCCTGAATAACCTAAATGATTTGTTCACAGTATTTATAGACTACTAGCTAATCTCTCCTTATTTATTTACTAGTGGTTTAATTGTAATCAAAATTTGTATGTAATACCTCAGATCAACAATTCAGCATTATCGTTTGTCATCAAGGCCAGAAACAAACAAGCTAACATAAAAGAAACCAGTTGGAAGCTGCTTTTATTCAGTGCAACTTCAGTCATCATCACAAACACTAAATACAAAGGGCCTGACCGCTCAGGACGCACTTTGTAGGCTTGAAAGCTCCGGTTGCACCTCTCTGCCTTTGTTTTGAGAAGCCGCCACAGACATAAGTGTTGGCAGAACCCTGTTTCTGTTGCTGGGTAACTGCAAAAACCAGCTTCTGTCAGTCATTTAGCGTTGTTGATGACATATAGCTGATGCCACTGAAACTAAAGAAAAACCTGATCCCCTATTTCAGTTGCAGCGCTGCAAATTGATGCCGTTTTTGTTGACATGAGATGAGCAGGAACAATGAACAAAAACCTTTCTGTTTTAACAGCATCAAGGTCTGACTGTGCTGTAGGAGAGTTGATAGGGAAGTGCAGCGATGTTTTTCAGATGCTTCTCTAAAGATCATAAGGGTGAGTTGAAGTAATCAAATGTTATCAAGTACTTGTTACACATTTCTAATTGTAAAAGTAATTACAATACTTTGGTAACAAAAAAGTAATGATTTACTTTACTCATTGCAAAAAAAAAAACCTTTCAACACCTCCAAACCCTCCACCGCCACTTCTCACATCCGATGTATTTAACTTAGAGCCAGACAGCCTACAGTTTGGAGGTATTTCCTGACCATCAACAGCTAATGTAGCCCTTGGGGGGGGGGGGGCTAGAGCAAGTTGGCTGCTGATTGGCGGTTTGATCCCCGGCTCCCCCAAATCCAGGTTGCATCAGGAAGGGCATCCGGTATACAATCTGTGCCAACGCCATGCTCACAGGAGCAGCCAAAAGACAACAGCAACAACAGCTAACATAGCCCTGGTAGCTGCACGCTTATCCTCACTGTTAGGCTGGTTCACCACACACCCTCCAACTCCCCGCAGATCCCTCAATGTTGGCTCACCCGTGTTAAAATGACACACTTGGTGCTCAGCTTTGCCTTGTGAAGGTCAACCATTTGTAGTTATGTTGTTGTTTGCGGCTGGGAGAAAGAACAGTGACCCTGCTTAAACTAGCCAATTCACCTTAAGACTCAACCTGAAGCAGACTCGAGGCCGATTGGTAGAATTGGAGGCCATCCTCCTGTAAAAAGAACCGAGGCCATAGGTCGTTCGTGCAGCTGGTTATTATGAAGAATGTCTTCCTGTAATTGATGATGACTGATGCTTTGGTTTGAATTCTGCAGTGCACTTTGGTGACGAGCATCTGCATGTGCTGTGATTGTGCGATCAGAGCTGTCCTTCTACCTCCCTCCTCTGCAGCTCTATCACAATTTGATGAAGATGTCAGGTCACTGTCAGTTTTGTGCGTTTCTGGCATGTGATGAAAACATTTTAGCAGAAAACGACTTTTGCAAAAAAAAAGTTATAAAACTAAAGAAGTGATCAGTTTTATGTCAGTGACTCATGCAGTTTGCAAGATCACACTGGGAATTACAGTAACAGTATCATGACATGTGGTGGATCAGGATACAACACATGAAAATCAGTTATATCTGAGTGTGACTTTGGTTTGGTGTTTTATTCAATGTGAAGTTATTAAATTATTCTTTAAAGATGAAATCATGGCCTGATGAAATCTAAACTTTTATAGTAGTGTAAGAGATTTTTATGGCAGTCTGTTCTGTGATTGCACCACATGTTTCCACAATTGAAGCTATTCCCACAAGCAGCTGATATAGGCCGGAAGGGAAAATCGAGCATTAGGACACACACACTGACAGCATTGAATGTAATGTTATCACTGCATTGCAGCACACGGCTTTTCTACTCTCTCTTTCTCTCTCTCTCTCTGTGTTGTGTGTGTGTGTGTGTGTGATGGTCAGGAAAACTGTCAGAGGCAGGTGATGGCCAATAACGGAGCTCTATGTGTCTTTCAAAAGCCTGGCTGACAACACTGACCCTAATGCTGTGCATGTGTGTGTGTGTGTGTGTGTGTGTTTACAATTGAACTTCTGTCTGTGTGAGGACCAATTTGTTTTGAGTCTTCTTCTGAGCTCCTCACTCCTTCTGACCATTGCTCCTGTCTGTGATAGTACGGTACACAGCGCGGCAGCGGTGTGATTACTGGGATGAGGGATGGCAAAAGAAGTCTGACTGGTCAGGAAAGACGAGCCGTCAGTTGATCAAACAGGTTTCTAACAAAACTCATGCAAATTTGTTTGGAAGAGAAAACAAAGCTGAGACGTTCAACGCGCTCCGTGGACCAACATCATGTTTAAATCAAAGTGTTCGTATTGTCATTGTGTGTCATTGTACGTTTTGAGTGTGCTCATTGTTTTACCTCTACATCCAGCGGTTTCGATCATTTGGCTAAACTGGTGACTTGTTTAAAACCTATTTGATTGTATGACAGTTTTCCAGATCTCAGCCACGCCACACTTCGTTAAAACAATGAAACAATGAAAAACTGGAATTACCGCTTTGCAGTTGCCTGCCTCCATCACTCAGACTAGTTACAGGTTACATCCCTGTTTATCCAGTCATACAAAATATTAAGTGTTCGTGTGAAATTCTGTCATAGTTGCTGTGTGAAGTCTAGAGTAATGGCTAAAAACGTCTTTTGTGTAGTCACAGTGACCTTTGACCTTTGACCTTTGACCACTAAAATCTAATCAGTTCATCCTTGAGTCCCAGTGGACATGAAAAAAAATCCCTCATGGCGTTCATGGCGTTATCGTGTTCACGACAATGAGCCAGACGGATGGACAACCCGAGAACATAATGCTTCTGCACCTGCGACAGCCATTTTGAATAAAAAGAGTGATTTGCCGGACTTATAAGGTGTGCATTATGTCAGTGAAGGTCCTCACAAGTATATAACTACAAAAGACAGACAGAGAGTAAGAATGTGCAGAGGTTTTGCATATTTCTGTTTTTAAAAGAGAGGAAGTATTTAAGTGAGAACAAGGGAAACGGAAATGTGTGTGTATGTATGTTGTATATATTTCTGTGTGTGCGTGTGTGGGAGAGAGTGGGTCTGTGTCATGTGAAGATACTGTGGCAAACAGAAATGGAGATGCTCCTCTTCCCTTCATCTTGATCAGACTACATTATTCTATATTCTTTTTCAGGTATCAGCGGCTTCACTTCTCAAACATCACTGTGAATCTCAGAGTTTGTCTCTACTTGTCACATTGTTAAGTGAAGACTCATACAGAGGCTGCTCGTTAATCCACAAGTTCAGTCAAGCCTGTTGAAGACAATTGTTCATAAAATCTCATAAAGCACACCTACATCTCCTCATCAAATATAAATAAATATAATATAAAATAAAATAATTATGCAAAACAGGCAAAAAAAAAATTCCTCCTTTTTCTCTTTAACACTGTTGTGAAACAGTCATTCTGCATGTGCTTTGTATTTCTGACTTTAGTTGCTGGTGACAACAAATAGCCAAAAGGAGACAATGGTAAAAATAAAAATCAATCATAAGTGGCGTCAGTCCCGAACGAGACCTTCTTTGGCATTTTGCACCAACGCTCAACAATCATACAGAGAGAAATCCATCTTAGAAGAGACATAAAGATAAAATTCTCCTACCACAGGAGCAGGAAATAGACCAGAATGCAATGCAGTTACATGACAGGTTTTGTTTTTGAGTAAATGATGAAATATGGCTCACATTCTTCTTATCTCTGTACTGTTGTGCAACAACAGCAGGTATAACCAACAACAATTTTAACTATAATGCAATGTTCATCACTTGTTTTGAATTCAAAACTTGCTGCCTAACATGTAATTCTCAGTCATTACACAAGCTCCCATGACACTTGTGCCTCTTGGCTCCTGTGCCTTCATAATACTTAATTGTTTTAACTGCAGAAACATGTTTCCATGCGTTCAATGTTGATTACTTATTATACAGTGTAATTTTGTTCCTCAGAATTTGAATGTAATCTGATATTTAGGCGAGTTGATATAGTTGGAGTTATCAGCCTGAGAAAAAATGAGCTGTTGACCCCTACTGACTTGTTACTCGCACTCCCTCTGCTGTGTACCAGTTACCTATAAGTACTCATCAAGTATCATTTATGCAGCTGACACCATATGGTAGCCTCTGAAAATTTGCCAATGCCCCATAAACCAACCAGTACGCCTCATAAAAAACATAAAAATATTTAGGAACAAGCGCAACACAAGCATAATATAAACTGAAAAATAAACCCAATTTCCTTTTTTAAACTATGTCAAAATACTCTGCTATGTTTAATATTTTGTTTTACATGGTTTTCCAAGATAAAAAAGTGAAAAGAAAATGGAAAACTGGGGCATGAAGTACATCTACACTTACTTCCTCATTGAGAAACTCTGGATCAGGCCTTGTGCCCCGCCCACCACTGCTGCGTACGCTAAGTTGACAAGTGAAAGAGCAGAGAGTATCAAGGGGGTTTAAGGAGGAAACGTGACGACTAGAAGACGTATCAGAGCGGTAAGCTAGGTATTTGTTTATGTTGTTTGTTAGCTAGTAAGTAGCAGTGGCTCAGACAGTATTAGTGGCTGTGCTAATGCAAACTCTCGCTCTACTGACAAGGTTTCGGTGACTGGTGAAAGATGGTTAGTCTTAGAGGAAACATCAGAGACTCAGCCACATGTTTGAGCCTTAGTCAGACCCAGAATCAGATGAGGAGTCTGTTGAGACCAAAATCGACGACTACCCCCCATCCCCGCAAGTTGACGGGATTGGTTCCCTAGGTATATGACGTGTACAACCCTGGCTGTGTGAATCTGTTTTTGTGAGACTGTCATTAGCTCACTGCAGTTCCAAGGTGGAAATATACGCAGTCATGGCACTGACTGATTATTTCGCTCATGCTATGTCTTGGGATGGATGTGTCAACAAACACAGGAGACTGGTGTTCGGTTCCAGTGTGATACCAGCAGTTTGTTTCTTTCGTCCATGACCTTTCCACAACCTTAACCACATTGTTATTGTTGTAACCATGACAACCAAGGTCCTTTAATCTTAAGAAGTAATTTATTTTAACCCAAACTACAATCTTTTCCTAAACCTAACCAAACCTTGACCGTTCCACAGCTGTTGTCATGTCTCATAATCCAACCTACACCCAAACAACACCTAATTTTTGTTTTGTAAGCGCTTGAAACTGAAAGACTTTCATGTTGTACGAGTCATAACAACAGGTAAAAATCATAAAAATGTTGCCATAATTTACCAGCTTGTTTGTATGTTGTCTGGTCGATGCCAACGAACTGTTACAAGTTGACATTCCACCGATGTCCTCTTCTTATGTTACTGCATTTTATATTTACGTTTCAGACCTCCAGCCAACCCTCTGACCCAGCAAGACTGCCAGCAAAATAACCTTCAACTTCCAAATTACCGGCATCACAGGAAACTAATATTCAGTGGGTGAAAGGTCGGAGGTGAGACCAGGCTGTTTGTGAATGCAAAAAAATATTCCTGAGGCGAGCTGGGCCAAGAAACTGAGAGGTACAGCAACAGCCAAACAGGACAAGAAGAGGTGTTCACAAAAATATGGTCTAAATTAAGGTGTCTTCCAACACCAACTCCTCAGGGAAACATCTCCCAACCGCACTTTTTATATTTAGTTATCTCTGTAAACAAACAATAAAAACTAAAGGAGAGAGGAAAGAAACAGAAAATGCACCAGAGAGACATGGAGGTTTCGCAGGGGGCTTACAAAAGAAACGTCTCAAACCAAAAGAAATCTCCACTCAGGATGACAAACAGGCTATAAGCTGCAGAAACCCAGGCGGCGTTAGTGCCTCCGTATATCACAGTGAGCTGCAGCAGACCACCACAGACACTAAAGAAACAATCCACAGCTCTAAACTGTAAACCGAGATGATGTGTGTCTTAGCAGCATCCAGACCATCCAAGCTGACATTTCAATAATGTTTAGTCCTCAGGGTGCGGTCACCCAATAAAAAAAAACAAAGGTTGCGATCTAAGGTCAGAGCGTTGCGAAGCAGGGCTGGTATGTGCCAGGTGGTCTTAGCGGTGCGTGCAGTGTTTCATCTTAAGTGGGGATTCCAATAATAATTCAGGTTACGTTCCCAGTTTACCTCTGTGCTCCGAAATCGGCCGATCAGAAAATAACCACAGTGAGTTTCTGAGCTCTGCTGACACGCAACGGTCAGGACATCAGATGACTTCAGGGATAATTGGGCTTTCCAGCGGTCGTACCTTCATACCAGAGGTGAGGAAGTAAAAAAATTTGTTGTTGTTCTTGTCTGGATTAAATTTGTTTTTAATGACGTTTTCTCCAGAAAGTTTCTGCATTTGTATTTTGCTGCTATCATGTGCTGGAGTTTTGATACTTTAAGTCCGTTTTCTATCTCCATGCACTCCGATCCACCTGGGATCATGCATGAGTTCAGCCAATGCCAGGCAAGTCTGCATATTAAATTATGAGATACCGTATCTTTTTTTTTAAAGTATATTTTTTGGGCTTTTATGCCTTTAATGGACAGCACAGTGGAGAGTGACAGGAAACGGGGAGGCAGAGAGAGGGGGAATGACATGCAGTGAAAGGCCGTCCGATGCGGGATTCGAACCGGGGCCGACTGCAGCGAGGACTGTAGCCTCTACACATGGGGCGCCTGCTTAAACCACTACGCTACACGACGCCCCGAGATACTGTATCTTATATGCAAACTTGACTGAGGTTCATCCTCTGAGGAGAAAGAATGTCCAGAGCAAATGTCATGGCACTACGGCCAAAACATCGTGTTGCATCCAAGTGAAATTTTAGCTCTGACAGTGAGAGCACAAGAACAGTATGTAAGGCGGTGACCAAAAATGTTAAGACTCATCCTCTGGAAACATCCACAGCTGTAGCCATGGGCTGATACTCCCTCTCCAAAAACATGGAAACCTTGCTTGAGCAAAACTACTACTGACTATGTCAGTCAAACAATATGACAATTTGACAACCAGTTAATCGGAACATCATCTGGATAAATACAAACATGGCAAAGAGATGTCTCACATAACAATGCCACACTTTATTATGAGCTGCTCTTGGTTGAAAACTGCATGTGAACTGTATTTTGTTCATCCTGGAGGGGCTGTCTGAATCCAGTCATGAGACTGTACAAAATATTACAGGGAAATACCTGCAAAGCTCATGCTGCTGGAGCAGGGGAAAGGGAAAGGTGAGGTAACACAAAATAGAAAAAGAAAATACAGCCTTGAAAGAATAGAAATGTACCTCAGTCACCTGGAGATGGGAATGCTGCAATGGGGATGGGATTGCAGTGTCCCCAGGACCCCCTGCTTCCCGCGGCTATGTCCACAGCAAATTTCATGTCAGTCTGACTGGTAAAACCATCAGCCAAACAAAATTGCCATCCTTAGGCCGCGCTACTAGCGATGGGAGTTTTGCATGCTGTGAACATGTCATTATGGGATTTTGAATCACAACAAAATCTGTCTACAGTTTTTATTTTTTATTTTTAAACGTCTCCACCTACTTTATGTTGGCTCATCTCGGGATCTTCAGATCAAACAGTGGCTGAGAGAAATCCAGTCATGTTCCAGATATAAATATCCACGACAGGGGACCTCACTGATACATAGTAATCTAGACAGGCAGCTAGCCAGTCAGTCAAAGAAGCAGTCAGTCACGCAGGAGGTCACACAGCCTGATACTGTGTTGACACTGCAGAGAAATCTGGTTTGTTTCTTCATTGTACACTCGAGGACTGACTGTTCATTTGCATGTTAAAGGTGCTCTGTGAAGTTTTCTTCTAAATAAACAAAGGTTACTGTTAGTGTTACTCACCACACTGTGTTTTTCCTTCACGTCTAACAAACATGTCGAATGCATATCCTTCTACCGTATGTCTGCCTGCTTTTGTCAGCCACCAGCTATCACATGCCGCTCACCCGTGCGTGTGCATGTGTGTCCTCATGCACGTACACAATACAAATAAAGCAGGGGCAAACTCATTAAAAAACATTGCTCCATAGCACGACTAGTGGTCACAAACTCATCCACAAAACGGGATAATGACGGTAACAAAATGGCATTTTCCAATACAAGAATGAAACAGCAGGATAATCTTCATGTCATAGCAGTTTTGAACTGCAATGCAGAATTGCTGTGACACACTAAACCACATCAATGACATAGTTGTAGCCATGCTTCATGCTGCAGTAATAGGTCAAACGCTACTCGCAACATGACATCAGATGGAGGGATAATGTCCCGTTTACTACTCTACATTTAACTGACAATTATAGTTATTACTGCAGGATTTTTAAAATGTTGTATTCTAGACACAATAAGCTCATAACATTTTCAACAGCATGATGATGTAGTCAGATCAGGTACATTTTAAAAGAGACTATTTTACTGCTCACACTTCACTACTTTAACTTAACAGTAAAATTTTAAATGCAAGACTTTTGAAAATGGATCTGTTGTCTTCTTGCTACACTGTCATTGCTATAAAGGATTCAACTTACTTATAATCTTTAAATAGACGGAGAAGCAGCCTGTCGGAAAGCCAAACAGTCAGCTACTCGGACACACTGAAAAACAGTCAGCCATGCTGCCACTGAGCCAACAGAGCAGCCTCACCGCAGAGCCAGTGAAACACATTTTACTGTGAAATAGGCCAATAAAAAATGTGATGCGTGCACCAGTGCAACACTTACAGTATTAAATATTTGCATAAAGAGCTAATAAATCATAGTAAACAATAGTAAATTACAGATAAAGGAACAATCCATCCCATAATCCAGTTTTGATTGTAATAAGATGAACTGTAACTGGTGTGAGTGGCGCTCTGAAGACAGAAGTCAGAAATGTAAACAGGACCCAGAAAATGCAAATTCTGGGGCAGTTTTAGACAGATATTCAAATCAGATGATGAATATCAAGCAAAGGGAAGTTTTCTCTTTTATTTATTTATTTACTTACTTATTTATGTTGTTGTTGACATCCATTTTAAACAGTACTGAAAAAGAACCCAACATTAGCTTCCAGAATCAGCACCTACCCCGGCCTCTCACTGTGTTAGGCTATATTTAATGATGAGGTCTTCAAAACGAATTCATTTACATTTCTTATCCTTAAATAAATGAATCTTGTGTGGAGGACATTACTGAATCAAGAGTGCTCTGATTTATGGGAGGATTTAATTCAAGGCAGCAGGAGATCATTGACATGTATCAGGGGAATTTCATTACTTGCTTGGCCAATCTGGTGAAAGGCTGCAGGAGAAATACTGTGTGGAGGGGAATCAGAGTGATACAGGTATTAATTCATCCGTGTGTGGTGTGTTGTTGTTCGCGTGTGCTCGTGCTTGTTCAGTCGTTTGCTTACTCACTCGTTCCTTCCCTCAGTCATTCTTTGGCTCGCTCGCTCAGGCAGTCGCACTGCCAGCAGGCTGACCTTGAACTTTGCACTACTTAACACAGAGGAGGGGGCTGACAGCTCATGTCTGTGTCTACTCATATGCTGCTATCATATACATGGCATCAAATGCAGTTCTCTTACCACAGTTAAACAATGCTTTACTTAGATACCTATTAACTTGTTTTATGTTATTTATGTCAATGTATTTTATGTGTGTTTTGCCTTCGTCTCCGCAAGTGGAACAGCTGTAAACTTTGCTCATCACAGCTGAAATCATTTCATACATCTGAATCATTAAGTGTCATTATTTTCAAATTTTCTGTGTTTTTGTGCATCTTCAGAAAAATTGGCTGTTGCTATGATGAGATAACAACAACAAAAGAATCAATTGATTATTATAGTGGAGACATCCAGTGAAGGAAATTATTTAATTTTTCTCTCAATCAGAAAATAATTTTATCGTTCATCAGGATGTCAATGTATAAAAACATTCAATCTTGCTCGTTTGTGACCATAAGATAAAAATAAAATAATGATTTTCAGAGAAACATGAGATAAATAATTTATACCCGTGTTTTTCAGATGTCTTTTAAAATTCATAAAATGACACTGAAATGAAAAATTATGAAGATCAAGACATCTGTGTGCACACATTCATGCACTTCGCTCTCTTTGTAACGCATATGCTTTGTGCTTTGGATGAGAAACTACATTTCATGAGAGAAATAATCATCCTTAAGCAGAGGAAAATGTTGGCATCATGCATCTGCAAGGAGAGAAGACAAGGAGAAAATGCCTACAGCCACATAACCTCAAAAATATACTGTATATATGGTAGAATATTATTAGTCAAATAGGAGGTGGTTTAAAACACAGGGTCTTCATCAGAGCAGCAATAATAAAAAACAAATGTATGGTACTCTACATAGACAATATACCAGTAAACATTTCTACATCACCACAAGCACAAAATTCATTCATTCAATATCCATACCGTTTATCCTTTTAGGGTCACAGGGGGGCTGGAGGCAATCCCAGCTGACATTGGGCGATGGCGGGGTACACCCAGGACAGGTCGCCAGTCTATCACAGGCCTGACACATAGAGAGAAACAACCGTTCACATTCACACTCACACCAAAGGGGCAAACTCCACACAGAAAGGCCCCAGCCGGCCGGCAGCTTCGAACCCGGAACCTTCTTCCTGTGAGGTGACCGCGCTAACCACTGCAAAGAAAAATCACAACAACATCAAAACATAAATACAATGAAAAAATGTAAATGTTAGACTCAGACATACTAAGTCATCAAACTGAAAATCCAATAGATTTCCCTCTTTTTGCTGCACAGTCACCACCTCTGATGGACTGTTCTCTAATGTATTAATGGCACAACACTTTGTCAGACATCATGCATGTAACTGATAGTTTTGGAGGATGGAAGAAATAATTGGCATTAAAAGCCTAACACTAAATATAGGCTTTTTAAAATGACCTTTTCCTTGTTCTGCCTTTTCTTCTTTTTTTTTTTTGTAATTTCATGAGCATCTTAAAGTTGCCCAGATTAACTGCATCTGAAATATGAGTCAGAAATTTGCCTTTGCACATGTGTTTATGGACAAACTGTTCTTATTTATGCACTTTTGTATCTGGTTTACATTTACCTGAACACACAGGCGTCTTTGCCGAGCTCCGCGGTGTAGTAGGAGGCTGCATGTAACGCTGCCTGCTGGTAGCAGCCTGCAGGGTTGTCGTGTGGCCTCCTGCGTGTCCCTGATACGATTTATGATGTAATTTATGAGATGATCTTGAGTGGAAGCCAGGCTCACAGCCTAAGATGCTTATGGAAGGTCTGGATGTGAACAGACACTGTAAATAGATTTGATCTGGTATGTCCTCACATAGTGACCTATCAAAGACCGTCGCTGTATTAATAACCCGTCATGTGACGTTTGGCATTTGTATCAGCGTGTCTGCTGTCCCTCTGTGTTCACACTCCTCACAGTCACAGTGATCTGGAGTCTGTGGTTGCTGATGCTGATGGATGACACATCACACACAGACACCTGGTATGAAAACACACCACAAAAACGAAAATGTGCTGCAGGATGTATTGAGCCCGTGTGTACCAGCTGTCTTCCATTAGAGTCCATGGATTACAAACAGGTTTTCATTTCAGCAGCCAAACACTTCAGCAGCTCTTTTTTACTAATTAGTTTCTCCTTCCTTCTCACTTTAATAATGTGCAACAGTTGCTGCTGTGTTGGACTAAAACGCAGCCTTTTGTATCTGTGACTGGACACTGCTGCGACGAGGTGTCAGTGTGACACAAAATAGACATAGTCTTTGTTAAAATAACTCACACACACACACACACACACACTCACAGCTATTGTATACAACAACTATGCCTGCATCTAAAAAAACATAATGGCCATTATCGTGTTTGGCCTGTGGGTCTACAAAGACATTCTGGCCCCTCAGACCGTTACTGTTATGCTCTGTGGCTGAATACAAGAGGAAAAATAAAGCTTTCAGAAGGCTTAACCACAGCAGACTAACCACAGTTTCTACACTGAAAATAACCTCTACCAAGTTTCTAAGATAACAGAACATTAAGCAGAAAAGGCATTTACTCATATGCACGTCCTCTGCCACTGCATGTTGAGCAGCGTGCTCAGTGCTCTGTCAGTCTCTCCTTCAAGTTGTGGCAGACTGGACACACAAGCAGCATTCTTGCTGGTCTGTGATTGGACAAGAGGAAGGGCCTATTCACTGGAATAATTTTTAACTTCAAGGGTTATTTCCACACATGGTCCAAAAAATTGCATCAAATAATCAGAGGCTGCCCCATAAGTATTTTACCAACAGTAATTAAATAATAAAGTGGTTCAAAAATGCCCAATATGGCAACATCTGATTGATTTTTACTATTTCTCTCTTCTGTCTCTCTACTTTCTCTCACCCAATCCCATCACCATCCTATATGTCTAAAAACATGTCATAAAAATAAAATAAAATCACAGATCTAGGTTGTATTTTTTGTCTTATTAGGCTGTGATGCATTATATAGATTTGTTGCTTATGATGTGATGTTACATGGTCTAAATGTTAAAATCCCAGGGTTTAAACTGAGGCTTGCAGTTTCCTTGACTCAACAATTTGGGCTCCAGGTTTAATTAATTAAGCTCTGGCTCCTGATCTCACATAGCACTCTGAATGATCAGCTTACTTATCATGACAGTACACATTTAATGAATTGTTTTGTGGTGTGTGAAGATGGTATGTGTGTGTATCTTTAAAAAAAAAAAACATCAAATTTGAGTGAACATATGTTGTAAATGTGCTCACATTGTCCCTCCCACATAATGTCATTCAAGGCTGAGGCGACACAAAAACAAGCTCTAAAAAATGTTTTCTTTTGTAATTGACATTAGCAAATATTTACAGTACACGTGAGCTGCTGCCTTCAAGTGTTGTTGTAAATATAATTAGCGGACGAGTGCACATGAACAGCTCTTCAGAGTGGAGCACACAACCAGGGAAATGGCGATTTTAAATGGTAAGTGAATTGCAATGATTTGGTGGTGAGGACATGTAGAACATGATAACATGGTCCGTTAAGATGGTGGCCATGCTAACTGGGATTAGTAGCCAATAAATCAATTATATCATCAGTTGCATTGCTGATGTGCATTTCCTCATATTCATGCTGCTGCAGCAGCAGCAGCAGCGAGCTGGTTCACGTCTGCAGTGAGGAGTGACATCAGGGCTGAAAACCATAAAGGTCACGAGCATGACCTGTCTTTTAGCTGCATCGTCCAAAATAGTGATTAGAAGATTGCATATGTACAATGGGTTGCTGCTATCATAAACAGCTTCCAGGATTGTTAGAATACCGTTATATTTTTTTCATTTTTACATTTTCTTACAAAAATGATCATTTCTTATTTTAATTTATTCATGATTTATTTTCATTTATTTTCATCTTACTTGATTCTATTGTACATTGTGTCTATGACAATACTCTTTTCTGTTAGCATGTCACAAATACAGTAAATAAAAAGTCATATTAAACAGCATCGAATCTATGGAACTGTGTGTTTAGGCAAATGAGGGGTTTCATGGGTTTCTATTAAACAGGAAACAAGCACAACCCCATTGCATCAGATGAGGGGAAACCACAGAAAAAACTATTCTTTTTAAAAAAGAAAAGTGGAGGAAGCTACGAAAGGATCAAAAGGGATAAAATCCCTTCTTTGGTTGAATATGGCCAGAATGAGAAATGAATGAAATGAACTTTTTAATTAGACATGTTGAATGTCAAACAAGTCATATTTTCAAGTATAGAAGCCGTCAATAACAGCAGCAGCACCTGAAGGCAGCATTAAAACGAGAAACACTGGTCTGACCTTCAGTCCCACCTCAGCAGCCGCTCCTCTGTTTGTTTACTTCCCCTCAGTCCATAATTCACTCACTTCAGCTGCAGACTGCCACGAGCTCTTCACACACGTAGCTTCTCTCTCATGAAATCTTCTTTTTCAGCCACATGTGAGTGAAGCAGAAGTGAAGCATGCTGGGAGAAACTGTTGTGATTAAAGCAAAATTAAATAAGTGCTTAGTTTCTATTAGTCATATTCTCCCCTCTGATTGGTTGATAAGAGGTGAACCCGGGGTCGAGGGCGAGCTCACTTTGCCCAAAGCTGCACACATTCATATATGAAGGATAATGTGGTGTATACAAGGAGAATAAATAGGTCCATGCATACACACAAAGTGTATGATAGCAAATGTATATACAGTTTGTCACATCCACACTGCCTGTAGCTCCACACATGATCAGCTACACACAAACATTGTGACATGGAGGCCTATGTTGTGCCAACACATTAGCTGAAGGGGTGAAAGAGGTCAGGCTTAAAGGCAAATCAAACAGATGCATATTCATTATGGCTAAGGCTCTGGTTGCATCTGTTTTTCATTATAGTCATTGCTGCAGACGTTCAGCTCTGACTGCACAAAAGATCTGAATGTTTTTGTTGGAGTGATCTTGGTCTTTAGCCGCCCATGTCTGGGTCTGTAGTTACCAGAAAGGCAGCAGCATCAAAAAGAAAGTGCACAAACCTGACAGTAGGTTTTGATAAATTAAAGTCCAATCATTGACAGCTTTACTCAGCAGGTTTGTGTGTCCACAATGTCCCATATCACAGGAGAAAATGCCCACACACTGACAACAAAACTCGAGACTCTTCAGATGCAAAACAATGGATGATTTTTGTTCGTCACTTGTAGAAAAGGTGATAAAATGTGAAGGAAATGTGTCAAAAAACAAGTCATAAAAACATTGTCAGTTCAACTAAAAGACCGTGGTCTAAAGAGTATTATACATTGAGAAAACGAGGAGGAGGAGAAGGGAGTCAGGCGGCAGAAGGTGTTTAGCATGACCTCATCAGATAGTGGGGTGTGGTCACAGGACCTACAACATCACCACAAAGAACACATAGATAGACAATACATGTATATGCATGCATGAAAGCCAGTAGGATGTGCTGGCTCACCTTAAAGAATGGGTTCGCTTTTTTCAAGTCCAACTTAAATCAACACGGCCATGCCCATATGTACACTGAGAGAGTAAATGCTTTATTTCTCCTGTTGATACTGGCTGTAAAGTGATCTCTGCAAGTGATGGTGGGAAAAATCCACAGTCCCTCATGCACATACACACACACATGCAGCAATGAACTGCAACGATGTATTGTATTCACATGTGTTTGTTTATTTAGGTCATGCCATGAATTTGCCTAAAATTTACATAACATTTTAATGGGACCATACGTGGAACCTTATCCTCTTTTTCTGCCGAGCTCAGCCACGCTCTTCCTCTCCCTCACTGTCCGTGTCTTCTACTTTCTGCCTCGTCTCATTTAACGTTTTCATTCATGTTTTCACTCCCTCTCTCATCCCACATCTCTCCCTCCAGTCCCATTGGATGCCGTTCCCTCACACTAAACAGCAGTGATACCGATGCAATTGAATTTACGCCGAAAACAAAATCATATTCCCATTACAGCTGCGAGATGTACATAACTCCAGTGCATCGTTACTACACAGACCAGGAGAGACGTTCACTGCTGTAATCTTGCAAATCTTGAACTTCATCTCATCCTTTTTTCAAAAATCCGACAAATAGGAAAAAGAAAAGTAAATCTTATAAACAACCAGTGCCTTATTGATCAATTCCACAATACAAATAACTATAATAAACTATAATCAAAAGGTTGATATCAGCCTCATACAATAACATCAGTGTTACACACAACAGCACAGACGGACGACATCCTCCATTGATGTGTATCGTAGGAAGCCATGTCTTGTTTGTAGTTATCAATCAGTGCTGTGGCCTATTTCATAGACGGGTCATGTGTTGATTGATCAGCTGGGAGGGCAGGGAGGAGGTGTGTGTGTGTGTGTGTGTGTGTGTGTGTGTGGGGGCCGCATTCAGCCTCAGCAGTGTCAGAGCAGGAGATCAATAAAACTCACAAACTGTTTTGTAGAGATTTAGTCGAGCTAAGTTTAGTTCAAACTTCTTTTTTTTTTTAATGTTTTTGTTAGCAAGTGTTAATTTGAGGGTAAAGGTTTGTAAAAATTCAACATGAAAGCTCCTCACAGATTTGTCTCAGCCTTTTATGAGCAAATCCAATGAAACTAATTGATTTTGGAACATCATTAATGCTGTAAAATCATGTGAATGAGGCTTATATCAGAAAATCTGAGCTCTCAAATGATTTTTTTTTTCCAACTTATACACACTTTCACCAAACTCACCTCTGGACTGAGACATGTCATAGTCTGTCTTGATATACACAGAAATCAACCATTACTGTATCAGTAACACTGCAGATGACAAACCACAGTAGTGGCATTCAGACAAGAACATCTTATTCACTCAGGTCACAGCTTTCTTTTATATACAGCATGTTGTTTAGTTTTAAATGAGCAACAATCAAGGTCCACGTCTCAATATATTCAAATGCAATGTGCAGTGTGAGGTATTTTCTCAAGCTGTGGTGCAAATATCACTTTTTTATATCCACATTTTGAAGGGAGGGGGCTTGTTGGATTATTCCAAAGCAACGCCTGGGCCAAAGACACCTGTCATGTGGTGCGAGTGACATGAACGGTGAAGTTTCACAGCTCAGTTTAGAGTGTGATAAACCATCACTGCTGTCAATGCAAAAAACAAACAGTTTTATGAGTGAAGGGAGATAGATAGAAACTTTTAGAAATGGTGCGTGCGTGTGTGCGTGTGTGTTCTTGACCTTGTGGGCACCAGTTTGAGTTTACTGTAAGACCTCAATAATGAAGATGTGAAAGTGAAATTAGATTTTGTCCCTTCTTCAAAGGACTATATTTGATGGTTCAGACTTGGTTTCAGAGTTTCTGTTGGTCTTAGTTCAGTTTCAGTTTGTCTGGTTGAGGTTAGTCATGGAGTTATGACAGTTAATGTTACAGTTAACAACTAATACCAGTGCAGAGCCTCACACGTACAGTACAAACTTGTGTGTGTGTGTGTGTGTGTGTGTGTGTGTGTTTTGAACGTAGAGACTGATGAGGAGAAGGCAGAAAAAATCTATTCACTCTTCCTCCTCTTCGATTTTCACAGCTACTCCCTTCCTCTCCCCTTATCCTCTGCTTTATCACCTCCTTCATCTTCCTCTCCAAACCTACTCTCCCATTTTTCTCCTCTTCTCCTCCAGCTCTTCATCTCCCTTCCTCTTCTCCTTGCTCCTTACATACTCCTTCATTATTATTATCCTATTATCCTGCTTAAGTACGGTGGCACTGTATGGGAAAGGCATACTTCAGCTCCAAGTAACTATCTAGTGGAGAGTTTAAATGTTACTAAGATGTTAGGGACAGGACTTCCTGTTATCTGCGGTAAAGATGTGGTAGTCAGTAAGGTGGTTTCCAAACCCAATCAAGGGAGAAAGTTTGGAATCCAAGAATGGCAGTGCAGAGGCAGAAAGCAACGCTCAGGCAGTACAGAGATTTGGGTAATGTCCAAAATACGGCCGGGGAGGCTCTTGGGATCTCGCCCAGCAAACCGGCTGGATGAGTAGCATGCAGGCGTAATTAACAAGGAAGAGAAGAAAGCTAGTGGTGGAAACAGGTTCGTAGACAGGAGGAGGATATTAAGGGGTGCAAAGGCAAGTGGCTCAGGCTAAGCAGGTGAAACAGTGCGTTAAAATTGGGAAGGTGTGATAAGAAAAAAGCCTTAGCTGGAAAGAGCGTGTGGAGTATGGGAAAGTAAGCATTAGATTTCTTGTAGGCAACATATGACGTATTGGCCAACTCCCCAGAAACCTAAAAACTCTTGGGTAAATGGAGACCCACTAATGCTGCATTGTGTTCAGGTACTGCAAACTCTAAAGCACATTTTGTCAGGCTGTAAGGTTAGGTTCTGTCGCAAGGCCGGTTACACGTGGGCGACATAACCAGGTTTTAAAAGCTTAGCTGCATGGAATAGAAGACCTACGGAGGCAGGCAAATTTAGGAGGGTCTAAAACAAAGAGAGTTGCCAATAAAGTTTGTTCAAGGAGGGAGAGAACAGTTGGTAAACAGCAAGGAGGCAAGGCAGCTTAGAGAGGATGCTTGTGATTTGGGGAAATGCAGGTAGACCTTAGGAGGAAAGCTTTGTTGTTCCCAGGAAAGGTAGCCAGTACCAAAAGTTAAGGCCTGACATAGTCTTTTGTGGTCTAGGAAGTAGAATGAAAGTATATTTCATATGACGTTGACTGTTCCATGCGGAGGCTTCAGTTGAAGAAGCATATTGAAAGCGAAAAAGCTCAGGATGCAGAAGTTAGGGCAGAAGCAGAGTACAGCGAGGATGGAAAGTTAGGATTCTGTCCAGTTAGAAGTCAGGATGTAGGAGAGATTTGCTAGCAAAGGTCTGTTTGTCTCTTTGGTAAGGGTTAGCCAGGAGAAGCTGGAGAAGCGATGTGAGGAAAATAGTAGAGTAAAGACATGTCAGAATGAGGCAGCCAAGATCCTCCTCAGTGATTTCGCGGGATTAGAAGAATTAATGGTAGCTTGGGGGCCCAGCAGGGGAGCACTTTAGGACTAGACAGGACTCTAGGAGAAGGCAAGGAAGAAAATCCCAGGAAGAGGAAGTGTTTTTAGAAGTAAGGAGGGTGTGGCCTGTGTGAGGCCTCTTCGACGACCAATGCGAGTTTATGGTGAGTTGGTTTTTGTATAATGTATGCTTATAAAGAATTGGTCTGTGGTGTGTTCTCTCGACTGTCTAGAGCGAGTTGTTTGTATTAAGGTGAGTTAGGTTGAGACGTGGGGGGGAGTAGGTGGAGGTAGAGCACAGTCTAACCCGGCGGGGGGGGAGAGCTAGCCAAAAACATGGCACCTCTCCCTGACTCTACCTCCCTCATTTCAAAAATGGCAGCCGCCATTTTTCTCCAAACTAGGTAGGATGAGAGTTTGTTTTGCTGAATCTGCTGGTGTGTTTTGTCCTAGTTGATAATGTTGTGTGGTTAGCATAGGCAAGGTAAAGGAGAAAATAGTTGTGGTGTGAGGAGCAGTGATGGGCTGGCATTAGGGGAGTGACTCTGGACGCCAGTGATCACTGTCCTAGCCTCCTGGAGGTGTCGTGGGACCAACTAGACGAAACACTGGTGAAAGGAGGTTTCCCACCTGATGACCCCAAAGAACAATGTTAGTTATCACTGCTCATTTAGTCTGTGTAGCTGAATTAATCAGTTTATCATAGGGCTTAGGGAGTTCTATTCACTGAGCTGGGTCCAGTTTTCTTTACAGCACAGCTTCTTGCTGGTTTATTCCTAATCCCTTTCTTTCTCCACCAACCTTCTGTTCAACACATTTGGCTTTTTTCCTTTTACGGTTCTTCTCCTCCTTTATATTTTCGCTCTTCAGCTCTCTCGTCCTTCATCACCATCTCTCCATCAGAACATTTTCTCCTCCTCATTCTTCTCCTTTTGCTCCTCATCTCCCCTGTTCCACCTCTCTCTCCATCCTCCTTCTCTCATATCATCATTGCCATCATTTTTGTTTTCTTTATTATGTCTTCTTCTGTATGTGTCACACACCCACCCACACACACACACACACACACACACACACACACACACACACACATGTGCGTGCACGCGGGTGACAAACTGAGGTGCAAACGTGCAGCGTTTTCAAATGTCCTCATTTATATGCTCACTGAGGCCGTTCTAATCCCTGATAAAGACAGGAGAAAGAAGAGCTTTTTAAGTTCCTTCACGCTATCTGCAAATTCAACAACTTCCACAGACAAACTCCTCTTTCTAATCACCTTTTGTTCCACCTTTTCATCAATTCACTTCCACTTGAGTCATCTGACACTCTACCATTACCAATAATACAGCTGGAGGCCAGAGCTGAGGGGTGAAATGTTATTTCTGAAGTTAAAAGTTACTGCATTTAAGAGCTGAAAGAAAAGCACAGGTTTGAAATGACTGAAGGTCCATGACATGAACCCTAAACTTGAAGTGACTGTGTCTCTAAAATCATTATTTATGTTCAGTTTTGACCATAACTGATCTAAATGTTGTGCAAAATTTTGTTCCTAAGAACTGTGTGAATCCTACATCAACATTTGCTCTTACAAAAGATTTCCTGTTTTTTTTCTGGATGACTCCTGAACAAAACTCTGAATAATTGTAAGATCAAGAAAAACAAGAATTACTGTCACATGGTTGTATCACTTCACCAACCAGCCAAGTTGCAGGAAATATGGTCACAATCTCTGTTTCCTGAGTTACAGCATTGAATAATAGCATGGGGATTTTCCAGAGCATTATGATGTCGCAGTGAAGTTGACCTTTGACCTTTTGGATACAAAATGTGATCAATTAATTTTATCCTTATAGACATTTGAGTAAAATTCTGTCATAATAACTGTATGCATTCGTGAGTAATGGCCAAAAAAACGTGTTTTGTGAGGTCACAGGGACCTTTGACCTCTGACCACCAAATTGTAATCAGTTCATTCTTGAGTCCAAGTGAATGTTTGTGCCAACTTTAAAGCAATTCCCTCAAGGCGTTACGGAGATATCACGTTCATGAGATATATGTACGGATATACGGACGGACAACCTGCAAACATGATGCCTCGGGCCGTGGTGATCACCGGCTCGGAGGCATAAAAATACCCTACAACCTTTTACTGGAGCAGGGCTGTGCAGAGACCTTTAGAGGGACAGGTGCTCAGAGTTAAAACGGTCACATAGGCACATACACCAACATATTTACAGCTTTTAACACATGTTCAAACAGAATGTAACATGGAATCTTATCACAAACTGCATCATATTATATCCTACTTGTGTGAATAACTTATTAAATGTTTAAACTGCACAGAAACAAGTGAGTTAAAGTGAAATGACATAGTTACCTGCATCCAAAGTGCCAGCAGGTTGGTAAACACCACTAAATAGTCAGCACCATCAAGTGGGATTAACTCAATTAACCGCCATCTTACTTTAACGCTACCTGAAAGTAAAATTCTCTAAAACCATGGACAGAAATACTATTCACCCATGACAAATTTTTTTTTTTCCCTAGCAACAACTTGTTTGCTGGCGGCTAACAGCTGCTTGTACTATGAAAACTACAAATACGCATATCATGCATGCTCACATTGTCATGCAGAATACATCAAAACAACACAGACATAATACAACAATATACACCCAAAGACCAGCAGAGCGAAGAGTGAAATAAAACGCTGTCTGTAGCGTCCTGGGTCGCAGCTAGGGCGCGTCATGGATGACCTCAGGTGAAAGGTTGAGACGTAAACTGACTTACGGCAGCCAAGTCATGTTATTTATCGCTAAATTATTAATAATTGTTTCTTGTTAAGGGCCACAGACAGGAAACAAAGCAAGAAATAAAACATGTCTTGACAAAAGAGCACTTTGGACATCAAGGGGCAAAGGGGCGAAGGGGCAGGTGCTTGACCACCCTCAGCTCCCTTCTCTGCACATGTATGGTTTGGAGCCTCTGCAGTGAGCTGTAAGTGTACTCATGTTGCAAATCTTATTCAGCTGAGTGTCCATCAATTCAAGTTCAAAACATGAAAGATGACCATAACCGGGAGTCGGGTTGTCATGCACCAGCAGCGATGAAACATCCCACTGTGTCTATATTTACTCTAGCAAACTCTCTACCTTTAGGCCAAGCATTTTTCAAGCCTGCATGAGCAGAATTGCAGATCTTGGATCACCAGGCACGCCCCCCTGACTATCTCATTCTCAGCGACCTGGGAGATAAAAACTGACTGCAGAACAGCTCCCTCCATGTGAGGTGCTGCTGTAAGAGGCGTTCTAAAAACCACATGATTCTCATAACCTTGATTTCCATTGTGAGGGACTGAAAGTGTTTTCTGTGAAAACTAGGACACAGGAGTGCATTCGCCCTCTTCCAAATCTAAACTGTGCAGAGAGAGTTGGTGCAGAGTCTGTTAGCAAGATCAGCCTGCATACTAACTACTAAATGTTATGCAGCAAAATAAAAATGCATGCAAAAAAACAAGATAGTGTTAATCTGGAGAAGGCTTTCATTTGAAATATTTTACTCTACAATAACCCCCGGTGTCCGCTTCCATCACATCACGCGTTTATGATAATGTGCAGCCTGTTTTGATAAAATTTGCCACGTCTGGTGTTTGAATATTAAGCCAGAAGACCTCTGCTCGACTTGACTTGACATCACCACTGTGATTGTTATGAAAGTTAATTTAATTTTTTTTTTTTTCTGTGATACTCGCCATGTTTCTAAAACCAGGAAGTATTACTGGTGGATTCTAGAGCTCCCATCATTAACCTTGTCTGTAGCACCTTAGGCTACATACACACTAAAACAGAGTGCCTTTTCAGGTGGGGTAGTATTGATGGAGACCTTTATTTGGATCAGGACAGCAGTAAAACATCAAAGTTAGCATCTTGGACATGTCAGGATGGGATTCAAGCCGACACTTCCATTTGGAGACTAGAAATCCCATTATGCAGGAAGGAGCAACCTTGAGTCTTGCGCCTTAGATCGCTCGGCCATCCTGACTGGTCTTACTGGTATTGCCTAGTCCCCCAACAATGTATTTGCATTCACAACACTAAGTATTTTGATCAGTACCTTTTCTTTTCACTAAAACACAGTCCATGTGTTTTGGTGGGATTTGAGCCCATGTCTCCACTGGGAAACAAAAGGCTCCTTTTCAGAAAGGATTATGAGTCTGGTGTTGTTTACCATTTGGCGACCCCGAACAGTCCTGCTTTTAGTTTAGTATACCAACCTTTTTTCCTTATGTTTTCTTTTCAGTAAAAGAAGTAAGCATGGGTCACAAGTCAGGAGTGGGATTTCAGCTCCATCTGCTTTATTTAAAGACTCGAGGTTGAATTCTTCAATAAGGATTAACCTTGTGTTTGGTGCCTTAGAGCACTCAGCTGTCCCGGCTTCTGGTTCCTGCCCATTTCATATTGTATTTGTAGACAGTACAGAGTGAAGAGGGCATTGGAAAGTACCCGTTCTCTTCACTAAAAGACATTAGACATGTCAGGAGTGGGAAATCTCGCCTCCTTTTGGAGACCAGAAGACCCATTATTTAAGAAGGACTGACCTTCAGTCCAGCACCTTAGGCCACTCAACCTTCCTAACAGGCAGGTAACCTTGTATCTAGGTTACACTGTATTATGTACAATGGTGAAACATAAAAAAATAAAAAAAATTTCTACTTTCCATCTGCAGTGTTCACAAGTAAAAGCCAGATGATAGACTCAACCCAAACACATCACAAACAACCTCAGAGACAAAGAATTCTTGCAGTCTAGTGGCACTGACATAGTTGGCTGAGTCGCAGATGTGCAAGGTACGTCTAAGTTGATGAACAGTGAATGATGCATAAATAACAGATGTGCAAAATACAGCTAAATGTACCAATAGCCCGAAGAGCTTATATTAGGGTCCATGTGCAGACTGGTCTTTTATATCTGGGCTATGATCATGTATCATGACTAAAGACGCAGAGAGCTGCCTGATGTATGTAATTTAAAGCTAAAAGGTTGCTCTTAAGTGGCTGATTCTGGTGGAAACGTTTGCCCACTGCGATTTTACAACTCTAGAGACTCTAGAGATGAATGTAGTTTCTCAAAGTTAATCAAGAGGACTACAGTAAAAGCAAAGTTGAGGCAGGCCTAAAAGTGGTGATGGCAGTTAAGTTTGTAACTGGGTCAGGAGAGGCAGCTGTCAGGAGACCAGATTCCTCATGCTCGGTCTAAGGAAGGGGTGCCCTTGAGGTTGGCGCCTTAGACCACTCGGCCATCCTGACACCCTTCAGCCTAAATTCCTCTTTATTTTATTATGTGCAGAAGCTTTTATGTATGTTGTAACTAATGCTCTGACTACGGGCAACTATATTGGTCATATTGTAAACACAGATGTGCACTAGTGAATGAGATTGAAACATGACTTGTTTCGTCACATTGACGTATTGTCAGTAACCTTGCTGTACATTGACCCTTTTGTTAGTTGGACATGATGGAAGATCCAACTCCAGGTGGGATTATTGATTATTCTGTTACATGCACATATGTTCACCCTGCTTTCTCTATATATTTACATCTATCTGCTCATTCCAGAAAAAAAAACTGCAATGACTAGTGGAGGAATAAATAAATGAGCAAACAGATAAATGTGTCAGCAGTGATCTAACCTCATGGCTTCATCAGGAGACCAGCAGCCCTGTTTTATGCAGATGGATTAACACTGAGCCTGGTGCTGTAAATCAGAGGCTGTCTACACACATGGCTAACATGGCATATATGCTTGTTTTCACTTTTCAGATCCCCTCTGGCAGTTTTATTTCTTAAAAGGAATAATCAGGCCAGTGTGAGCGTGTCTGACACGTGATTTTTCTCTTAATGAGTTATCTCAATCAATAATATAAAACTGATTCTTCTATGTTTGCTCCTCTTCCTTCTCTAACGCACTAATTTGATCATTTCAGGATGCCAATCATGGCTGTATTAGGTGGTACAGTATACTGATATATACACTGTATTTTCATTTCCGGATGAAGGCAGGGAAAATGCCTCGTGGTTGTCTTAGTCAAATCAAGAAAATTGGCTCATGGTCCTGCAGTATTTGCAAAGCTATTCAGTAAATGTGTTTTCAATTATTTCAGTCTGGTCTCTGTCTTGTTACAGATCATAATAAAAATAATATTATTATCAATGGGGCTGTTATTATGGGGCTGGCGTTTTTGTTGTTACCTTAAAATTTGCCCAACAGCTGGGTACAAACATTTGGTGTTTGACTCTTAACTCTGCAGGACTCATCATCTCTGTTGGGGCTTATGGCATTTGCCTCTCAGCCAGAGGAATGTTTACATTCACCATAGTGATTAGACTACACAGTCACATCTGTCAGTCCACACATGCACACAAAACACACAAACACACACACACCACCACCACTCCACTCCATTCACAGCTCTCCTCCTCCTGCCTTCCTGATACGTCATGTTTTCTCACATAACGTGTAGTAAATCAATTGTATGTGTGTTTATCGATCAACCCAGATCGGTCTGTTATGTTTAAACAATACAGATTGTGCACACACACACACACACACACACACACACACACACACACACACACACACACACACACACACACACACACACACACACAGACATATCGACACATACAGATGTATGGATGAAACACAGACACTCAGATGAGTAAACACACAGCACAATACAGATGTGAACACACATTGCATGTTTTCATTCAAATACACACACACACACACACACACACACACACACACACACACACACACACACACACACACACACACACACACACACACACACACACACACAAAAAAGGCTTGTTAGATCATCCATGAATAAAACCTGCATTTGTCTGGCTATTTCTCTCACCCTCTCTCTTTCTCCTTCCATCTGCCACACACTGACACATAGGCTTAGCATGCATTGTGTTTAACCCAGTCGTCCCAGTGTGTGTGAGTGTGTGCGAGCCCTGCATCCACTTACTTAACACACAGCAGGAAGAGAGACAGATGGAAACACACAGATAGAAACATGTATCCAGCTTTAAAGAGTTAGTGATAATGAGAAGAAGGAGAGATAAAATATTTACACTCAGTCGTTACATCACACTCAGGAACAGTTAAATCCGCCATGAATAACTGTAATAACCCTACATCTTACTGTACTTATACATAATCTACACATGGTGCAATAGGACATACATAACAGCAGGTCAGAAACATATGGGTGACGTCACAGAGGCTACGTCTCTCTTTATATACAGTCTATGGTCGTCCACCATTGTTGATTATGTATGTATATAATTCCCTACCTACTTGTTGTCTGTGTATAATAGTTTGTCTAGCTGTAGGTCTATGTGTATCTTCTTGTACATTTTCCCTGAGCCTCTGCACAGTTGTAGTAAACTCATGCCGGTAATTTAATTTATTTTGTCTGATTAGGCCTCTTTTCAGGACTGTGCGTACCAACTGTGGTCGACTCTGACTCTCCTGTTAGCTTAGTTGCACCTCGGAGCAACACAAATTAAACCTTGATCATTCGTATTAGTACCCGAGTCTAGTCAATTTATGTAAATTCCCAGCACAGCTTCAGCCACTTTCAGCCTGAGTCTGATTAAGAAAAATAAACTGTGTGTGGGTTGGAAGAGGGGCTGGAAGTGACAATTATTTTCATTATTGATTCAATCAGCCTGATTTTACTTGACTTTTAATGAATCCCTCAGTCAGAAAATTCAACTAAAAGTCCAAAACACAAAAGCAATCAGCACTAACTCAAGCTATGCGGCCAAACATTGTTCAAAAGTAAAGATTTTTCTTTTGAAATTCAAGTGGAGACTTCAAACGATACCAAATATATCAGACCCTACATTTGGGGACATGAGGGGTATGACTTCATATAGCTTCAATAAAAAGCTGGAACAAGAACCGATACGTGAAGTGTGTGATCCTGTATGTCAGAATGGAATAAGATCTAATAAAGGGTGGGGGTGAGGGGGTCGGGGTGGGGGTGTTAAACATACTTGGCCTATAAAGTTGATTCTCATTCTGACATTCAGAGGAGAGAGAGGTGGATGAGAGAGTGTGTGTTGGTGGGCCATACAGTCAGCGAGAGAGCGACAGAGTCACACAGAGAAGGAGAAAGAGAGAGAGAGAGAGAGAGGTAGAGACAGATAGACAGTGTGATACAGAGACGCTGTGTCCTGATTGGCTGAGAAGAGCCCTTGTATCTGAGTGGAAGGAATGTGAGCCAGGGAAAGAGAGAGAGAGAGAGAGAGAGAGTGTCGGCCAACACGTGCTGCTCCGTCACATGACTCAACACTCTATCACTCTCTCTCTCTCTCTCTCTCTGTCTTTCCATGATGGCTCACTCGGATCTCTCTCTCTCTCTCTCTATGCTGATGCTCTGGTCTTTTCCCTTTTCTCTTTCACTCCGTTCTGCTCTTTCATCCACCTCTCTGCTCTCTTTCTCTTCTTGCTGTCTTTTCCTTTTCTTCCTCTCTCTCTGTCACACTCTCTCTTTCACTGATTTCTTTCTTTTATGTCTCCTTCCTTTCCCTCTGTTATCTCCTCAGCCCTTCTCTCTTGTCCTCTTTTTTGCCCTTCTTTCTCGCCTCCCCTCCCTTTCTTCTCAAGTGTCTGCTCCCTCTCCTTTCATCGCCACCCTTCACCGTCTCTCTTTCTCTGGTTTTTCAGGCTTTATCTGTATTTCAGATTCATTTGCGATGTTTATAACGATGCATCCTACTGAACAAATTATGGAAGAATAAATGTAAATCAAAGAAGTTCATTACTGAACATGTTTCTGTTGTATTACAGCTGATAGAGTACGTCCTCCAATCTTCAAATCTCTCTCTCACACATGCACATTTCAAAATTAAAATTTCTGTCCCTCGCCCTCCTCTCTTTTTCCCTTCTTCTCACCCTCCATCTTTTCTTCTTCCCTTTTCTTTTCTTGTCTGTCTTTCTCTGTTTCACCCCCTTCCCTCTCCCACTCTCTCAGTGTCACTCGTCCAGGTTCAGCTCCTCAGTATGGCTGGAAGTTGTGTTTGTTGAGCCTCTCCACAGTGACCCTGCAGAGGAACCACACACTCCCTGCTGCCAGCCCACTTACATACACACACACACACACACACACACACACACACACACACACACACACACACACACACACACACACATTGCATTTTTCCTGCAATGACAGAAGAGGCCATCTTTATGATTCACATACTACAGGCTATAAAACATAAATTGTTTTCCAGCTCTGACTCACAGAAACAACCTTTAAACATTTCTACAGTAAGGGGACATTTCTTGATTTGCCTTTACTTTTAAAGGT
Organism: Seriola dumerili; assembly: GCF_002260705.1. Taxonomy (NCBI): domain Eukaryota; kingdom Metazoa; phylum Chordata; class Actinopteri; order Carangiformes; family Carangidae; genus Seriola; species Seriola dumerili. The sequence goes on from NW_019174586.1 coordinate 9,740,846, forward strand.
CCCATATTTTATACTTTTCCCAGTGTTTTATTTGAAGTTTTGATATCCCTAAGAAGATGTATTTGTGGTTTTAACTACTAAAAACAATCTCAATGTAGTTTTACATCTCCTCTCTCAGGCCTCTCTCTGGAGCCCTAGTAACAACAGGTCAGTGAGCCAATCAGAAGAGAGCATCTGAGCCTCTCTTCTGATTGGCTGGCTGTTTTCTGAGTGATCAAATAAAAATATAGCAGATTCCAGCTAAAGACTAAGATAAATCAAATCGTGTAAGATTGGATGGTGGGTACAGGTGGGCGGGGCTTGGGGAATGGCTAAGGGATGATGACTGCTTTGTTGTGACATCACAAAGTTACAGAAGCCCTGACGGCTCATTTTAAGCCTCAGTTTCTGAATAAAGACTGTGTGCGTGTCTCTGTGGACTGAACGCTTTGATACTTTCACAGTATCAATATAGAATCTAGACCTGCTTCATAATCAAAAAACACTTTATGAGTTATACAATATGGGACCTTTAAATCACAATACAAAATCTATCGTGTTATATTTAGCGCCTGATGGCACACTCATCCTGGTAAAGGTAGATGGACCCATGATCCAGAAAAGCTATTGCACTGGAGACCGGAGCTATCAGGGTTCAAAGCCAACAACAAACTTATTTCACACCTATTTAACCATCAATATTCCTTGCTTTTCTTTGCAGTATGCATGTCATACTCTTCCCTATAGAATGTTGGCATTACACATACAGTAAAACATAAATCTGTACTGCACAACTGTTCAGTCCACTATACACACAACTCGATAAATGAGTAGGCTGAATGAGCTTGAGGTAAATCCTGGATCCCTGCTGTGTCTTTATGGATCTCCAGATGAAGAAATAACTTTTGCATAGCACTTTGTAAAAAGAAGTGATTCTATATAAGGTGTAGAGTAGGACAGGATCAAGGCATGTAGGGTGGGGGCCTTGGTTAGAGGTCACAACTTTATTTATAACATGGCCGAGTGCACAAATGCACTGCAGTATGGTGACCCTATGTCACAGGGCAGTGTTCATTTTTAGCCTCCTGAAAAACAAGATGGCAGCATTACGCTGTGGGGGGTGGGGGGTGTTGAGGGGGTGAGGTCATTAAAAAAAAGGAAGTTCATGGTGGGAACTAGTGTGGAGGGAGGGTTGGGATGATGGTGCACAGAGAAGGAGAGAGAAATGGAGGAAATGAGCCAAAAACAAACACTCAGGAAGGCAGAAAATGGATTCAACCTCCAGCAGAGACAGAGACTCAAAAACACTCAGACATCTGTGTGTGTGTGTGTGTGTGTGTGTGTGTGAGGAAAAAGTCACGAGTAAGGGTGTGTCTGAATCATTTTTATATAAAAAAATGCATTTTGGTCAAGCGGTCTAAACAGTCAACAGTGTGTTTCCAGCTGTGCTCGTAATGCCAATCAGCGTTTTATTGCAGCAGATGTCAGTCATGGAGGTCGGGGTTATCTGTTGATTTTCAAAGGGGGAAGCAGCATTTTCATTTGCTACTGTTGCTTATTTTAAAGTATTCTTTGTGTATATTTTTGCTTTTACTGAGGTATTAGACTACGATCGCAATGGCCTGAATGATTTGAAGAGGGGATGGTGCAGTTCCCCATCAGCTTCTCAACCACCGCTAAGCCACAGGTTCAGCCCCTGTTGTAAATGCAGCAGTGTACTCAACAACAGTCACATTACAGCAGCAGAAACAAAGAGCTGCACAGTTTACACATTATTTTGTACTGTACATTATTTTAGAGGCCTAATAGATCTGATCCAGGATCATGATACGAGCCATCACAGAAATCTATGTTGGGAGGAATGAACTTAGGGTGGAAGATTAATCTTCTTTGCAAGCTTTGAGACATGTGTTCCATCAAAGTCATTGCAAACCACATAAAAACTAAGATGGTGCAGGATTTCTTCCTCACTCACTGACTAGAGTCTCTCTCAGCAGCAGAGTCCTCAGCGCTGCCACTGGTGCACGGAAGGTGTGTAACTGTTTTAATCACTAGTTGCTGCAATATAGCTATTGGCTTAATGTTAACTTTACTTCATATTTCCCACCATCCCATGTCTAAGGCAGACATGACGAGGTGCAGCTGATGGGCTAATATTCTTCCTGTAACACATTTTATGCCTCCATGTTCCAGGAGATGGCTATCCAGCATCGTGAAATGTTGTGCACTGGTCGGGGTTTGAAGGTACAAACCATATCCAGTAACATGCACTGATTTCTAAAACTGCAGTCACAAGTCCCAGTGAAGAGTACCTCTACTCATGCAGGACAATGCAGCACTCTTCAAATCACTGTTGTTTTTTAAGAGTTGCAAAGTGACTTACATAACCTGAAAAAGTGTGTCTCTAAAAAAATATTTTACAACTGTGTTGTTTCTCTGTGATTTTCATCCTTTATGATTTTTCCACTGCTTAATCCAGTTAAAAAGCCTGTTGGGGTCTTTGTGAATGCAACAGGGGTCACAAGCTTCATTTTTAGGGTCACAGGCTAGAAAAGCTGTAAATCATAGGATTAATTGTTGCTGTGCCAACTCATATGATAAAAAGGGGAGGGAGCGAGGTTGGGGTCTTAGAGTCTCTCTGGTCCTGTATTTATGCATGAGGAGAATCTCTAAGATGGTCCTCAGCTTTGTTAAAATCAATGCATGACACTGTTGAGGGCAACCTCGGCATGTATTACACAGACTTTGTTGCTGGTGTTTACGACACTGTCTTACACAAAAATTCAAATAAAGGACAGTTGCCCAGATATTAGCTCTTAAGTCAACACAACCCAGCGAGCAGCAGGTGGACATCAGCGGTGCTGATCCATATTCTGCTGTTTGCTTTGTCACGGCTGTCAGAGGGGACGGACGTGAGCTGAATCGTGCTGCTTGTCCTGGAGCCCACGAGGAATATTGATCAAAGTACAAACACATGCATGCCATGGTACATGCACACACACACACACACACACACACACACACACACACACACACACATGCACTCACACATCAAGCCCAAAAAGCAGTTTTACACACAAGTAAGAGAAGAGTGATAGATGGGCAGAAGAGCTGCAGAGGCAAAGTTTATGCTTACATTACATCTTTCTTGGCTCTAAAACATTTGAAACAGTAAATGCTGCTTGCCAAGATAATAAAAAAGATAACAGACAATTCATTTCACCTCAACGACTCACAGTCACTGATTACCTGCAACAAGACAGTAGCTTCTGCAGGTGATTCACTTTAAAACAATCAGTTCTACATCTCTCATGCTGTAGACAGTCTTTATTGAATGCAATTAAATTTAAAGAAGTCCAGTGAGGATATAAAAACAGAAAAACAGTATTTATTTATTTTTTACAAAAGAAAATTTTTTCTAACCCAAAAGCTTTAGAGGGACTGCAGCTGATTTTCTTTTTAAATCACTTTAAAAACTTTTATTACTCACTGGGACGAGACATGAAAGTACTGTCCTCTTTTAAAAAGAGTCAGTTGTCTCTTTAAACCAACTGTCATTGGCTGTTACCAAGTTTTTAAAATCCCATTAAGTCCAGGAATCATTTTTTTTTTTGTAAATCTAGTGTTTCCAGGAGAATTTAAACTAGGACTCTCCTCATTAAACCGGCCTCATTAAAGCATCTTATTACTTTCATTAAGTAGAGATGTATAGTAGAAATGGCTCTGCAGCGAGGAGATACAGGCTCCATTGACAAGACGTTAACACTGGCAGAAGTGGAGATTGAACTCCACATGGAGCTTAAAAACTCTGACTTTCCTATATATGACCAACAGTTCTGATCAAACAAGCTTTGTAATTCACTTTTCTGGTGAAACCTGCTTCCCTCAGTTTCCCTCGTTTAGATCAGTGACTAATTTCTGATGAAACTGGCTGCGTCTCTGCTCTGTTCAGTCTGTGTTCAATCAGAGTGATAAAGTACAACAGGTCATTATCATTTGTTGAAAGTACTTTTCTCAAGTTTTCATGCAACAATCAGAGTTTAGAGGGGAAAAAAATCCTCAGTTTATAATTAATTCAAGGTTTAACACTCGAGATTTCCTGCTTCATCAGGACTGTGTGGATCATAGTTTGGAAGTAGTTTGGAATACGTGTCATCACCCTTTTCCAACCCAGCCCACCTCAAACCAGCGAGAAAAACAAGGACAAAAACACAAATAAGGAAGTTTCTCATGTGAAATACATTTTAAAAAGTGTCCACAGCTGTGATAGCAAATGTGACTGCAGGATTAAAGGACTGGATTATTTATTGCAAAATTGTCTTTATGCACATAATTAGAACCTATTGGAAATAGCCAACATGATGCAATAAAGTATTTTTCACAGTCTTAGCTGAAGTGAAACAAGACTTGTTAAGGCCATGCAGTTTTGCTGCACAATTACTTTCAGTAAATTTTTATTTAACTGATGCTAAGACTGATGCATAGTTTCAGACATCTATAAGAAAAGTTTCGAAAGTGTGATAAACGACATGAGCACAATTAATCCATTCATTAAGCAAGTGCTTAGATCAATTAAAAGTTTATAGGCACTGGCACAATCAAAACACAGTTGGACTTATGTCCCTGCTGATGGACAAAGACTTTGTATTTCTAAAACCAAACATTTCATAAAGCAAGAATATCAGTATAAATAACTATGCATGCAAGTTTTACCTTTAAAATGGTTTCTCAAACCAAGGGGTGTACAGAAGTACTTACTCTAACTCATAAAGAAGCATGAAGTTCCTCAATTTAAGCTGATGTGAAATCATAAAAGTTGTTATAATGTTTTCATTTAAAAGCAACAACATGGTGAAATCACTTTTGGGAAGTCTGCAAAAAGTATGATTCACATTTCAAAGCATCAGCTGCACCCATGAAGAATGAACTGTTAGCCCATACAGACTTACAGACATGTTCATTTTACTGTAATCGAGTACAAAGTCTGGCTGTGATTCATTATTGTTGACATGGTACCACCTCATTTAGGTGAAATTATTTGACTGACTTTTCATGACCTGAATAAATAATTACAATTATTTTTGTATCATCACCATAATCTTTCTTGTTATAAGAAAACAGATGATTATTGATTTGAAGCATTTTAACCAGTACACCTGTTTTTGCTTTGACCTGTGGACTCTAATGTGGGAGTGTGCAGAGAGCAGACTGAGTGTGTGTGTAGGAGTGTGTGGATGTGACTTGGGCGTTACTGTATTGGCAAATAGTGTGTTAGTTCTTATAAAGAATGTGTTCGTACATTAAGAAAGTATTTTACAAACATTGACCCATTTGAACTCCTTGTGTTTGCGTAACAAGAAAGAGACAAATTAACCACAATATGGGATATGTGTGTGTGTGTGTGTACTTGTGTGTCCAGTGGGCTGTGAGTGTGTGAGGCTGACTCAAAGCAGCGTGTGTGTACTCTGCGTTGGCTGTGTCACATTCTTGTCATTGATGTTTGAATGAGCTGGTGTCTGTTCAAGGCAACTTCTGCTCTTCAGCTTCTGAAGAGAACGAACACACACACAAACATACACACACACACACACACACACACACACACACACACACACACACACACACACACACACACACACACACACACACACACACACACACATTAAAACCAGTCCCAAGTTTAAACCAGTCCCTGGTTTTGATGTTGTGACTGACCGGTGAATATGTAGTAAAATGGTTTTATACCCTAAAGAAAACTAGATAAACTTTTCCACAGAACTATGCTCAAATGATTCTTGATAGGATCTCGGCCCTTTAAAAGTGCTATTTGTAAGTTTGGCTATTGCTACATAGCCAACGTTAGCATTAACAGCTGTTTACTTACCAGTCTTGGCAAGAGTTTCAGCCATTGTTGCGTTTACATCCTCTGAGCAGCTACTTCTTCTTCAGGGCAACCTGGAAGCTACAGTGACTCGGTATCGGAAAGTGAGGTGACACTCTGACCAGGCTGGGCCTAGCTGAAAAGAAGAAAAGAACTGCTAGAATTAGAAGCAAAACAAAAACTGCTGCTTTCCACAGCTGGAAACAGCTCTTAGTGAGTAAAGGAATAAAGTTTGATGCTGATCTCATGTTTCTTCTGGACTGGTAAGTAAACAGATGTTAATGCTAACATTGGATATGTGGCAATAGCAAAACTTACTAATAGCTCCTTTAAAAATGGATGAAATGTAAAATATTTGTAATAAGGGAAAATATAAAACCTATAGTATATCAGCACATCAAATCAGAGGGTTGGTTTATTCAATCTGACCTGGTGTTGAACTTCTAATCCCAACCAAAGATTTGAAGATCTGTGTATTTATGAAGGTTTGGCAGCGGCAGGATCCAATTTGAATATTTAGGAACAAGTGTTGACTCTGATTATGAGTCAGTTCCAGTTGTGTATGAAATCCATAGAGAGAAAATGTGTTCCACTTGTTACTGTGTGTTGGACCAGCCATTTATTTTTCATACTCATGAGGCAGCTTCTGCTTCAGAGTGCAGAGTGGAAACACATTTGGTTCAGACCGTAGAATTACAAAGAAATATGAAATGCATGTATTTTAAAAGGAAATGTTTTGCATTCATTGGAAATGGGAGAATACCAAAAGAGTGTCCTTCAAGCTTTGTTTGGTTGGAGAATCATTTGTCAAGTATTTTATATTGATCTATTAAATAGCTTAGTAAGAGTTTTAGATAGAATCTGTGTGCTGTTGTATTAGCTGAATATATTTTATCACTCTTGTCACAAATATGAGATTCAAAACAAGACAAGAATTCTTTAATAAGATGGCACAATGCCCTCCTTGAAAAGCAAACGTGGAACAAGGCTTATGTCTGCTGAGGGAAAATACTCTATCTCTAACATTAAAAATGCATTTAATGCATATATGTTTTGCGAAGAGGAAAGTTGAAAGTATTTTATTCAAATATGATATGACTATATGTCTGTGTCGAGACCTTCTTTAGATACCATATTTAAAAGAACAGCCTTTCCCAGGTTGTGGGATTAAAATCAGTTTTTGAACTGACTTTAATTTGGGAGCAAAACTCTTCCTCTCTAACTGTTGAATCTCTCTTTTTTTGATGTGGTACATTTCTCTGGAGAAATTTAGAGCTATTAGCATTCACAATGATTCCTTTCATTTCAGCTGCTGTTAGTTCACACCTCTGCGTACAGCCTGAGGCCTCGACTATTTGTTTCAACCTGACTGAGTTGGCTGGCTGTCAACTGCCTTTCTCAATCACTTCATGTGTTTTTTTTCCCCCAAAGTAATCTGCCTGCTTAAGGAGGAGCCAGTCAGGATCTTTGTTGCAGTCAGTTTCCAATGCAAATAAAGTGTTAACCTGCAAGACCTGTAAGAGGAGTTAACTGATAGGAGCCTGGCAGAAGAACAACCTGGATTATGGAAGACACAAGTGAAAGTATCTGAATATTTTGCAACCTTTAGTTTTCTTCAATGTCTATAAAGTTGAGAAATATAATTAAAAAATAAATTAAAAAAAGTGCAAGAATTACTTATCAGAGTGCAAAGCCCTTCTTGTATAATCCCTTGTAAAACATTGAAGGAAATAGTTTTTGTGGTCAGAAACTCATAAAGGAAGAGTGACACATGTTTTACTGCAGGTTTAAAAGACTGACACTCCTCAGACTGGTGCAACATACAATAGCTACTTGATATCAAATATGGGAGGAACCTCCAATGTTATCAGAAAGAAAACTGACCAAAATGTACTTCTGACCACAAGCTTGAGGGTGAGACTTTAAGATCCGAATTCATTTTCAATATTCAGCAACAAACTGATACACTTACATTGAAGTCAATTATTTTCAGTCAATTACTTTTATATAGAAATGTATAAAAAAAAAAGTTCTTGCAAAAGATGCATCATAATATCAGTTGATATTTGTCCAACTTAAAATATCAGCCTCAACCCAACTTGACAGTGGTGGACTCAGTTACAGAATAGTTGCACTGTAAACTTATCAAACCGTTCCTGAGAAAGAAACTGTAATTCAAATAACTGCAAATATTTTCTCAACATTATATCAGCTTCCTCATTTCATTTCCTTGGTAGTGATCCAGGCTGATTTGAGGTCACACCTACAACCACCTGCCTGAGCAACAAACAGCACACATGGATAGAGCTGAGATAGATGAGTTGCTACTGCAGGAGCAACATAGAAAAAAGGAAAGAGACACACTGTGAGACAGAGGGTAAGACACAGTAAAGGGACAAATTATCTAAAAATAATAAGATTTCTATAGGTTGTAATTACTGAGGGAAAGACTGATCTTAATGGATACATGTATGAAGATAATGATCTATCAGGCAGTAACCAGGCTGCTTAACCAATGACATTCTGGACTGGTGAAAGAAAACTGAATGACTGTGACTGTGAAGAATGAAATAAATGATTTACCTATCAAATGAATGATTAAATGTATGTGAAAAAGAAAGAAAGAAAGAAAGAAAGAAAGAAAGAAAGAAAGAAAGAAAGAAAGAAGCTACTTCTTGTATCTTGTTTACATGTGCTAAAAATCAGCGATGTCAGTGATTACTTGTGACCTGAATTACACTTATTTTATTTACCTCTGTTTACGACATTAAAAGTGAAACAAACTACTTCATTTCCACTTTGAAGCTCTTTCTTTACTCATTATGGATTCAAGGAAAACTTTGGATTAAACTTGAAGCACATGTGATTCATCATGCATCAACAGTCCAACATTGCTTAAATCTGTGATTGTATACTGAAGTACTTACAACACTAAATGAATCTCATTACATGTAACTTGTGAATCGCCCGATCGTTAAGTGTAACACAACCCGACAACACAGGAACATGAGCACGACAATGATATTTTTTTTTAGATAGAACTCATTACCTGTTCAGTGTAGATGGAAGATGCTGTGGACCAATCAGATTGCTCGTCTGAAGCTGCTGGTTGTGTAAGGACTCTAGTGTGTTTCCTACATGAAAGTCACTGTTCAACACACCACAACACACCAGCAGCAGCAGAACACTGTCATGAGATACAGGAATAGAACATGACTCATGAGAGAACTGTACATGCACACACACACACATATACATACACACACACTCACACACACACACACACGCACTTGCACACGCACACCTATTAAAATATTCGTATGCACACAAACAAGCTTGTATATACAATATCAAAGTAAATACATTGGGGCACAAATCTCTACATATTTTGTGCGCAGTATTTGTATATGTAAGTATAAATGATATTGAGAGACCTACAGTATCACACAGTAAATAATACAAAGACAGAATCACACAATAACTGTCTTTAATTGTCTCTATATGAATGTGCAGTCCTGGAGAACCAACCAGAATCATGGTTATATATATACTGTATGAACACGGTATGAATACATGGAATAAATGGAACAACACACACACACACACACACACGCACACACACGCACATGCACACGCACACACACACACACACACACACACACACACACACACACACACACATCACCAGGTTCACAATCATGAAAAGAGAAAGTATACATATACACATGCATAATGTATATACTGTACACAAAAACATACAGTGTGATCACAGACACAAATACACCTGTACACACACACACACACACAGAGTGAGAGAGAGAGAGAGAGAGAGAGAGATGCTCCTTCCCCTCCGTGTGCGTGTGTGAGTGATGTGATGCAGTGTGACTGCAGGACTCTTGCTGTGCAGTGTGAGGTTGCATGTTGTGATGCTGTTCCCTCAAAACAACATCACACAGGCTGCTGTTTCCCAAAGCTGAAAACCTGCAGCGTTGTATTTCCCCACACTGTGATGTCACACGGCTTTTTACATTTGAAGAATCAAACACTGACTGTCCTCACCAGAGAAACATTGTTTTTACAATGACTGGAAGTTTGGATGAGAGTCTTACAGAGAGCATTAGGGTGGATGATGGTCATTAAAAAGCCTCTGACTTTATTACTGGAAACCAAGCATGACATACTGTCTCCTGCTAACACTCAATACTGCTCCAGACCTCGACTACAAATGTGGAAGATAAAATATTTATGGACTTGGTGGAGTGTGCAGGAATTTGTTAAGGTGCAAGACAGGTAATGCATATATATACAGTACAAGTGAAAAGTTTGGACACACTCTCCCATTCAAGTGAATTGGAAAGTACCAGTCGAACTTTTGACTTGTACTCTGTACAAAAGCATGGATTCCCACATCTTCTTTAATATCAAATTTAAGGAATTCTTTCCAGGCGTAAGTCCTTCAAATTCAAGGGTCCACAGATCATAGTTTGAGACACAGATCAAAGTGAATTACCATTACAACACTAAGGATTGTTAAAAGGAGAACTATCAGGCTTTACAGAAACACACAGACAACTACTTTAAAAGAGAGGGAGTCTTGAATGTGTGAACACTTCACACCTGTGCTGTTACAGTAACAGCAGACTATGTGGTCACTTGCACACATAACAGCACCTATCCTATTTACTCATGTTAAGTAAAAAGAAAAAAAAAACTTCAATATTTTTGCACAGCCTATATAAATTCAATGATTTTCAATGACCCATTTATGGCTATTTCCAAACACTTTAAAGGCCTTTTTTCTCAAATTCACAAACTTTCAAGGATTTCCCTGTAAAAGAGAATGTTTTCTGTATGTATCCATGCAGCGAGGTACGTACTGCACTGCACTGTGTTCCAGCTGTAGATGTGGGAAGATTCTCTCAACTCCTAATGTTTAGGACAAGATAAAGTTCATAATGAGACGCACCAGACGAAGTTGTATGTAATAATAATTAGGATGTCCTGCAAAGTAAAAGTCAAGGGGGGGTTAAGAGTAAGTGTAGACAGGAGTAAGTGAGAGCAGACACAGCCTTAGGGCTGTTTTTGAAATTCTACCTTTGGTTAAAACTTGTTCTAGTTTGGTTCCCTGCATGAGGGTTAAAACAAAAAAAAGGATTTGTGTCAAGTCATCATGAAAATATCTGCTAAATGCACAAGCAGCAACAGTCAAATGAAAACACGCATCCCACATCAGTCACAGCTGCTCATATCAACACTAACATGTTGCTTTTTGTTAATTAAAATGATTCACAGTCACAGTCTGAAGCGTTCAGATGACATCATCTGTGACCAGGTAATTATCAGTGCATTGATTATTGATGTTCCCTTCCCTGTTCATTTTTATGTCTCAGTGTATCTGTCTTATTCTCGCTCTCTTATTCTACTCCTAGCTCTCTCTCCCTCTCTTTTCTTGCCTTTCTTGCCTCTCTCCCCAAGGTTTGCCTCTCTGAGACATCATGCAACTCTCTCTCACTCTGTTCCTTCACTGTTTCTCTGCCTCTCTCACCCTCTCTGTCTTATTTCCTTACCACCCTCTCTCTCTGTCTCTCCTCTCTCTCTCCCCGTCTCTCAGCTTTATTTTGGTTGAGAGAGATAATCCCCGAGTCACGTGGAGCAAGAGAGAGAGAGGGAGAGAGTATTTCCGAAATGTATCACTGGATTCATGAGGCACACAAACACACACACATAAAAGCAAGTGCAAAGAGAGAACAGCTAGCGTGTGTGTGTGTGTGTGTGTGTGTGTGTGTGTGCATGTGTGTGTGTGTGTGTGTGTGTACTTTGCGGACATTATAAAATAATAATGCCACTGAAGCCCATTTGAACTGAGCTCAGAGGGTGAGAAAGGTAGAGAACAAGTGAGAGAGAAAGACAGATACACACATAAACACACCAAACCTCTGCCAGCCAATAGAAACAGCTGTTGCTGGACAGTCACCAGAACACAAGATTAAGCTGGGGGGGTAAAGGAGAGACAAGAGGAAGAGGAGACAGAGGAGGCAGAGAGGGGAGCAGAGAGCGAGGACGAGATTAAGGGGAGGAAGAGTGGGAGTGATGGGAACAAAAAAGAGGGATGAGTCATGTAAAAGGAGGAGTGAGGAGATAAGAAAGAGGGAGTGAGTGATGAGAAAAAAGGAGAAGACAATTAAAGAACAAAATTTTTAGCTTGAAGACACCCACCACTCGACATATTCCAAAAAGGCTTTTAGAGCCGCAGCAGGCCCCCCTCCCACCCCACTGCAGTTACATCTCGTCGCTACACGCCAGACGAGTCTCAGCAGCGCCTGACAGTCCATCTGCACACTGAAATTGTACTTCTCCTAAGATACATGTAAACATCTCTTGGGATCTACACAAATATGGGTATTATGGGTAACTATAGGTCACGGACGAGCTGATGCGGACATCTCCTTAATCTCAACGGCACAGTGTGTGGCCCGAGCTGATTGGACAAGTTCAACACGGAAAAGGAAAAAAACAAATACTTCACACCAACACCTGCTTTTGCTCATCTCTTTTTTATGAGAAGCAGTGTAGTGCTGCGTGTGACCTGGGTCTGTATTTCCATATGGTCTTATTCGTTCCGCCTCTGGCTGGTAGTTAGTTTTTCTTTTTCTTTTTTTCCCCTTGTGTTTCCCTGTGTCTCCGCCTCCCCTGTTTGTTTGTGTGAATGTGTGTGTAGTGTAGTGGGCGTGGCTTACCTCTCCTGGCTCCTGGCATCTCTCCATACCCGTCTACAGTCAATTCATCACCCTCAGCTCAAGTACTCCATCTCTCCTTCCACTCATCGCCACATTGTTCAGCCAGCTCTCGTGGAACCCGGTGCCAGACCGTCCTCTCCATTCACCACGCCATCCACCCGTTGTTTTCAGTTGGCCTCCACCCTGGCTGGACAAACCTGTCCGCATCACCTGCTCTCCAGCCATCCCACGCCATTCTGCCTTCAGCCGCTCCCCACCACTCCGGGGGCAGGGGTCTGCCCCAGCCCTCCTCTCAAACCCCTCAACCGCTGCGTCCTGTTTTCTGATTAAACCACTTACCAAATCTCACTATGAGTTCAGCGTCTATAGGTCCAAAATACACACTCAACCATTATTATTATATAACCAATATTATCATCCCCAAAAATAAACAAACTATCTCTTCCAGCTGAGGGGCTAAAGAGCCTGTAACTTTCTCTGTCATCACTCATTTTAAACGTCAGCAAAGCCAGCAGTTGTCACTAACCTGTATATTTGTCAGACAGCGAGGAGATCATAAAACAATGACAATATGCAGCACAACAGCTTGGTAATGACTCCTCGTTGAGGCAGTGCTTATGATATCATATTTCACTTTAATCCTGACGTCTAACAAAAGAAACATAAATATGTAACTGTGACCAGCAATATTGTGAATTTGGCTGCATTAAAACACCTTCCTCCTCTTGGTCTCTCTCTCTCTCTCTCTCTCTCTCTCTAATTACAAAAATTAGATTTGCTGTAAATGTGTGAAGACAAAGTCAGTAACAAATTAAATGGAGCATTAAAAATGAATGATACCTAAACTGTCATTTATATACATTCACGAGTGAATTTCACGCTTCAGAACTGCAAGCCGGCTCAGCAAAAAATAGACCTCATGCGTAAAGAGACGGGGTCACCCAGGAACACACACACACACACACACACACACACACACACACACAGAGCTGTGACGGAGATGTAGCGTGACGTAGCCAGATGCTTTGGACATGGATGCAGAGTTTTGTCAGACTGCGGACAGGCAGATGAAAAAAGGGATTGCTTTAAATGAAGGAGCCACATGTGCTTTCTTGTGATTCATTATCTTTGTTCCTAAATATCAGCAGAGGAAAAAGCAATCACAGGCTGATTCTTCAATCGCTGGAAGTTGATCTAATCACAAAGCAGGAAAAGCCTTGCGTGACCAGATATTTACAGCCAAAAGGCCAACACAGTGGTTGAGAGCCATGACTGTTATCACCATAACAACCGCTAAATAATGTTAAAGGTCCCATATTTTACACTTTCCCAGTGTTTTTTTTTTTTAAGTGTTGATCTATAAGAAGATATATTCGTGGTTTTAAAAAACCATAAACCATCTCAATGTAGTTTTATATCTCCTCTCTGGAGCTCTCTTGGGGCATAGCTGAGAGCGATGACTGCTTTGTTGTGACATCACAAAGTTACAGAATCCTGACAGCTCATTTTTAAGGCTCAGTTTCTGAATACGGGCTGTCTGCATTTCTCTGTGGACTGAATTCTTTTGATACTTTCACAGTAGTAATATAGAACCTAGAACTGCTTTATAATAATAAAAAAAGACATGGAAATGTCACTTTATACAATATGGGACCTTTAAGTTATAAAAGAGTGGTAAGGAGGATGAAGACTTAACACTTAAAGTTTAATACTCTAAATGACTCTTCAAATTAAAACTGGAAACTTTCCACACTGAGAGCTGAGTGAATAAGACATTGGCTTATCCTTTGAAGGAACGGAGTGCAAGGTAATGCCACAGATTTTACGCATTTTATAACACATTTTATTTCCTTTTATTTAGTGTTCTCTGACATAGAAATGCAGTTGCAAGGAACAGAGTGAGACCAGAGTCCACTGATTATTTACAAACTTATAAATAAGTAGATTCAGTGTTCAGTTACTATCTAAAAGAGTGGATGACTGCTGGTTTACTCTCTGAGCATTTGGGTTATACGCACGTGTGCACATATGTTTGCGTGTGTGCATGTGTGAAAGTGTGAGTGAGTGTTTGGCATTTGCAGGCAACACAAATGAAGTGACATGATGTAATGACCTGAACACTGCCATGATGAGTGAAGAGGGAGAGAAAGAGATGGAGAGAGGGCAGAATAGGCACTAAGAGGGAGATAAACAGAGAGAAAGGAGGAGGAGGAGGAAGAGTAAAAGGGGGCGGGGGTAAGAAAGAAGGGGGCAAAAAGAGAGAGAGAGTGGAGAGAGAAAGATTGAGGGAGAGAGACTATTCCTCAGGCACCTGCCCCTTGCTCGCTCCATTGAGGGAGAAATCTCCCATAATTACCTCAGAGCCCACAAGACCACACACACACACACACACACACACACACACACACACACACACACACACACACAAAAAAAGAGAGAGAGAGAGAGAGAGAGAGAGAGAGAGAGAGAGAGGAGAGGGGGAAATCCTCATATAACCTCAGTAAATCCATCCAAAATGCTGCAAGCCGACAGCTCAGGCCCTCGCTCGCTCACGCAAACAAACAAATACACATACACACACACACATAAATACACAAGCAAATACACACACGTGGGAACGACCAGAAGATGCTGAGAGAGGGAAAAAAAAAAAAACTAAACTGGGTTAGAGAGAGAGGAGGGGGTGCAAAGCACAATCAGGAGAAAGAGAGAGACAGAAAAGAGTGCTCAGATTGAAAAGAGAGTAAAAAAGAGAGAGGGAGAGCTGACACTGAAATTAAACACACACACACACACACACACACACACACACACACACAGAAGAAAAGAAAATAAATCGAAAGAATAGAAGAGGGATTTTTCCTCCTGTGCAAATCTGGACAGATTAAATAGAAGCTGGTTTACACACAGTGACAGTAGTGTGTGCGTGTGTGTGTATGTGTGTGCATGTGTGTCTGTGTGTGTGTGTTTCAAAACAATGCAATGTAATGCAATGCATTTCTTTTACACAAAAAACATAAAGTCACGTCTCCAAATTTTCAAAATAAAACCACTTATTGTGTGACTATTCAGATAAACACTTGTTAACCAATGGATGGTCTTATTCACTCCTTTCTCAAATCCCACAAGCACAGTCTGTGAAAAGCACCAACAGTGTCAGCAGTGGGAATCTGGGAGTTTGATTCCCACTGGGACCAACTGTGCTAAAAGGCACTTTGGATGAAAAGTGCATAAAATGTCTGTAATGCTTCACACAGTCTTTGCTGCCTGTCAAGTTCAATTCACTTTCTATGGCTGCTGTTCCTATGTCCTTTTTATCAACCTGTCAGAACGCTGACAGACCCTGTTGCTTGGAGACGTTAGGTTACCGACTGCTAGTCTTGTACCACAATTTCTGGATTTATGGCCATATGATGACTACTTCCACTGGTTCTTTACAGATTTCCCACAGGAAAAACACCCTCGAACATATCAAGTTTTTGAAGCATGTTGGCTGACTTGTATAAATCGCCTTCTTTATCGACATAGTTGCATAAAGCATCACACTTCTGAGCTATAACATGGCTTCAGTTACTACTTGCAACAGCAAATATGTTTTGAGGGAAACATTTTCCATTGACATCATGAGGAAGTGTTATTAATCAATGTATTTGGTGAGTCGCAAAAATGGTCAAAAATTAGTTTTCCAGCAAAATATTTGATTTTAAAATTCAGCATCATTAAGGTTTAGATTGTCACAGTTGCTTTCCAATACCGAGGCACTTTAGTGTCCAGCCCGCCCTGAAGAAGTAGCGCTGCTCAGAGGGTTTATTATAACCTCTTGTACTGTAAACGTAATGATGGCTAAAGCTCTTGGTAAGACTGGTAAGTATGCTAATGCAGGCTATGTAGCAATAGCAAAACGTACAAACAGCTTGTTTAAACATAATTTATAGGAGACAGCATTGGGGAAAACATTGGGCACACACTACAAAACCACAATCCTGGCAAGGAGTCTCCTCACCACATCACTAAGTCAGTTTGCATTGCAACAGTTTGTCAGCTTCATTTATTACTCAAACCTGAAACAAACCCAATCATGGATGATACGACAAATACATTTAAAACAGAACTAACAATTATAACGCAACTCTCCCTTTCCCTGTGGTAAGAGAAAATTATATAACAACAATCCAGCAGAAGAGTAAAACACTTTTCTCAACACAGGATGGACAGTTAAACCTTGGTGCACAGACTATAAATGTAAATTAAAATCCAATACCTCCTTTGTCAAAGAAACCATGACCCTTCAACATCTCCTCTTATTCTTTTACATATACTTTAATGATTCTGCCTGTAGGTCATCGCTTTTAATGATTAAAGGGAGCAGGAAGTTATAAATGACTCAGACTTCATGTCGGCAAAATTGAAGATTTTCTTTGAAAGTGTAATTACAAGAGAAGTAGAATTTAAGATGTTGTATATTACTTGTATATTACTTGTCTACAAATTGTTGAGTTTGCCTTTTGTTGGTGGTGATAACACTGCATCATGCCATCATAAAGCTGCATCAGCTTTATGATGGCATCTCCCGCAGCCAAAGAAAAACAAACAGCAGATAAGTTATGACCCAGTTATCAATGGAATGAACTAATTTAATAGTAAATATTTGTTTTTTGCAGAGCAGTGCTATTTGCTGGTTCAGCTTTGACCTCCTGTACTAATGCACAGACAAATGTGTGAGTCTAGCCCCACATTTTCACTGGGAATTGTACTATAGATATAAAACTGAGCCTGATTCATACACACATGGCCTCGATTCCTGCCTCAATTCCCGTATTCAGAAACTGATTGTGGTAAAACTGGAACCAAAGACCGAGGACAGCCGAGTGAATACCTCTAATCGGGTATAGCAGGGGTTCATGTTGATGCCTACAGTAAGTAGAGAACAGTGTTTCATCTACTGCACAGCTTATTGAAATGATCTATTGTCTGAAGCTGATTCATCCATGGCCTTGCCAGACAGTGAAAATTGTGTGATGGTTTTTGTTAGGCTAATGTGGGTCAGCCACAAAAAAAAAAAAAAAAAAATCCAATAGCTTACTGTTCATCAAAATATTATAGAGATATGCACTTTATCTCAAAGTGACTCACATGCCACTATAAATAAAATAATTTGCCCATACTGTATATTCACGTGTGTAAATTAATTCGTACAAAATAAGACACATTTCAGGTTATAACTATTGTACAATGTTGCATTGTCAGAGGAATGGTGGCCAAAACTACAAAAATAAGATTCAGGTTGTTGTTGTTTTTGTTGTCTTGGTTGTACTTTCCTCCTTGTGCGTTGTTATTACGACTGAAGCAACATGCGCACATCACTTTTTGTTGTATCCCTCTCTCCGACAGTGCTGGAAAAGGCTGTGAAGAGTTCCCCCAGATTGCAAAATGAAATTTATGGCACAACATACGCCTGGGTCCTCGGCCCGAGTCTGGCCCATATACATCCCGCTGATGTCCTCCGGTATTCTTCTAGCTTACATCTAGAAGATTTTCTGTGTGCACGCCAGAATTGGTCCAGATGTGGAAGTACCATCTGACAGTCATACGGTATATGGGCCAGATTCAGGCTGTGGAACTGGTCATATACTGGGCCAGAAGAAAACCACCATATGGCCCAAGTATGTTAATTAGTAAGTAATTAGTAAGTTAATTGGCCATCACGCTTTTGTACACAGTTCACATTCTAGGTATTCACCCTTGTTGCCTTTCAAATCAGGGAGGTTAGTGAAATGGTTTGACTTGAATAAAACCTGAGGGAAAATTACTTTGAGCAAGTGCTTATTGTTGCACTGCTGTTGGGAATGAGACTGTTGTGAGCCCATAGTTGGAGTATGTTTCCTTGACATCTTCATAATTCTAATAAAATGCATGTTTCCTCTTGGAGAACTAAATTCTATGTATATAGTCCACCAGAGATCCTAAATGCAATAAAGATTGTATCCTTCATTTCCAAATAGTCCTGGTTATTCTGCAAACAGAAATGTGGAATACATCCATATGAAGCCAATAGAAGAATTTCAAAGGAACAAAATGGAAGAAAGAGTCTATTGAATTGTTTGTTTGATTTTACACTGATATAGAATATAAATGCAACACTATCTAGGGCTAGATTTCAAAGCTGCTCTTGAACACTCCACTAGATCACTCACATCACGCACATCCAAGCGGAAAAGGGTCAAGGATGAGAGCCACAGCAACCCATGTACAGTACCATGACATTGACATTTGGCAGAAGGTGGAATATGTACGTTCCCTGTGGTCCTGGCCTTTGACCTCATTACTGTAGGTTGGTGGCAATAAAGATACTGAAGCAGTTGCACTTGTTGCAAATCGGGACGACAGCATGAGGTTTGACTGTCAGTGTGAAATCATGAAGTCCAGGCGCTTTGTGGCTAGCAAAAAGAAACAACAAAAAAAAACACACATGACGGACTGGAACGTGAACTCTTGACCTCTCTGTGGCCCATTTTTGTTGAGGTTCAAAAAGTTGGTCTTTTCAATTCACTTTCATCTCGCCCTCATAACTGAAGCAGATTTAGAAAGCGAGGTCAGGACACTGTCATCTCTCTGATACCAGAAAATAAAATACTCAGATTAATTTTCTTCTCGTTAAGGTGAAAAAGCCTGTGAAGCGGCACTTAGTCCTCCACAGTACAACTCTCATCTCAATCCCAGAGTGATGAAATACTTATAGGTGGTTGGCGGCTCCTTGCAGCAGGGCGAGGCAGTTTCATCACAGGTTTTACAAAGTGACTCCCCCTGAAGCTGTGGAGTTAAATCTTCCAACACCACAGTGCTCTGGATAGCTGGGAGATCAAAGAGGAAAGTCTGTTACAGCAAACACGCTGCTATCTGATTTGTTTATGGAGGGCTACTAAATAATTTATGACTTTTATAACCTAGTGTAACATCAACAGGCTTACAATAGCCTGTGATTGACATACAGAAGGAAGCGATATGTTCCTAATGACAAGTGTGGACGATAATTACAGCAAAGAACCGCAAGCCACATCTAATGAGTTAATATTTCACCATGCTATCTACTAGTGTAATAAAACTGTCTGTGCATCTACTTTTAGTCCATGTAGAGGGTTTAAAAATTGAGTGATATTTTTGTTCTAAATGGGACAGAAAGTGAATTTCAAAATCCAGAAATCTGATGAAATAACCACCGAGTTGGTGACACTGATAGTGTTTCTTCCTGTGAATGCTACCACTGATGTTACCACAGTCCTATCTTCTGTTTGACTATGGGGGTCTCATGCTGCCCTCCCTCCTCTGGAGGTAATTGTACTGTTGCTGCATAAGAGCTAAGTACATTACATCTTAACCTACACTGTCTAATTGTGACATAAGCTGTGTCCCATTTCAGGGGCCGCATCCTTCTGAGGACACGATCTACAAACGTGTGACCCTTCGTAGCCGCCGTAGACCGTGATGACCAAGCCGTAATGAGACAGTCCAGCCTACGGAGGATTTTAGTTGCGTCAAAAAGTGCGGTTCATGTTCCCTAGCAACACACGCAACTTTTCTTTCACAAAACTTGAGGTTTTAGGCCCTTGGTTTAATAGTTGTACCACTAGCTTTTCAACTGAGCTGAAACCCAATACATTACATTTACAAGTGTTATCCCTGGGCTCTCTGTTGGTGTTGTTTGCTTTCATTACTGGCATGCAATGAATCTTGGGATATGAAGGATCCACCTGTTGGAGCCTTCATTGCCCAGGAAAAGAAGGCCTAATTTCTCAGCCACTTTTGAAGGAGTCTTTGAAATGGGACAGCCATGTAACAATATCACCTGAACACAGCTATTGTCTTTCTATCTTCTCCTTCTTCACCAACTGGCACCTACAAGTCCTGAAATGGGGCCCTCTTTTGTGATGTTTCCCCAGATTTCTTACATTTTAATTTCTTTAGTGGCACAAGTAACAGAATTTCAAACATGAGGATTGGGTGTTCCTCGCCGAATTACACATTGGGAGTAGTAGTTAACTTTTTCCCTCAAGTTTTTATGTAAACAGGGTGGTACCTCCAATCAATTTTTCATCAACAGCCATAGAAGTGCTCGAACCATGAGGTAGAATATCTTATAAAAAGTGGCTTCTAGATCTGTGCTACTTCTTTTGTTTACCTTAAGGGTGTGAACAATTAGGAGAAAATGATTACCCCTGTAATAACTTCGCAAAGCTGTAAAATTCTGCCCCAAGTAAAACATGAACTTCCTGATTTGAATTTTATCGTCCTGTCAATACGTTGTACTGTAGCAACACGCCCACACAAAGACAGCCTCATGAGTTGTTTTTCTAGAAGGCTATTATCAGTCTCAATGAACCCTAACGTGTGATTACGAAACATTGGAGACTGTTATCATGATGAAAAAATGAGATTGACATGACTAGACATGAAGAAATCATGAACAGTAACCCTGTCAACAATACATATTGTGAGTCTGTGCAATGGAAAAGTTTGTATTTGAGGTCTAAGATCACTCCCTGTGTTAAAGTTCAGGTGTTTTTTCAGGTCAGGTGTGTTTTGGTTTTTTTTCCCAGCAAAAACCTGACAATAACATGATTAATCTTCCTAGTCTCCATCCTAATTCCAGTGCTGGTAATGACATTTAGTATGTGACTTAGCCCTTGAAAAGGCCACGTTGTCACCTCACAAATGTTAAGTAAAGTTAGTTTTTGTCATCATATCCCCTGATTACATTATCAAGCGTTTTAGAGCACCTTCAGCTGACATGAAAGACCTTGGCCTTCTGATAAGCTATCGGCCCTCTCCTTTCACTGGAAGGTGAATACAGCAGGCAATGCAGCACCCTTGAGCAAGGCATTCAAACTGAAAACTCCTAGTGAAGCTGACACCTCCCACTGGCTGAGAGGTGAGCTGTTTGTAGGCTGTAAAAGGTAATAAAAAAATGTTGGAGTAGCATTTTGATAACAGCGATGAATGAGCCCATACTGGATTAGTGTTTGTTTACTCTACTTTCATTTTCTTATCTAGATCTGGAGCTGAATCAGCTAAGAGTGTGGATACACAATGACATGCCCAATTGGATCAAGTTAGACTGGAGCAACAGTCATACCAGCTATGCTGTTTAGGTATTACTTGTTTGCCTTCTGGTCCAGACATTAGAATTAACATGACTTGAAAAATGTGTTTTTACAACAGGACTATGGGGGTCTCGAGTGTGTGCGGCGAACAAATCATTTTTTTTTTGTTAATTGGCCAAATGGAAAAATAATGTGGTTTACTGTGGGTGGGTGGGTGTGCATTAATTAATAATTCACTTTAATAGCTTTGTAGAAACAACTTGGCTGAAGTTCACCTTACCCTTACAGTTTGTTCTCCTGCATCTCCCTCTGGCAAGACAAAGAAATTTTATTTATAAAGCACCTTTCATACTCAAAGGCAACTCAAAGTGCTTTAGAGAATTAAAAGTAATTAAAAAACATTGGTAAACAAGTATTTGTACTTGAAATGAGTTAGTGTACCTGAGTGGTCTGAAGGGTCCATACTGGGTCATGAGATCTGATAAGTATCTTGGCCATTCAATGATTTATGGACATGTAGTAGAATTTTGATCCTGGGAAAAACTGCTATCAAATGTAGTGATTTGAGGGCTGGAGTTATATGCTGAGGATTTATTTGGCCTTAGTTACAACCCTGGCAGCTGCTTTTTGGATCAGCTAAAGTGGTCTGATTTTTTCTTTTTTTAATAGACAGACCTGTGAAAAGTCCATTACAGTAATCCACCCTGCTAGAAACAAAAGCATATCCCACTTTTTCTACCTCTTGCTTTGACACTGAGTCTTTGATCCAAGTGATATTTATAAGGTGGTAGGATGATGATTTTGTTATTGATATAATGAGATGACTGAAATTTAAGTCTGAGGATTACACCAAAGTTTCTAGTTTGGCTAGAAGTCTCTGTTCATTGGTCCCAAAAACAATGATTTTGGTTTTGTCCTCATTTAATTGAAGAAACTTTTGCAACATTCAGTTAATAAGTTGTTTAATACATTGTCCCAGTGTCTATTGAGCTCATTTGATGATATAAATTTGCGTGTCATCTGCATACATGTGACATGAAACCATAAAATTTGAATAATTTCAGCTAATGGGAGCATACACATATTAAATAACAGAGGTCCGAGGATAGACTCTAGTGGAGTCCCACATATTGTTGGTAGATGCTTTGATGTGTAGCTACCAGCAGATACAAAATGGGCTCTGTCTAGAAGGTAGGATAAGTCTGTCTATTAGTATATTGTGATCTACTGTATAAAAAGCATTGCATCAGTATGATCAAATAGCACAAGGACAGAGATAGGTGTCATTTATAACCTTGATAAGAGCAGTCTCAGTGCTGTGGTGGGACCTAAATCCGGACTGGAAAATATCTGGGTATTTATTTTCCCAGAAAGTTGCTGCTTGTCTAAAAACAAATTTCTCAATAATTTTACTGATAAATGGCAGGTTTGATGTGGGCCTGTGGTTGTTTAGTATTGATTCAGATTGCTTAATTACTGCAGTTCTGAGGGTTTTAGGGAAGACTCCTGAAAGCAGACTCCTTGACTCTCTGTAAAACATGTATTGCTTAACAACTAAAAACCTTTTTAAAGAAATCTTGCAGTAGCAAGTCAAGGCAACATGCAGAGTTTACAGCGTTATTTCATCCATTATTTAAAGTATTTTTCAACATTCCTTCTCTTTTTATACACAAATTGCTTCATTAATTAAGAGGGCAGTTTGTTTGTTGAGTTATATGCATTTCTGGTTTGGTAATGGAGTATTTTTGTGTTGCTTTATTCAAGCAGGTTTTGACTGCTGAACTACTGATGCAGCCTTTGTTTATTCACCACAAACAAGCAACATGGGCTTTGGGACATTTGAAACCTGTGCAGACAAAGCTTCAATCATGCTGCCTCTGAAATTTGTGACAGGACCCTAATTGTATTCCACCAATCATTCAGTGACTCTCAAAAGGGGTTATCCTCTTAAACACACACACACACGGAGAAAACATGGCTGTTGTAGAGAGAGCTTGTAAAGCTATAAAAAATTGTTATTTATTTATGTCTATTAACAAAATACAACTGCAGGCCAAAGGTCCTCTGAATGTTAGTGGGTGAATTACCCTGCTGTGTGGATGTGTGTGAGAGTGCATGTGTCAAAAGAGAGAGAGTGAGAGAGAGAGGTTATGTGTTGTATTGATTTGTGAGCCTCTTGTGAATTTTGATGAAGCCAATTAAGCTCTCTAAAAACATTGTTAACTAAAACTGAAAGTACAAAGGGTTTAGAGCTCATAAATCCACAAGACACACAACATACAAACACACACATGAATGGTAAAGTTCAAGTTCATTCTGTTTCAATACATTTGGTTTGGATCTCTTCAGCTCAATCAGATATTGGGCCTGGTCCAGTTTAACTAGACCTGCTCATTTCAATTTTATTTCAATACATTTTATTCTATTCATGTGAAGAACAGAAGATAAGAGGAAGGAAATGAGGGGAGTAGTCAATGAATAGCAGGAGCAGAGCAACACAGGAGAGATGACGAAGAACCGAGGTGCAGCGTATGAAGAGATTTGTTGGGGAAATTACCATAGGATAGGGAGGAAGGGTAAGAGAAGAAAGAGGAAGCAGAGGGGAAAGGAAGATGAAGGGGATGAAGAAGGTAAAAAGGAGGACAGATTGGAGGAGGGGTGCTGAAGAGGAGAAGCAGATGTAGAGAGAGATGTTCAAGGAAAAGAGGCAAAGAAGCAGTGAAAAGAGGTAAAATGGAGATAAATAGAGGTGGAGGAAGGACAAGTGAGAGGTGATGTCAAGGGGGGAGGAGAAAGAATATCTCTCCCCCTCTGTCTCGCTTCCATCCCTCCATCAGACTTTAATCTCTCTGGGTTGAGAGAATCAGAGGTCAACCAGAGGACTCTTAGTGTACGGTGGGAAAAGGATCTGTCAGCACACACACACACACACACACACACACACACACACACACACACACACACACACACACACACACACACACACACAGACACACACGGACACACGGACACACGGACACAACAGGACACAGACCCTTCATTTTGTACAATTTGAGCAATAACACAATTTAAAATGTATTGAAATATATCATAACTGTGTTATTGTCATTATTTTCAGTTTGATTCTGAAAAGGAACACCTGACTCTATTGGTATTTAATTAATTTAATTAAGCCTGATTAGTACAAACTACAGTAAACTCTTTCCTCTTTAGAAGGACATTGACAAATATTTGTTGTGTGAGGATGTAGAACTTGTGTTTGTTTCTCCTAAAGATCTATTCAATTCAATTCTATTCTGTTCTATTCTAAAATATTTTAAAGTGATGTCGGATCTGGAAGAGAGCTGGTAACTAAAAACTAAAACTAAAAAAGCACATGTACAATATATACCGGTAATATACAATACATGACGTAAAAATGAACACACAGTACACTAGAAGCACATCAGCTATTACACACAAATTTACAGTATTCAAATGCAATGCATGCAGTTTTGATTTCATACTCTCTCTCTCTCTCTCTCTCTCTCTCTCTCTATCTCTCTATCTCTCTCTCTCTCTCTTACACACACAAACACATATACACACATTCAGTGAAGTGTGTCACCCTCTCATGTGACTCAAGGACAAGTATCAGTGGCCGAAGGTCAACTGGTTCCACATGAGCGGCCGGCATTCCAGTAGTGTCACTCTCAGCTGTGTGTGTGTGTGTGTGTGTGTGTGTGTGTGTGTGTGTGTGTGTGTGTGCGCGCGTGTGTGTGCGTGGGTGTCAGTGTTGGTTGGTTTGCATTTTAACACAGCAGGAGCATGATTATGACTTTGAAGGGGACTCTCTCTCTCTCTCTCTCTCTCTCTCTCTTGCTGTCCGTCATTAGTTACAGTGCAACTGAAAGTGTGTGTGTTTGCATATACATATGTGCAAGTGTGTGTGAACCATGTATATGTGTGTGTGTGTGTGTGTGTGTGTGTGTGTGTCGGCCTGGGCCTGTGGCTTGTCCAAAGTTCCCATTAGCACTGCTATTGATCAGTGGCTGGTATTACACGTGACTGTGTGTGTGCGTGTCTCTGTGTGTGAGTGTACCTGACAGTGTGTGTTAGTTCATAGTTGTTCGTTTCTGCGTGTGTGTGTGTGTGTGTGTGTGTGTGTGTAGATATAGCTGATTGAGGGCCTGCTTAGGTTTCATTGTCCATTGGTATGCATGTTTGACGGGCCAAGTGTATGTGTGTGTGTGTGAACGCATGTGTGCGTGTGTGAAAGGTGATGATAATAAGCCTCCATCTAATTCTGCTGGTACCAAGGCCATCTCAAGGCCACATCACCTTCCTCTGGAGTGTTTTCTTCTGGATCGATGCTCCCACACAGAGGAGGAGGAGGAGGAGGAGGAGAGCTGTGGTCACAGGGACAGAGGAGAGCTCAGTGTTAGCTTAGCCCACATTTAATGTAGTTCAGTGACATCACTTTAAAAAGGTTGGAAGATCAATTGCTGAATAAAAATCATGTTGATGATGTTCTTCGATATTTAAATAAGTTTATAGACTGTTAAGAAATCTATATGTCGTTTCTTAAAGGGGCACCCCACTGATTTTACACATCAAGGTCAGTTTACTTGTCATAGTTATGCGGGAACAGTTATTTAACGTCTGTGGCTCTGGAGGAGCTTTTTCAACACACCTAATGAATTACTGAATAACCCAGATTACGTTGTTGTGATGTCATCGGGTTATCTCATCTTCGGCTTTGGGACTGAAACATTGCAAACTGGTGAGTGGAGTTTGACAGACATGGTCTTTAACAAGCAGTAAGGGTCTAAAGAAGAAAAAAAAAGCACTCAAGTTGCATTATGGGAACTGTAGGATCCAGAATTTTTTGGAGCATGACCTCTACAAGGACTATAAGTCTCAGGCTCTCAGGCTCTGCTGCTTCAATTTAGACCATTTTAATCTGTCTCTCACAAATCTCCTAACTCCTAAGTTCAGGGCAGTGTCACTGGAGAACTCTTTTAATGCAGGCAGAAAGAAAAAGATGGACTTTTCTGTCATGAACACACAGTGCAGCCAAGGGTAGCTGCTAACCGCAATGATGGACATGCAAAGAGTGTGAGGAGCATTGAAGCTTTTAGGGGCTGCTAGCAGGGGGTGTTGATTCTTATGTTTTTAATTTGGCTCTATTTTTCAGTTCTTGTTTGAGATTTGTTGAAATATACACGATAGTCTTGCTCAGATCAAAATGAAAAGTCATATTTTGTGTGCAGCAATTTGTGATGAATATAATAATCCTAATTTGGGGATTAATTATTGCATCATGTTGAACAGATTGTGTCTGTTTTGTGAGTCCTCCTCATGTTGACGGCCTATCTCACGCAAGCACCACTGACCGCCCCTCCAAACAGTTGAAACACCTCTGCTGACTCCCCGTTGACCTTCCACTG
Source organism: Seriola dumerili (assembly GCF_002260705.1). NCBI lineage: Eukaryota > Metazoa > Chordata > Actinopteri > Carangiformes > Carangidae > Seriola > Seriola dumerili. The sequence continues at coordinate 9,767,970 of NW_019174586.1, forward strand.
CTCGCAGTGCAGCTGCATGCCGTGTAATTTCATCTGAACCGATTCGGGGGTTCTTGTTTTTACCACATCGTGCCTAACGAGGGTCAGTGGGAGGCCGTTGCCGCCCTCCAAGCCTTCCTCTGATGAGTTAATATGCATACCCACAGCCAGGAGGGCATTTACTGATGGGGAAAATAATGATGAGGATATTCCTAGTGTAATTTTGCAGGGCAGGACAGAGAGTGCAGGTCCCATTCCCCATCCCCCTCCTTTTAATAACTGCTGCATCGAGTGGTCCGTACCATCTAATAAAACATTGACTCTTATCTGCACAGAGGTGATTTTAAAGGGCAGGAAGATGACCACAAATTATCAACTAGACTTCCTTTTTTATTATGCAAAGGAGAAAAAAGTGTGAAAACAAATTCAGAAGTGCATAAAGCATTCTTAATGTATTTTTCACAGTCTGCTCTGTCAGATATTAAAGCAGGTAAACTGTAGATTAACGTTTGAAGCCGTGGATGAAACCGTCTTAAATTTCTCTCTTTAGAAAGTCATTTTTATTCAGCACAGTGAAACTAATATACAGAGTCTTTCAGCTCTCTGCCACCACACAAATACAATGGAGGTGAATGGAACTTGGTCTGTGGTGCTCACAGCATTGAAACAATACATTTTAAGAGTAACTTAACACTAGAGTCATGGAACCTTAATTACATATGTAACGTTTGCTTGGAGTAAAGACTTCAAGAATGTGCAATCAATGGCGAGCTATTACCTGCTGGAACAGACAGCTTTGATTAACATTGGGGAGTGTCTGTTTGGTCAAACATGCCTGAACTCAGTTAAGTTGCTCTTTAAAAAAAAAATGTGATTGCTGCGTCTCAAATCAGATACTTCAGTCATTATGGAGTATGGAGGTATGCAAATTGAGAAACAGCACAAGTCCCCACTTGTCAGGATAATCTACAAATATCACTATGAACTGTATTAATTGTGACTACTTTCTACCAAAGAAATAGTCCCTATGAAAACTGTTGACAGCTTGCTCTGTCGATGTTGTTGAGGTTTGTAAATGTTATTTTTCAACCCTGTGAGCACCACAGCTGCAGTGACAATCTCTCATATCTCAAAAACTGGATAGAATAGATAAATCCAACAGGATATTGAAGATATCATTTGAAGTAAACAAAGAAAAAAATGAGCTGAGAACCTGTCTAAAATATCTTGGATTATCTTTGTGTTTAAGGCAAAATTGATCTGTGTTTCAAATTGACGTTGTGATATTCTGGTGATATGACTTGCAGCCCAGATGCAGCGTGTCGGCATGAACATAAATCATTTCCAAATCAACTGACGAGAGGAAGTTGTCATGTCAGCCCGGTAGTTTTCCTCTTCTCCTCCTCCCCTCTCACACTCAGTGTATTACTCCCATATACAACTCTATTATGACAGTTGGCTTGGAGGAATTCAAAACAAGAACGCCTCCAGTCTTCCCCATGGGCAACCAACCTCCATAACACACACACACACACACACACACACACACACACACACACACACACACACACACACACACACACACACACACACACATACACACACACACACACACACACACACCTATGCCTGCACGGGGTCTTATATAGACAGACAGTCCCACTCACTCAGACATGCATATAACGGTCACACAGACGTGCAAAATAACAGACGCACACACTGCAGCCCCCACCTCTCATGTTTTCATAACGCAGTGTAAAGGTTAAATCTGGCTCTGCTTGTTTAACGTGCACACACACTCACACACACACACACACACGCTGCTGAAGTGGAGAAAAACAAAAAGTCCTAACGCTCCCTTTAACCCCTGGCAGGTGTAGGGGAGGGGCTGTGGGTGGATGTATGGATGAAGGGGCCGATAGGCTGCACAGGAGGCTAGAGCCCTCAGGCAAGGGGCAAAACAGTAAGAGAGGAGGGGGCAAAATTCAGGGTATGAAAGCGAACTGGTCAGTTCACTCAAAAATACCCCCCCCCAAAAAAACAAAAAAACAAAACAAACATATTTTCCTACATCTTTAGTGGTCTATAGCCACTTCAATGGTTTGTGGCTGAGGTGTGGAGATCATCCACCACTGAGACTTGTGCAGCGACAGCAAAACAATGAAGGTTAATGGATTTTGTTTGTGGTGCTTAAAGCAATTAAATATTACATCTGAAAAACTCAACAGCAATGTGTTTGTGTAGAAAACATGTCCTGGTTACTCAGGATGATCTGCAGTTTTCTGTGCAGCAGTTTTCCTTTTGAACAACAACACATTTCCAAATGAGAAATAATGACTGTGAGGTCTTTGTTTCTGACTTTATAAAAACTATCTTTCCTTCATTGACTCAGTTTTTCAGTCTGTATTTTGTTCCCTTGTTTTTGAGTTAAACTTTTTTTTTTTTTTTTTTGTCATTGCCTCCTTTCCATGTTTCTGTCTCTCACAGCATGTGTCGAGGACAGCTGGAGTCGCTTCAGAGAGCAGCCTGAAGACAGCTCCCAGGTAACACCACACGCACACGTGCACGGGCACACACACACATGCACACACACACACACACACACACGCACACACCTACAGACATAGACATAGTGGCTGCAGTCATGATGGAGCCTAGAGTGAGTAAGCACTTAGACATGCATTGGCACCGCACTGTAATGCATAGATACTGTATTACGTGCAAACAAATATGCAGACATCATCATATCACTCAATGCATGCACCTCCCTCACACACACACGCACACACACACAATTATGTCTGTGTAGTAGGCTACTGACCAAAATCAGACTGAGCAGAATAGATGCAAAAAAAAAGAAAAGTTGACACATACAGTTTGTCTCAGAGGTTTACCTTCCAGTTTCACACCTTCTTAGCGATTTAACTATGACCAAAACTCCTGCACTGAACTGTGCTGGGTGCGTAAATGTAAAAGTAAACGACAAGTTTACAATGCTGTCATGTAACCATCATTACTTTTACACCAACGTGATTATTCACTGTTGTCTCTCACACCAAGTGAAGTAGAAATAGAATAAAAGTACAAAATTAAGCAGAATAGACCAGAGTAGGAATAGTGGCTCCCACAGGAGGAGATGCTGTTATGTATGCTAGTTGGCTTTTGTTTATGGTTTAAACAGTGGTGTGTGTGTGTGTGTGTGTGTGTGTGTGTGTGTGTGTGTGTGTGTTTGTGTGTGTGTGTCCTGAATATCTCTCTAGACATGTTGTGTCTTTTGTATGTAGCTGGTGTGCATGTGCTGTGTATTTGTCTGCATAAGTGTGAGCAAATTTCTGTGTCTGTGTGCGTGTGTGTGAAGGTCACCATGTGTGTGTGATAAGTATGTGTGTGCGTGTGTGGTGTGTGTGCGTTTCACTGCTCATGTGACACACTGCAAACAAAAGAGAGCGGACACCAGTGGCTGCTCCCTGTGGTATGATAGAAATACAACACACACACACACACACACACACACACACACACACACACAGAGAATGATAATGCAACGGTCAGAAGAAGGAGGGGACAGATATGTGAAGATAGAGGTGGTGCAGGAAAACTGAAAAAGAGAGACAATCAAACAAAAAAAAGAACAAAGAAAAAGAAAGTGAGAAAGTGAAGAATAGAAAGATGGTGAAGGGCCATGAAAGGGAACACATCCCCTGGCTGGAGCAAGGTTGAAGACCAGAATAGAACTGCTCCCTAAATCATTTATCAGCCATGCTAATGCTAACCACTAACTCTGCCCATCACAGGAAACCTGCCGCCAGGTTTTGCCCGTTTTAGCAGCAACATGAAGCACTGACTGTTTATGAGCTGATTAATGTTCCAAATAAGAACCTAGTGGTGTTAGGTAACCTTATGACTTTTGTTTTATAACCACACCTGTGTTGTGTATGTGTAATTTTTCCTATTATTAGATGTATTAATGGTAGAATCCACGAGTGACAATGGAGTATACTATATATTGACCTAGATTTAGTAAACAGAACAGTTTAATATCCTGAACACAAAAGCAACATAAAGGTGCATTTAAACAAACTGTTGAAGGATATTATGTTCAATAAGACATTCATCAGATAAGGTTCTTTACATTGTTAAACTTTACTTAAAGTGACCATATTTTCAAACCCACAAACCAGGACCATTAAGTTTACCGCGCGCCCATGAAGTAGCACCGTAAGGCGTTTTTAATCAGGATGGGGGGCAATTATTTCAGTGCTTAGCACACCTAGCGCACCTTTCTACACCATGGATGCCATGAATGCAGTGTACGCACATACAGACCAATCAGTGTTGAACTCAGACGCATGGTGCACTGTTTGTTTTTATATTGGGTTTGGTAATAATGAGCAGAACAGAACATGATAAACGTCTACGTCAGCACTGAAAACAAGTAGAATATCATAATTATTATATTAATTGTCGGGACTCCGGACACCCAGTTTGAAATCACCATAATTTTACTTGTTTTTCTATGAACTATTCTATGATGCTTTGAGCTAAATGCTAATGTCAAAATGCTAACATGCGGACTATGAAAATGTTACCATTCTGATGTTTTGCAGGTCATCATCTCAGTTTAGCCTGTTACCATGCTAACATTCGCCAAGTAGCACTAACATAAAGTACAGCTGCGTCATATGGGAATATCATTAGCTTTGCAGGTATTTGGTGATCAACCAAAGAACTGGACAAATTGAAATGTGATATAATGTGATAGCTTAGCATACTGTGATTTGAAACTTATAACTTTGGCCTCTTCAGGGTTTATTCTGTTACTATTTATACCATCTTCTCTCCAGGATCATTTTGGTTTTATCATGACAGTGTGGGTGAAAATGTCGAATATCTAATTAAAGAAAGGTGGACTGTGTTTTTCGGTACTCTTGATGCTGTTTCTGTGTTGCTGTTAATTTTGGATAGTGAGTGTTCCCATTCAGACGCGCAGATGAAGTGAAACTAACATGTCTTTTTTTAGGAGTGAACCTCCTGTCCTGCGTGGTTATGGAGGTCTCAGTTTTAAGACCTTTGGCTGCATTTCACTCAGAGGTTAAATCACTTTCAGCCTGGACGGTAGGAAGTTACATATTCACTCTAGGATAAGAGTGAGTGTGTGTGTGTGTGTGTGTGTGTGTGTGCCGTGAGAGATGAGACAGCACAAGTGTTAGTGTTATGTGGTGAGAGAAGAATACAGAAAGAGAGAAAATCACAGGGGACAGAATGTCACCAGAATGATATTAATAATTACTGAATAATATATTTGACAGTTGAGCCAGAAAATCTGCTGTGAATCTGTGTTGAATTTGAGAAACTGATATGAGATGATTAAATGATCAAGTCCTCCTTTATATAATGAATCTCCATTGTTTCACATTGAGACACTTTACCAACCTTATGATTCAATTCCTCAGGTACAAGTTTCTATTTTTATTTCAAATTAATTCCCTCTTCACTTGATTCAACTACTGGGTCTCTTTCATCAAAAGAGAAATAAAGATATTGCTACCATTGTGTATGGTGTGTATAGTACTTCTATAGGTTTCATTTGCATGCTCCATTTTGTGTGTAGTAGATGCTCATAATGTCCATGCCTCTTCAAGTTTTAGTTTTAGTTTTACTTTTTTATCTGTACAGTGCATCTTTTTTGTAGTTCCTCTTTGCTACTGTCTGTGGGTCCAAAGCAAAAGGTGCAGAGCCCAGTCACACCACAAAGAAGCACAGTGAAACTCATCTACCCCTCCGCCTCTTGTGGCACAGTGGGTGGTGCTGGCAGCTTGGTGATGCAGTGACTTCTACTCTTGGTTGCGAGCTGGACAGTAGGTTAATGAAGTTAAATAAAGGCAGAGCGGGGTTATATATAATAGTGGATGGGGCAAATACAGCAAATATGACAGCTTCTTAAAACGTTGCCTCCATCATGTCAGAGGTCAGCACTGTCGACACGGTTCACATCTGGTCAGAGGTGTGATCCTGCACACCGAAGTTCACCAAAGTTGAAAGCGCCACACAACATGAACCTACATGCACGAGCTCATCAACTGAACGTGGCGATTCAATGAAAAATAACAGATTTCGGTGAGAGTTTTCACTGTTATGAATCCTGGTGAACACAGACAAATCCTCAGTTTATTTCTGGTTCAGTTTAGTCAGTGTTTGTGTACCTGCTTGTATCAGCAGATATGAGGCTGAACACGCTAGCTATTTCCTCAACTGTAACTTTGTTGTCAGGTTTTTATTGCTTCACCAAGTTCATAGGAGGGAATGTGAGCGTGAATAGTTGTCTCTCTCTATGTGTCATTGCTGTGATTGACTGATGACCAGTCCAGGGAGTATCCTACCTTTCACCCAGTGTGAGCTGGCATCAGCTACAGCCCCAGGCAACCCTCTGAATGATAAGCAGGTCTATCCATTGGATAGATGGATACAACAGATTTGCTTGTGGGCAATGTTTTGGCACTTGTTACCTGCAAAGTTCTGCTCTCACCTGGCTCCTGGATCTACCTGTGAGCAGGGTTTGCACAGTGAAAACATTTCTTTGAATGGTATGTAATTTTTTCCTTAATTGTTGTTTGGCATTTTACTTTTAATCTATTGATTTCCATAGTGTTTAATGACAAATGCTCATGTTTCTGAGAAGGTATTGCCATTTCTTTTTTCAAAGCTTACATTTACACTATGTCTATTGACTTAATACAAGTTTGAGTTCATGATAGAGAGTAATATTGCATATTGACTTTAGGGTCATAAATCCAACTCCTGCCTTGCACACATCCCATTCACATAATTATTCCCTTGACATACTGGCTTTATGGGAAACCCAAAATGGCTGTTGGCACGTACAAAACAGGAAGTGACATTCCCAGCACATTTCCCACATTTTGGTCTCCCATCTTTAGAACCAATGCTGAAGTTTTACTGCCTGTTTTTAGGGCATGGGCAGGCCTGACCTCTTCTTACATTGCTGACCTTTTCTTCCCACACATGCCTGTTCACACTCTGGCCAGTTGTTGCTGACTGTCCACAGAGCCAGGCTGGACACAGAGAGCCAGAGGGCTCCCCAGATCTGTAACAGCCTCTAAGGGCCTCCTCTGAATCTCTGCTAAAGATGTTTTAAATTGCTTTTGAACCACGTTGGCAGGTGGATCAGTGCGAGAGGCCGGACACTCCAGCGATCTTAAAATGAAACTGAAACACATGCTTCTGTAGTTGTGACAGCACTCTTATCACCTCGCCACACACACACACAGGCACACAGACACACATACACACATACACACACATTTCCCCACATAGTCAACAACCTACAAATCCTGCTTCCCACATCACACTCATCCGTCCATCTGACCATCTGACCTTAGCAAACACACCTGTCAATCTCAACAGGGTGCACTTCTTTTTTGGTTCCTGGGCCGCGGCATCAGCCAATCAGGATGAGCCGTGCCTCGTGCTCTGCACACCAGTGGTTTTTACACACATTCCAACTGACAGACTGTACTTCAATAACATTACACCTAATTCACTTGCTTACCTAATTTACTTATATGATTTTTTTTTATGTTTTACAACACAAACAAATTTAAAAGCAAAAAGTCAAATGATAACACGAAGGTGAAATGAATGAATTTTTAAAGATGAAATTAAAAACTCACAAAGTGAAAGCAGACAATTTGAGTAAAAAAAAACAAAAAAACCCCACAAATAATACTTTTAGTTGGTTATGATCATCCCTTGAGCTATTGCAAAAATAAACTGTTTAATATTTAATGATGATGTTGGAAATCTGAGCCCAAAATAAAATCATCTGAGTGAGCACTTGTTTGTGTGCATGAAAATCCTGCATCACTAATGAGAGACAGTGGAGACTTGTGTTATAGTATTACTCACCGGAGTTTGCTGCAGTAGTACTGCACACACGCAAGCATGCACGCAGACACACACACACACACACACACACACACACACACACACACACACACACACACACACACACACAGTGCTGCGTCCTCTCCTATCTCACTGTTGCAAGTTCATTTTTAAGGCATGAACAGCACAAATATCCCAAAAACACACACACACACACACACACACACACACACACACACACACACACAGTCTCCACCTTTCCTCCCACAATCTTTACGGTTTTTCAACTAGTCATTTGTTTTTCTAACTTTCTCTCTCACTCTGTTGCTACAGTAACAGAGGTGCAGTGTCAAGAGAAGTAAATCAGGCAAATGCTTGGGCCCCCAAGGGGAAAAGGAAACCCCCCCATGGCCCCTTACATTGGCACATTTTGTAATGATAACTATAAACCCCCTAAACTTCCCATAACGACTCTATACAGTGGACTGTGTCGTCAGGGAACATCTGTCAATTGTAACGCCTTCCAATAGTCTGCACGTGAGGCGTTTAAGGTACATCTGTAAAGTGTACCGTCAATAGTCAACGGCGTCAATAGTCTGCATGTTGATACAGAATAGTACAGTTCATCACTTGAACCCTGATAATCTCCGAAGTCTGTTTTTACTTAAAGAGCAGCGTAATCCCGCAGTCGAGCAAAATAAGACCAACAGATAACGACGTCGATAATTAAATAATTGTTCAAGTGTCTAAACAGAAACTTGCTGGTTTTGACCGTTTCAGACACGTCGTTGAGCGATGGTGTGCTGAGTTGGGATGGTAATCTCTCATTATCTTTGACATTTTATAGACTAAATGATGACTAAATTAAAACTATTTCCTGACTGATTAGAGGAGTCTTATGCTTCATTCTGTCCAAATTTTTCCGGTAATATTTTTTCATTTCCAGGAAAATTTAGAATGGATCTCTTTTGTTTTGAAAATGCTTCTACACCCATGAAATGGTAATGGACACAATGATGTGTTACAGACCTTTAAGGTTGTGACATACTTGCTTTTGAATTCATGTGGCCACCCAGCATTTCCTGCTTCTGTCTCTTCATGTCTCTCTGTCTTCCTCTTTGTAAGTTCTTTTCCATGAGAACTGAACTGTATTACAATAAATATTTCATCTGTCTCATCTGTCTTTCACTTACTCTGGAGTTTCAGCTCTAGAGACCCTCAACATCTAAACCCCCGTTTAGATGCTGGCGCCGCTCAACTCTCCCTCTCTCCATCTTCTCTCCAGTGGAGCAGTGACTCACACAGTAAAGCACAACTTCACTGTAAATCTCACATGACTAATGCATGCACCACATCCCTGCTTTTCCTCTTCACCTCCTCCTCCTCTTTTTCCCTCACCTCAGCTCCTCGTCACCTGCTTTTACCTTTCTGCTCCTCCTACGCCCGATTCAGACTGACAGCGACAAACAGAGATGAACAGTAGCACGAAATACAATGCCTGTCCTGTGGTGTCAAGTACTGAGAAAGCTCTTCCTCTAAAAAGTTGACTTTCAGCAAATATTTTACATCACACAGAGAGGTGAGGATCTCAAGTTCAGTACGTATAAAAAGAAGGAAAAGGAGCAGCATTGTTATAAATGATGGCAGTGACTTTCAGAGACCCTTGACTATAGTGGAGGGATAAAATAAAAAAATAGCATTTTCCAATCACATTTTCCCTCGCTACTTCCTCTCTTAGAGTGTCCAAAAGCTTTCCAATACCAGTCCCCAGCTCCTAAGCTGTGGAATAGTTTGAGATCCTCTGAGGCTGTGGATTCTTTTAAAAAGCAAGTAAAACCCATCTGTTCAGACAGGCTTTTAGGCAGCATGTGGTATTTCATGTTTTCAACTGGTGACCTATATCTGGTTTCCCCTTGTATATTTTATCTGCTGTTTCGTCATTGCTTATGTTTGATGTATTTAGATTTTATTTCTTTCATTTGATTTTATTCATTTGATTGTGAAGCACTTTCTGACTAGTGTCTGTGATAAGTGCTTTGTAATTGAATGTTTCTTGCTTCCTGGGGTAGATAATCATTGCTACATTTCTGGACCACGTTAACTGGCTTCTTTCAGTGTGAAAGACCGGTGGTTCCCTGTCCCTCAGGAGCGAGACCAGATACTCTATGCAGGAAACGGATTTTGTTAGTTTGTTGGAAGCTGTTATTTCCCAGTCGAATCATCACAGTAAAACCACTAGGACATATTATTCTAAAGCTGAATTCTCATATCTGTTGTATTTGTGACTACTGGTCATGCTAACATGGTACTCACCATATCTGCAGTATGGACATTCAGAGAAAGCCGTGGATACCTCCTGGTGCTTTACACACAAACTAATTTTATGCAGAATATATATACATATATATATACAGTTGTTTGTGTGTACACATATATAGACACATTTTCCCCCTCTTCCTTGTATATATATATATATATATATATATATATATATGTGGAATATAACATGACAGACTACACTCAAATCATTGAACAAGAATAAATGAAGAGAACACATAAATTAACGGATTAGCTACTGTAGCTTACTGCATATGGATCTCCTTTTAGGGCAGCTTGCCAGATAACCAAGCTGGCTGCCTATTCATCTGCACATGTCGGTTTTATTGTGAGACTGTCGGTTAATTTAGTGTGTGTCAGCAAAAGAAAAGAAGTAGCGAACAACAGAAGTATATTTTTGAATTGCTGCTTGAACATAGCAGTTAGAACTGAAGAAGCCTTTTGAATTAACAATAGAATATAAACAGAAATGTCAATACATTTGATTTAGATTCAGCTTTTTCTATACATGTATTAAAGATGCATATATCCACCAAAATAAGATGACTAATAGATATTATTTTTGGCAAATGAAATGCTGAGCTGACTGGTTGGGGATTTGTTGCACCCAAGTGATGAAGCACACCAGCAGCCAATCAGCTCACGCCAGCTCCTCCTCATTTCCTCTGCACCTCCGCACTCATACTGCAGATACGGCAAAAAACATACAGGACAGGTAGACACACATCCACACAGGCAGATTCAAAGTCATTTTCACAAACATACACTTACACACACTCACAAATGTGCTTATAAAGAGCTATATATCTGTCATTTTCTTTCACTCTCTCTCTCATACACACATGGGAAAACACACACACGTGCACACACACAAACACACGCACACACACACGGTTTTCCCCATAAGAGCAGTCCAATCTATTATTGAGCAGACTGCCGTCATTTCAGGGCCTGAAGGTCACCGGCATCAATAACTCTGCTGGTAGCCACTAGACAACCCCACACTCCACACACGTTCTCACACACAGCTGGTCACATGATGGAAACTCTCATTGCCAGCAAATCCAGATTCAACGAAAACCCAATGCAACAGCAGGAATCTGCTTGTTTGACCCTTTCCTGTTTCAACATGATAATGCTCTGTGCACAAAACCAGGTCCATACAGAAATGGTTTTCCTGAGTTTGGTGTGGAAGAACTTGACTGACCTGCACAGAGCCCTGAATCTCACCCTCATTCAGCACCTTTGGGATGAAGCGAGGCCTTATCCCCCTAACATCAGTGTTGGGTCTCACTTGTCAGGTTTCCAGTCAGACGTTCCACAACATTTAACCAAATTTCCAGAAATTCTGCAAAAGCAAATGAGATTTAATGTGCGGTTCCATCCACTACCGTAGTGTGAATGTTAGGTTGTTTCATCAAGATAAACAGCTGGTGGCACTAATTCTCCACTTGGGTGTAATTAATGGGGTTATATGTAAGTTTTATCTGCCGCTGAATGGGGTTTCTTGCCAGGAGCGGGTGGTGGTGATTGTCGCTTTGGACATTATTATAATACGCCCTCTGAGCAGCGCTACGTCCTCAGGGCAGATTGAAGGCTACAGTGAGCCTCTATCAGAGAGGGACAAGACCGGTGCTAGCTGGTTAGCATGCTAATTTCAGTAGTAGAAAAGAAGTGAGGATTGCTTTCCACCACTGGAGACAGTTCTTGGTAAGTAGAGGAATAAAGTCGATGCTGAACTCGCAACGTTTACTGGTGGGAAAACAGCTGTTAATGCTAATGTTAGCTATGTAGCAATAGCAAAACTTATAGCTCCTTTAAAGCATTGCAGAAAGAGCACTAGTCAAACCTTAAACGATGGATAAAAATATCGAAAACGTGATGGAGACGCGGTATTTATGTTTGTTTCAAATATAGATTAGAGGAATGTTGATGTTTTCATCTACTTGTCTCTACCCAGATAGCAAAATGAAACTTGCCTGGGTCCTCGGGCCGAGTCTGGCCCATATACTTCCACATGTGGGCAGAGTTCGGTTGTTATCCTCTGGTATTGCCTGACAGCCGGAGGATTTCCTGTGATCCAGATTTATTTCGCTATCTGGTTTCAGTGGACATTTAAGTCACATGCTTCAAGTACGTTATGACTTTCTCTGTTTAAGTCTGTTTCCATTGCACTTTGCAGCACATTGCTGTTGATGATGCACCAAGTTTTCCACCTGAGCCAAATGTAAAAACTTTTTTATTCCGCTCAGGTTCAACTACCTAGTAATGCTCTTATAGCTGCAGCCAGGTTCCAAATCTTGTGAAAATCCCTCCCAGAAGAGCGAAGACTCCTACAGCAGCTGATTAACGCCCATGATTTTTGTGTAAAATAAGTCATATATGTGAATGGAGGAAAACAGGTGTAGCACAATCTTGTGGCGAGCAACTGAGCTACAAAATCAAGGCTGTTTCCGTGTGACTTTGATCCTGGACGGCCCAGGTCGATCACAGCGCCTTATCATGAACCACTTGATCTTTTGACAAAGTCATTCTTGTGCGTGTGTGCATGCGCACGCGCGTGTGTGTTGGGAGTTGCAGCTCGGTTATCAGGCGAACACCGTGTCATGCTGCTGCGTCGCTGTTAATGGTTTGCCTTTGAGGAAACAGAGTGCTGCAGTAAGCATATCAGCAGCAGGATGGGCGAGCGACACAGCAGCAAAGGCATGAAGGGCGAGCAGGAGAGCGGGAGTCACAGAGGTCTATGGTGTCTATGTGTGTGCGTATGAGAGGGAGAGATGTGGTTTATATATTAACTGTGTAATGCAGGCAAACATGCACACACACACAACCAGACTGGACAATAGATATTACAGTGTCTGATGTCTCCTCATTGACCTGCATGTTTTCAGAAATGAGTAGTATGTGTTTTTAAAGCAAACACTTTAAAGATATTACAGATATCGAAGAGTATGAAAATGAAAATGTCATGTATTTGTTGTGCTTGTTTTCAAACAGCAGTAAGTTTTTATGCTTTATTGTAGAGGTATGTTGTTTATTTAAGCCACATCGTCTGTCATCTCCACCCAGTTTAAATGTACAAACTTGTTTGCTGGTTTTTTAAAAGTTTTTGTGAGTGTGTGGTTATTAAACTGAGACAGAGAGAGGCAGAAGGAGACAGTAGATGCATGTAAAACTGACTATAATGACTACATGTCAGAGGCTATCTGGATTCATGAAATGAGTTCTGACTACTCCCTCCCTCTCTCTCGTTCTCTCTATCTCTCTCTCACTCTGTGTGTGTGTGTGTGTGTGTGTGTGTGTGTGTGTGTGTGTGTGTGTGTGTGTGTGTGTGTGTGTGTGTGTGTGTGTGTGTGTGTGTGTGTGTGTGTGTGTGTGTGTGCGTGCGTGCTCAGATTTCAGATGTGGGATTACAGCATTATCATCTAAAAAGCTAAAAAGGGCAGATGGTTCAACATCTGACCACTGCTGTTTTACTCCAACTGCAATTACTAGTATGACCAACACGATACTACCAATATCAGTAGTAGCAGTAGTACTAGTACTGCTGTACAACTGCTATCACTACTACAGCTAATACATCAAAAACTATTCCAACGACCAATACTATTGCTACTACTCCTACCGCAACTTCTACTACTTTGACTAGTATTGCTAATGCGCTACTACCACCACTCCTACTACTAGAAGTATGACCAGTACTGTAATGTACTATTACTACTGCCACTAGTACTATAGCTAGTTCTATTCCTCCTACTATCATTAATTAAATGGAATGGTAAATGGACTGCATTTATATAAAGCACATCACACTACAAGTGATATTCACCCATTCACACACCAACAAGGCCCTTGCCCGCCACCGGGAGCAACTTGGGGTCCAGCGTCTTCGGCACACGGACAGGAGGAGCTGGGGCTTGAATCGCTAACCCTGTAATAAGTGGACAACCCGCTCTACCGTCTGAGCCGCAGCCACCCAGATAATCCTGTCAGTGCAGCTCCTATCCATTCTACATGAACATTGCTACTTCTGTTGATGTGACTTATACTACCCCTGCTTTTAGTACCTAGCTAGCAATTAGCAGCCGCTGCTGGTACCCATGCTATTGGTAGCCTACAGCTACTACCACTGCAGTCAGTTATAATGCTTCTACAGCTCTCTCAACTTTTATTAATACAATTAGTATAGGAACTACTATTCCTACAGCCAAACTATTGCTACTACTCTTACTACTACTGCAACAACTACTAGTGCTACTACTGCTGTCATTTGTTCCACTTAATACTACAGTAACAATAATAATAATAATAATAATAATAATAATAATAGTAATAATAATAATAATAATAATAATTTATTTGTATAGCACTTTCTGTATAACACATACAAATGACAAAGTGCTTCACATGAGTCAAATACAAACATCAAAACAAATCAAAGTAAAATGCAGATAAAATTATAAACTGTAGTAGCAGTAATTGTATAAGTACTGGGATCCTACTGTTACTACGAATATTGCATCTATTAATATGCACTCTCTAGTTTTAATACACTAAATGGCCAAATTGGGAGCTATTCCCTCCATGATGTACTACATCATCACACCAGCAGAACTGGTTCACATGGCAGACCAACATGTCCCAGCGACTCGCCTGCCGATCGCCTGTCTNGTAATAATAATAATAATAATAATAATTTATTTGTATAGCACTTTCTGTATAACACATACAAATGACAAAGTGCTTCACATGAGTCAAATACAAACATCAAAACAAATCAAAGTAAAATGCAGATAAAATTATAAACTGTAGTAGCAGTAATTGTATAAGTACTGGGATCCTACTGTTACTACGAATATTGCATCTATTAATATGTACTCTCTAGTTTTAATACACTAAATGGCCAAATTGGGAGCTATTCCCTCCATGATGTACTACATCATCACACCAGCAGAACTGGTTCACATGGCAGACCAACATGTCCCAGCGACTCGCCTGCCGATCGCCTGTCTGTCAAGGCTGTCAGGCTGGAGGCTGTGCACACGCCTGGCCTGAGCTGTCAGTCACTGTGACCTTTGACCCTGAATGTGTCGACCATCATCAGCACCGCGGTCGTCTTGTCAACAAGAAACACAATAAGACACGAGCTTTCACACCTTCTCCTCTCTGCGTTTGTTTCCTCTCTTCTGTTGTTCCATGACTTTTTAAGCATTACAACATTTCACTCTGTGCTGTCATCAGTGTGTTAAAACTCTGCTCCTTCAGGGCATTTCCTTTAGCCTGGGCTAATTAGCTTCTTATTTGTCTAAATTACAAGGTTATTTGCCTTCTCAGTATTTGATTTTCCTATTTATTTTGTATAATTCTTTTAAATCCTTTTATATATATGAAATGTATTTATTTATACACTCAAGGCACATTTATCAAAATTCATGCTAATTTTCAATTGCAGTTCTTTGGAAAGATGTTCCAAAACCAATGAAATGACAGAAATACAAACTTAAGACAATGAGCAATACAGTCAGCATGCATTCATCATGCAGAAGAACAAGTAGAAGAAAAACATAACTTTGTTTCCATAGTCAGCATAGATTAATTTCATCTAGGTCACACAGGTATGTGGGATGTCAGGTTTAAAAAGCAGCAGCCACAGTGAGCTGCTAGATGAGGAACTGCAGGCAACAGGCTGTACACCTCCAACTCCTCAGCAAGGTAACCACTCAGAACGAGCCAACACTGTGCCCTGCTGTCGTGCTTAAAACCCCTCGTGAAGCATGAAATCAGTTCACAGTTGAAATTATTATTGGCTGACTTCTTCATAAAAACACAGTGCGTTTGTTTGGGAGCGCTGTAAACAGATACACCGGCTGCTCTTGTTTTGCATCTCTTATTTCTGACAGTAGCTGTTGTAGTGTTAAACCACATTTGCTGCTGCCACTGCTAACTACCAAATCAACTCAGACTGAGCTCCTGAAGATTATTACTTTGAAAGAGGACAGTGACTTGGCAAAACTCGGGGAGGCTGCAGCTAAATGGATAAAATATAACTGTGTAATGACTTTTCTATAACTGCAGAAATTCATTTAATAATAATTTGCTACAGTTCTTTGGTTAATATTCAGATTGAGGCCATGATCATCTCTCTGCATCAACTCAGAGTTTAACCTGATCAGACAACAACACACACACATACACAACTCCAGCACAACTCCGCACATTTCGAAACTACACCTACACACACCTACACCCGAATAACAACATGTACATTTATTTAACTGTACATAAAGATGCTTAGTCACATTGCAGTGTGTATGTATGTATACTGAACGTACATATTGAACCAGAGGTCACCACCCTGTTTCACCACTGAAGTGCAATAGGAAAGCCCTCAAGTCTAATTTACAACAGTATTGATCCATTGGGATGTAGGGCAGCACACACACACAGACACACACACACACACACACAGCATCACATTCATCCGTTCATTCATACACTAACATACATGATGTCACTGGAAAACATGTGGATGTTTATGTTCATGCTTGTGTTTGTATGTGTCTGGGTGTGTGACGTAGTATAGTATAGTAGTATAGAAACCACACCCCCTCATTCTGTCCATTCAGTCATCATCAGCCCGTTTACAACCACACAACCGGCTCATACACACAGCCGCAGCAGCTCATGTGCTAGATGCCCGTGAGGCGTTAGCAAGTTCACCACAGAGACATTTCCTCTCTAAACTTCTCAGACGATTTTACTTAAATAAGAGTTAAAGGCACAAAGAGGTGAAATTATCCAACATTTAGTAAAACAACAATTGCAGAATACAGTTAGATGTAATGCCATAAACAGATGTCATGCAGCAGAACAAATTCAGGAATTTCAATAATTCAACTTATATACAGTATATACATGTAGTTTACAGTACTATACTTGCACTGGAGTATTTTACATTGTTGGTATACATCTAAGTATTTGTACTTGTTATTTTCATGAGCAATAACCAAAACAAGTGCTTTTTTAAAGCACCTTTCAGGTTTATTACAACCTGGATTTTCTTTTCATATTTGTGACTGTAAGATGTAAAAGGACAACATCAGTTATAATATCGTACCAAGTGTTCACATCCGAAACATCAGTAATAATCCCTCATTGACACGGCAAGTGCAGCAGTTTAAAGCTGAACCACAAAGTTGTGCTGTAAGTTGTAATGGATGTTTGCCTTTGTTTTCTTTCTCCAAATAAGTTTTGCCAACCAGTTTTTTTTTTGTTTTTTACAACCTGGATGATAATCTGATTGCTTGTGTGTTTTGGCTTCATTTTGATGTGGCAATGTTCCCAAATCTCAGCAAGTATTATGTCATTATTCCAGATGGCAAAAACCTGTCTGACCTGTCTGACCTGTCTGACCTGTCTGACCTGTCTGACCTGTCTGACTCAAGTTGTAATAAATTAGAATTATCCTTTAAGTAGTAGTGCAGCTTGCAATAAGGCCAAATAGGCAGTAATATAATATAAATCTACTCTATATATCTGCTGATTGATTTGTTTTAACCCTGGTAATCATCTGACGCGTTTGCTGCCTGGCTCTATTCTGTGGGAAATTGAAGGTGAATTGTGCTGCAAACAGAAAACAGAACGCAGCATTAGCAAGAGAGACGCTTCTCATTTAAGAAAGTAAAGTCCTTTCATGTTGTTTGCTCTTGCTGTTTAGATAAACCACACCACGAAAATAACTTTTCACTCCTCTGAACTCTGAATCACCTCATCACCAAACACTGCGTGGCTGCAGTTGGCAGCAGCTTGCCAGTCAGATACAGATGTTCATGTTTAATAGACGACCAGAGAGGAGCAGCAGGAATTCAGTCTGAGAGAGCTGTTAGCACGTAAACACACACATACACATACACGCACACAGGCACGCACGCACGCACGCACACACAAACACACACACACACACACACATACAGGCACACAAAGACACAGACACACACAGGCACACAAAGACAAACACACACACACATACAAACACAAAGATAAAATGTATTCTGGGATTGCAGTGTATCGACTAAGGTATAAATCTTGGGAAATCACAGGCTGTCCACATGTGCAGGCATAATGTATGGGTGGACATGCACACACGTACACATTAACACACATAAACACACACATTCAGAAGCTCATAAATACCCAAACATTTGATTGATGGGATGCGTGCCTCACTGATAAAACTTCCTTGGCATTCAAGAGATATCTGAAACAATGAGAAAGTATGTGTACACGGTGGGAGTTAGACAACAAGGTGATGAGTTAGGATAAGGAGACAGGAAACAGCATTTGTGTCATAACTGTACCTGTAAGATTACCATCGTTTACTGAATGTAATACAGGCCACCAATATGACAATATGGATAACATCCTTCTACCTGCTATTGAAAACTGTAAATTACGGTACATTTTGTGTTTGTTCCAGTAACTAACTAATACTGTATCTTATTTGGCCTGATTTCATATCGAAGAGAAACACAGACAGACACACTGACTGACACAAACAGGTGACCAGTGTAACCAGTACAGACCTGACGTTATCCAATCTGGACTGAGCTTCTTAATGAAAGGTTTATCTTATGGACTTGCTGTACCTGTCTCTACCAAAGCCGTGTGTGTGTGTGTGTGTGTGTGTGTGTGTGTGTGTGTCTGTGTCTGTGTGTGCACGCGCTCAGCTATGAAAGTAATCTGGGCAAATGTCCTTGTGGAACAAAAACAGACCAGGTTTGACTGACAGAGTTATTGTTGTTTACAACAAACAGTTTTAGACTGAGGCAGCCAATCGTCAAAATGTATTATTTATGCTTTTAAAGGATAAATATTTAGTTTCCATATTTTTTATCTTCTCTTGTTCAACTCAGTCTAAACCAAACATTTAGATTCGGAAATAAAACTATGAGCTTAACTCGGTTAAAAGTGAAGAGCTTACAGCCATGATAGTGACTGTGAGTTTGCACCGTGGTTCTCTGAGCTAAATGCTAACATGCTCTCACTGACAATGCCAACATGCTAATGTTTAGCAGGCCAAGTTTACCATGTTCACCGAATCTTAGTTTAGCATGTTAGCATGCTAATATTAGCAAAGTTCCACTTACTACAAATTTTACAGCTGAAGCTGATAGGGATGTCGTCTGTTTGGTCATAAACCAAAGTAATGGACAACCAACATGGACGATCTGCTGGTAGCACTAGGTGATGAGCTCAGTTCATCCTGAGGAGGAGGACATGAATTACCCACGTACCAAATTAGATGTCAATAGATGTCGAGACATTTTACTTAAAGAAACAAAAACCTTCATCCTCACGGCAGCACCAGGAGAAAATTCACAGAAACACAATAGCAATCCATTCAATAGTAGATATTTCAGTCAGGTCCAAAATGGTGGACCAACCAACAGAGTGACAGAGTCATGCTAACTAGCACAACAACAACAACAACAACAAAAAAAAGTTTCAAAAATTGTGTAAACTGATGTGTTGTGATCGCAGGAGCAGCAACGTGTTAGAGATTACTTTGACCAAGAACAACTGGTCAACTGTCTCCAGTATCACTGCTCACATAGAAACTACTGTCAACTAGACAACTGGCTGAATATAATATACTTAATTAGACAACTATCCAGTGTGTGCATCAGACCGGCAAAGGTATTGATCAGTTCTACTGTAAATGTACAGTGTAATCAATCTATCTACATCCACTGTGTAGTTGCCTGCACTGACTCACTGACAGACCCATGACTCGAATCATGATACACAATATGAGCGGTCATCAGCTTGTGTGAATGTTTTGTTTCTCCCTCCAAACACACACTCAGTGACCTGTGGCTTCATCAGGATCTTTTCACCTTTTTGAGATGAAATGTTCAAACCTGATTCTCCTCCTTCGCTTCACTTCACTGGCGCAGTGTCCTTATTTTCCAGCTATACATTGAGAGTGTGTGTGTGTGTGTGTGTGGTAATAGCCCGTCACAGGGTGCTAATAGGAAGCCTGTGTCGGAGATTGAAACATCAAATGATGCCTCGGTGCATCAGGGAGAGACAGACAGACAGAAAGTACACTGTTTACTGGCATGTATCAATCTGTCGAGGACAGGAATTTACAACTCCCCACAGCCCCTTAGTGGTGACAGCTGGGCACAGCAAGGCGACAGAGGAGGAGCCAGAGGGAGGACAGTGACTCTAACTCAGGTGAAAGCAGACAGATAAATAGATTGATGGATTGACGGACAGATAAATAGCACGTCAGGCTATCTCGTTTTACCAACCCTCCGAGTTGGTCTGGTCCCGAATAAGATCATCTGTCAGTGTCGATGCACTGTAAACACAACACATTCTCACACCCAGAGACAGAGAACAGAGAAACAGAAACTCCAGCATCATGTGCCTGCGTTGAAAGCCTACCAAGCAAGGAAATGTTTGTCTTGTCTGGTATCTGCTCAGGTTATGTGGAAAAACACGGGATTGGAAGCACAGGATCCAAAATATTCCCGGTATGATGTTTCCACAGCAACTGTCTCCCTGCTGGATAACAACACCACATATTAGATACCACAATTACCTGATATTAACTTTGCACAAACACAACCTGTGTATCTGTGATGAAATAAATAGAAACTCTGCCTTTACATCATGGTCACATGTCACATTAATGATCCTTATATTAACCTTTACAGCAGTGCACTTCTTTGGACACATGTTATGGCCTAACACCACACTACTCTTTATGATAATGTGCAGTTGGGCCACCAACTACTGGGTATAATAATAATTGCTCTAGCACTGACACACATTGTCAGCCCACTTTGAAACTAGTGAAAGAAATTGGTTATATTGGGGGTTGGGACTTTGAGGTGTCATGTTCCTAATTATGTAGCCTGGTTCCACACAAATTCAAATGAAACTATATTTGTACAGAAAAAAGTTAACTAAAAAGTAGAGGCTACAGATAATGAAACATTGCATTTATATTTATTAGATTTCCTGTTGTGTTTTGATGAATTCCAGCAAACTGAGCAAACTCCATCCACTGATAAATGTCCATGAGATGCAGTTGAAGGCTCCGAAAAAAGACAGTAAGCGAACCTTTGAATTAAGCTCTCTTTTAGCCTGGACTGCATTTTTAAAGCACATGTAACAATAGAATAAATCCAAATAAAATATGTTCATTATCTCATTCTTTTCCAAAACAAATGAGTTTATCCTGCAGCATCAGCAGACACAAGCTAATAAAAACAGTCTGGCTATGTTGGCTGGCCAACTAGAATTATTAGCCAACATGTTAGCCAACACATTCCCCACATTAACAACAAATCTTCAATTAAAATATCGAAACACTCGAACAGTAGCCAGGCTTGTTGTGTCCTGGCTGCTTAAAGAAAAAGAGATGTAAATGTAAATGTAAATAATGTATATTACACTAAAAAGTGTACTCATCATGCCAAAACACAGATGGAAATGTGCTTAGTGTACATTGTTCCTAAGCATATTTTTATGACACAAGACAGCTGCATCTCACAGTCTCACACGCAGGTTCATCCACCATAGTGAGGGTTACATATTTCCCTTACACAACATGCAAAACCTCTGTCCCACAAAAACAACCATGACAACAGTAAAAGTTAAATAGGTATGTACCTATCAGCCCGCTCTGTTCCAGCCTGTTTGTACTGTTGGCCAGACACATAATCAGCAGGTGTAGAACACGTAAAAGAATCCGCTCGAACAGGCTACAGGCGCAGGTATGCTGCAGAAGAAGACCTGCGCATCAAGTATTAGTGCCACAAAGTAAAGTCACATAATCTAATTACACAAAGTAATCTTTGCTCCATCCAAGGCCATGGAGGCATCTGGGTGTCAGTGTAGTATTTTCAGCAGATTTTGGCAGAGCAACGGCAAAACACGGCTAACTGCCAATGTCATGTTTACAATTTTGTTTTGCTGACACCAATATACAGCGTGACTTAAAATAAGCTTCATAACCTAGATAGCAAACCAGTGATGTGGAATTCATACTGTAGGTTTAAGGTTGCAGCATCTTGGCAGGCTGTGAAAACAAAATGGTAGTTTCTCCGAAGTGAGTACTCAGAGAGAAAATAGTAGCAGAGCAATGAAGGTACAAACTGGTACGAAAACACAACCTGAGGCTAGCAGGTGTCATCATGTGATATTATCTGGTTTTGCCGTGGATTAAAGTGAGTACAAGAAAAAAAAACTCTGTGGTAAATTGTTGAATCAATATTGCAGTGCAATGCTTCCCATAGACTCTGATTAGATCACCACCTCCCCTATCCGGCTCAGCACTGTTTGGCTTTTGGTTGAAATCCTTTATGTTGGCTGCTTACACTGCAAACAGTTTTGTTGTTTAGTGACAGTGTAAGTCTGCGTCGCTGTTGACATGTAAGCCTTATTATAACAGACTCTGAACTGCAACTATGTGTGTGTGTGTGTGTGTGTGTGTGTGTGCGTGTGCGTGTGTGTGTGTGTGTGTGTCCTAACATCTACATGTACAGTAGTTAAATAGATTTAGAGGGAATATGTTCTGCAGAAAGCAGCAGTTTCAGCATTAGTTTTTTCCAGTGTTAAAAATACACAAGTGTTTATGTTTATATATGTCTATGTGCAGGCATGTGATATCTTTACAAGGCCCTTGAAACCTGCTCTTACTATGAGTGATGGGATCCTACGTGTACACACAATAATCTGCCATTGTTAGAACAGTTTTGTGTATTTTTTTATTTTCTCTGAGCTCCTCTCACCGGTTTCAGGTGGGTGGGATTTAGTTAAAAACAAAGGTGATGTCATGTAGCCTACTTCCATGCACCAATCAGGATTTAGCACCTACCAACACCTACATACTGCTGATCAAGCAATGTCCTCCTTTTTTAAAAACTCCCTTTTGGAAATCTATCATTTTAGTTTGTATATTTTATACCTTGCATTGTATTTATTCTCTGTCTCCTTAAAAGCATTTTGAATCATCTTTGTGTATAAAAATGTGATACATTTAATTAAACTTGCCTTGCTTTGTTATTATATTTATGACATAAGTTTTTCATTTTGGCAGAAGCAATAAAATGCACTGAAAGATGTGAGCATGTGAGTGATGCAATAAAACTGTGTATCTGTTAGCGTGCTTGCTAAGGTGCTTATATCTATTTCCATCTGTGTGGGGTTGCATACCGACATTAATTGTGTGTGTGAGTGTGTGTGTGTCCAGTCTGGCCGGCAGCCAGCTGAAGCATGTGGCGCAGGCTCGTTCCAAAAAGCCCACTGTAAGGAACGGGCTTAGCTTTAAACACTTGGAGATCCAGCTCAGGGATTACAGTCACGCTCTAACAGGAGTTTACACCTCCATCACCATCGCAGCCAATAAACAAATTCCTCACTGGAAACTAAGACACTCCACGGTGAGAGAGAGCGACGAGCTTCTAGGGATTAACTGCTCATTGGGTGGTTATAAATGAATCTTTGTAACTATCTAGAAGAAAAAAATGAGACACTCTTTTCTTCTCAAATAAAGAAAAGGAAAACACAACAATATTTTTAGCAAGTGTTTTGCTGAGTAATACTCTGCCTGGGAAAGTGCAGCATTATGGTGGTGAATTCAGGTATAAGCAGACAGAATATGCTGACACACAGTCTGTGTTCACTGGCGTCAATCTGATAACATCCTGTAAAAGGGTGCAGTGAGTTTAAACAGTTTGGTTAAAGCTGAAAATACACCTGTCTCGTTAAGAAACCCCTTTACAAACAACTGTGTCATCTGTAGATTTAAATTATTTTCATGACTCATTATTATCAATCTATATAATCAAATGAGATTTGGGGCAATCAGTCCACCCCCTCCCATTCAGTAGTAGTTGTTGTAGTAGCTAGTGGAGTGATATCTGTCAGAGCTATGACTTTGTGTGTAATTTGTTGTTAACTTGGACATACGTATATCACATGATGGAAGAATGAAAATGCATTTTAACATAGCACAACATAACAAGGCTTTTATGCAAGTTTTATGATGAGACCTGTACACTAATTCCACAGACTGCTTTGTTTGAATTTAAATAGATAGACCATGACCCAATAACACCAGGAATAAGGCCCCCCATCTAGTGCATTAACCAGAAAGAAATAGATTTTTGATCATTTTTTTAAATCTGGGTGACACTGCAATGCATTTCTGGGAACTTACAAAGCTGGAAAGCAGTTTCGCTTGACTTGTTTTGTTTCTTTTGACGATCATTGGTCTTAATACTTCTCCTTTGGCTGTGTTCTCTCTGCTTTATCTTCACCCTTCTAAGCTTTGCAGAAGTTTTGGTGCTTGTAAAGAATCTTCGGCTGCTTTCTCAGTGATAAAAATAAAGTTTTATTATTACCAGTTCACTGGACACCGAACAGCTATGCTTTAGCAGTCTGGGATACTGTGTATTGTTCAAGGATAACTCTACAGCAGACGCTAAGGGAGGAAGGAAGTGTTACTCCGTACTGACCTTGGTATTCAACCAAGCAACCTTACAGTCATAAAAGTATTTCCTCAAACACAAGCCTGCTGGTGTTTACTGCTAAAACAAAGATTTCCTACGTTGTATACCAGGCAGTTTGACTCGAACAACAAGGTGTCTCAGCAAAGATCACTGGAGGTCCAGTATGTGAGTATTGTATCAGGGTGTCAGTGGCCGGCAGAGCTAAAATAAACCCCTCATAAGGTATGAGGTGACTGGTGGCCATAAACAGCAGCAAGGGGGTCCTAAAATAGCGCAAATGCAGCTACTGTGAGTGTTCGCTCGCCTCTTGACCCTCAGCTTCCTCAACACCTCTTATCAGCACCTCTACATGCACACATAAGCATGCCTGTAACCATACCAGCAGAGAGATAAATGCACCAACACACATGTACACAAAGTGCTGTGTTATCCCCTGTGATCTTTACACATGACATATTTTTCATGGTGGCAGAATTCTCCATGTGTCAGGCCTCTTATGGAGTTGACCTTAAATGGTTTATCGACCTTGAATGACCAGCTCACCAGTGGGCCTGCTGACTGGTATGGTCTTCTTTGTCAGACTGTTTGGGTGATATATGAGTTGCGGGCTGGTTGACTGGTTTACCAGCAGATAAACTGAGTAGACCTTTTCCACCCTGGTAACTGGAGTCACATTTAAAAGTCATTACGTATAAACGTAAAAGAAAATCAATATGAGCCCCACTTATTCAACCGTTGTCTGTGCTAAAACTGCTGTCACCAACCAAGCAACACATTATATACTGTACGCAGAAACATGTCCCAAGCAATGTCATTTTTTCATGCAAGGCAGAACCATGAACCAAACACTTAAGCCCCTTTTACACTGGTCAAAAAACATGCTAAGACTCGCTAACATCTAGCTTTTGTCGGTAATGTGAAAAGGTACAATCAGCATTCACTCCCAGGTCAAATGACTTTGCAGTAGTTGCAGGTATTTATCAGCTCCAGCTCCGATCAGCAGTGATGTAAACACAGCACCCGGGTGAAAACACTAATTTTTGCCCCTTATCTGTCTCTCAGAGCACAAACACTGTAAACAGACCTGTCACCTGCCCAGCACAGTGCTGTTAAACCAGAAACACCGCGGCTATGTGCTCGGAGATGAAAGAGCGAGCTGCAGCTCCGAAATAAGTTTCACAAACATACAATCACCAACTGAAGTTTCTCCCATAGAAGCTACGACGCTCACAGGAGCCTCAACCCAAAGTGTACTACAGGATTGTACAAGTTCAGGTTACAGGAAGCTCCAGGTTATGGGTTGTTAGTTCCCATAACAGAAAATATACAGATAGCTGGTTGGTTTGGTTGGCTGACAGGTGGTTGTCCTATATGTCAGTTAGTTGTCTGTCTGCTAGGCTTGCTGCCTGATGACTGACAGGCTGGTAAATTTTTACATACCTCTAGCTGACATTTTTTGTGTATGTCAAGAAGAAAAAAAAAAAAAACAAGCAACAGGAACTAATTGCCGGTCTTCCATCTTTATTGATGATGACTATCTTGTGGCTGACTTGTGTACTTTAGATTGGACACCGGATCTACAAGATGCTTGGGTGTATACGACACAAGGTACCCAGAGCAATAACACTTAAAACCCATTCACATCAATCAGGAAAATACACTACATCTCTTTCCACACCAGGAGTGTCGGGCCTTGACAGCGCAGCGGGCCTGATCCCAAAGGTTGATAATCCCCTCTAAGTGTGAGCAGCACTAAAGCTAAAGCTACTAGCTCCCTCCATTGCCTGAACATCAAGTAGGCACTTAACTGAACGACTGACAATACTCTTGTAACCCTTTTCTAGATACGCCAGGGAACAGCCTTGCTGCCAGGGACAGCCTGATTGTTAGACCTAATTGGAGTTAACCTCTAGCCATCATGCGGAGGTTTTCTCTCAACAAAGTCTTTATTGAAGGTTAACAAAGAGCAGCCTCTGAGTGGTACAGTTACTAAAATCTAATATTAAAAATAAAGAAACCAAAAGGAACAGAGCCGTAAGGAAAATGAAAAAGAAGAACCACGTCTTACAGATTCTGCCTGCCTTTGAACACACAAATTAGAGGAACTAACAAATCATGTTATTCATCATCATGTGAAGACTACAGAATGCACAGGCATGTACTTATGTGGTAAAAGGCTACAGCCAATACTATACGGAAAAACATACGTCTACACAAATCACCACGGTAACAAGCTGCTACCTTCTTACAGGGAGATTCCCTGAGCAACTTCCCTCTGCACAATAATTTCAAGATTTACAGAAAGCCTACCAAGAATAACATGACAATGTAGAGAGTAAAATGTAAAACTATATATATAGTATATTAAAAAGAAGAAGAACAAATTAAAAGCACATAGGTGATTAAACTATCCAAACTCCACAATCAATAAAGCAATGATAGGGATTGGTTGGGATGGTGGGGAGAGCTGAAACACTCTTTTCTTTTTGCCTCCTTCAACACTCTGCATGCACTGCTTTCTGCATCCATTATGGTCTTTATCAGTGCGATCACCATGGCTAGCTGGCTCATGATTTGGCTTTTTGGCTCCCTGCTAATCCAGCTGAGAGGCACACTGAGAAGAGGGCTGGCTGTTTGTTGTATTACTGAGCTGGCTGAATGCTTAGCTTTATGTTTAATAATCTGACTGAAAATGAGGCTGGCTCGCTTGCCGACCGGTTGCGTGCCGGCTGATGTCATGGCTCCTCGGCATATTGGGTCACTATGTGGGTGGCTAACGGGTTGGGTGGCATCCTACGTAAGTACACTGGTGGGTGGGTGTCAGCCTGATGTTTGCTGGCTTGCTTATTGACCGACTGGTTGACTAGATGGGTGGATGATTCGACAGCTGGCCGTGGTGGGTAGAAGTAATCAGAGAGAGAGACTGTTTGAGAGAGATAAAGGGGGGCAGAGAGAGAGCGAGAGAGAGAGAGAGAGATATGTTCATGATTGCAGTGATGCAGTTTGACATGTGGAACACTAAGTGTATTAATCCAGTGCACTGCAGCCCTGTCACCATGCATCTGTCCACTCTGCTGACACTGGCTGCGTGTGCGTGTATATGTGTGTGTGTGTGTGTGTGAGTGCATGTGTAAAAAGTGCTTTTGTACAAGTGTGGGCTGTTTTCTGTTTGTATGTGTGGGTGTGCGCACAAAAATGCCAGTGTAAATTTGCACACGCATTTGTGTGTGCTTATGTGCAAATGCAGTCAAATCAGTTCAACTACAGCTCCTGAGTACGCTGTATGCTTTTCATTGTCATTGTCCCCGTCTATGTTTAATGCACCAATTACATGAGTCATACACACTGTAGATCAGAGTTTTGCATTTCATTTGATAGTTTCTTGTGACATCTGAAATAATTGCTGCTTTTATTTGCATGTCTATAATCAGGGATTTAAAAGCCATGATGACACAGTGATGAAACGTAACCTGATCCAGAGAGCTGACAATAATCATAACCGATGACATATACATATATATAGATGATTTCTACCTCCTCCCACTGTACAAAAATGAAGCCAAAATGACTCAGATACAGGCGCTGCCATCTTGCGCTAGGGACGTCATTCGGAGGCAGAGTCAGTAGTGATCAAGGTGTGAAGCCGTGGAAGCGTGGGTCCCGCCCATACACCCCCCTAACTCAATAGCAGGTCAATCACAGCTGTCAATCATGATGTCACGTCCCCCTTCTTATTTCATCTAATTAAAAGCTACCTAAAATGACAAAAACCATCTTTGGGAAAAATCTATTTCACGTGTACTTTGATGCTTTAGTTTGTCCCATCCGCTAACATGGAAGGTGCAGGTTTATGATCTATACCGCAGCTAGCCACCAGGGGGCGATTGAGATGTTTTGTCTTTACTTTTGGAGATCTGTCATGTCGTCCATCTTCATATACAGTCATTGATGATAACCGATAAACACAACGACCAAAGCTACAAAACTAAGAAAGTGAAATTATCTTGTAAGAGCCGTTTTTGAGGAGAACATCTATTTTTCTGAGTATCAATATTGACAATAATCGTTTTTAGCTAATTATCTCTAAACGTTTGGGAGAACAGACCTTAACATGTGTCCACTGCAGAGATGTGGACATTAAAGTGGAATAGCAGTTACTGGTTTTATATGTACTCTATATACAGTGAGGCGGTTTGAGCCCCCCCCCCCTTTCCCTGGTGGAGCGTGTCATTTATGTGCCGCTGGTTAAGGGATAAAAAAACGATGTCGGGGGGGGGGGGGGGGGTCTGAGAGGGAGCTGTGAGTCAAGGCCAGCAGAAGAACATCTTATTGACAAAATCACTTACGCTCCCTCCCTCTCTCTCTGTCATATTGATATACTGGAATCCTTTAGTGAGCTCCTCTGCCCTTTCTTCTCGCCTTCCTGCCTATTACCTCGCTTTTTTTCTCTTCCTCTCTTGCCCTCTGCCCACCCGTCTTTACAGTGACAGGGTCTTTATGGGTTTAGTGATAGACGTGACCTCCTCTTTCCCCTCTTCTTTTACCTCCATGGTCTTCTTCATCTTCTGCCCCTCTGTCATTTTTTCCCCCTCTTTCTCTTTTCCCCTCAATTGACCGCAAAGTCCTTCACCTCCTCTCACGTCCTCTTCTCCATTCCTTCCTTTCCTTTACAACCCCCTCCCCTTGTTCCTGCTTCTCCTCCAGAACCTTCTTCTTTTGCCTCCTTTTCATCTCCTCCACATCTTAACATCTTTTCTTCTCCACCCAATTCTCCCCTTTACTCCACCTCCCTTACTGTATCCTCCCATCTTCCTCTTCTTTTTCTAAGACAGATAGCCACTTATCCTTTTTTATTTCCATTTTTTTACAGCTCAGTGAGGTGGAGCCGAGGTGAGTTGAGCAGAGCAAGGTCACAGTGGGATTTAGCTCCTTCTAGGAAATAAGGGAAAAGAGACGGAGGACAAGAGGGAGAAGCCGAGGGAGGTCTTGACCTCTAGTTATTGCCTTGTTGTCTATTTGCAGCCTCACATGTCACAGATTACAGGTAACAAATCATCTGAGACTGTTCCCAGCAGAAAAACAAGCAGTGGCTGTTTGTCTAAACCTGTTCTGCTGGAAAGCAACCTTTTGTTGACGTGCAAATGTTAAAGGCAGATGCTATTTACACCCAGGTGTCTGTAGTTAACGATGCTAATTGCACCCAGGGTGGATAACAATGTGGCTATTTACACCCAGGTTTTAGGCTCTCCTGGACCAATTCAATGAGTCACATGGGAGAAGTTCTGGCAGAAAAGCTTCTGGTGCGTTGTGATAGGGTCTAACCCAAACCCTGTTCTTTCCCTAAACCTAACCAAGTAGTTTTGTTGCCTAAACCTAAACTGCGACTGAAACAAGATAATAAGTATGAACTTTCGATGTAACACTGGAGTCAAAGCCCTTCTGCTATCAATTTTTTTTCAACGATACAAAAGGCGTTTTTGGAGCCATTAGGCGTCTGTACGGGTGTAAACAGACAAAAAGCTGCAGTGTGACTTTTTTTCAACCAGCTGCAAAGTCACACTCGGAATATTAACTGCCATCTTAGAAGAGCAAAAGGCTGAAGTTGCGTGATGTTGTTAAATGGCGTAACAAACTAATATAAAACGAAGTTGGGGTGAATGGATGTACATGACCATACTTTTATACTTTTTTTATTAGCCAAAACATAGCCTTACAGTACAGCATTATTTTTTCTATTTTGTTTATTATAGCTTGCGCTCGTATCCAGAGTGAGGGGGCGGTAAATAAGGTCAAAGGTTAGATCTCCTGAGAATGCAGAGATACAGTTTGGAAGAATGTTTATCTTTGTTGTTCTTAGCAATGTGACATATTTATTGATTTCATATTCACATATCAGGCATTTTGTTGATGTTCACTTACAATGGGCACAGTAGTATTACAATATAATTACAATGGCTTGGCAAAAATTCCTGTGACTCAAAAATGACAGAAAGAGGAGATGTACAAAGAATTAATACTTAACTAAAAGACCTGTAGAGATGGAGAAGGGGGATGATTTACAGTAAAAAGAGACTTTAGGAGTGACATGAAATAGATGCAAGTTGAACTCAATGACACTCGCTGTACTGATATACTATGAAAGTGTCAGAACATGTCAGTTCCACATTTCAGATTTTCCCTAGAAGTTAATCAGGTCTTTGTCACCCCATGACCAACCATTCTGCAAGTTTCATGTTGAAATTTTCTGCTGGAGGACACAGAGACAGAAATGGGTCAAACACAATCTTTTAAAAGTGTTCAGCTGATTCCCTTTTCCACGGAGAGCATAGAGACTGATAAAAAAAGACATAAAATCAAATATAATTGTATTTTAAGTGTAAATAATAAATCAGTAAATGGCTTCTTACATTACTGTGCTTTTGTATTTAGCTTAATATTTCCACCCTCTAGTCATATTTACGGACTTTTGCTCTCTGTAATAAACAGGCATTTGTGGAACTGAACCCAACTCATGCTGTAGCTAACTGGACAAAACCCACAAAGATAGTATATAGTCAGAGCGAGGAAAACAGTACATCAAGGGTGAAAATACACCCCTGAGACACAGAGCTGATCATGGTATCAGCGGACGCACTGTAGCTCCTTAAAATACTGCTGTGAAAACTGTAGAAAACTGCTGCACGATAAAAACAAAAAGAGACGAATTAGAAGTTATCAAACAATGTAAACATGTGGTTTAAACCAAAGTGAAGTCGCTTGTGATGACATCTTATATTAAAAGTATTTATGAAGTTAAGTTCGAAGGTTGATTCAGGTCAGTGACAGGGGAGATTTTTCTGCACTGAGGTAAAAGTAAAGAATGCATCACAGTACAACTAAAGTGAGACTGCAGACAAAGTGACTCACTGCAGCTATTTTGAATATTCATTCACCAATATCGAATAACATAACAGCATCAAGCTCAGACTGTTTTTAGTTTTGCCCATATCTTAAGTGAGATGCCACTCAGCTGCGCTCACTCTGTGTAACGTAAACCAACTGCAATGAAGAGTGACAGTTCAGGCTGTAAGATGAGAACGATAAGGGTGTGTGTGTGTGTGTGTGTGTGTGTGTTTATGCCTTGCAGAGAGGCAGAGGAGGAGGTAGACACTTTATAATTGTGTGTATTTGCATTTGTGTGTGTGTGTGTGTGTGTGTGTGTGTGTATGCACTTGAGCATCTGAGTGTGTCTGTGCATCATCAGGAAATTTAATGACACCAATCATTTGATATTTGAGTGCATGAGAGTCTCTACAGAGAGAGAGAGTGTGTGTGTGTGTGTGTGTATTTTGGTTTGTTAGAAGCGTAGATGTAGCGCTGCTGGAGCACACCAGGTCAAAGTTGTCCTACAGCTCTACTTCAAATACTTTTTTAGTCATCAATTTTTGAAGTTCAGCCCTCGGAGCTAAATTTCATCATTTAACGAATTGCTTATTTTTCCCTGGGCTGGGTTGAAATTTGCTCTGAACATCCAAGAAGCAGTTACAGATTGTAAAGGCTTGATTTGTAACATGCCGGATGCCATATTGTTCTGTGTATCCGGCCAATTAATCATTAAACAGAAGAAATGAACATGTACTAGTTGATTTGAATCTGTGTGAACTGAACTTTGAGCTCTTGTGAAGTGTGAACCTGCACAGCACTGATCAGTTTCATGCTCATGCAAGCCTTGGAGCTGATCCAAGGAAGTGATGGATGAATCAATACCAATAGTATCAATACTGGGACTTTTTAGAAAGCACGATATTTCATAGGCGAGGGATCAATAACAGATGATAACAATGCAGTCTCCTTCCTCAGCTGCAGTGATGCACTATAAACTTGACCGAAGACGAAGAGAAATTACATCAAATATTCTCAGAAACAGCAAAATAATAATACAGACAGTTAGCCATGAGAGATAGAGGGAGGGAGGGAGAGAGAGAGAGAGAGAGGGAGAGAGAGAGAGGGAGAGAGAGAGAGCAGAAATAGAAGACAAAACATGTCGCATTTATCTATCAAGGGAATGAAAACACACACACACACACACACACACAGAGTCACACTTAAAATGGGCTGGCGTCTCGGTGCCACATGCCAGAGATGGTGAGAGAGAGGAAGATGAAGGTAGAGAGACATTTACTTACACTTCCAGGGGGGAAAAAATTGATGGCATAGCAGAACAGAGCTTCAGGAATAAATGTACCTGAGTGTGTTTATGTCTGCGTCTGTTTATGGCTCTCTGCACATGTTTGTGAGACATTATGCTGTAAACACACACACACACACACACACACACACACACACACACACACACACACACACACACACACACACACACACAGAATACAGGAATATACTGTAGGTCAGAGCAATTGACCTCATTTTACTCCCCACCCGGACCTCTGCTAAGTGGCTAAACAAACTCCATGTGGCAGCTACATGAAGAGCTGAAACAGGAGGGAACTGTAAACTGTAAAGGCCTTTATAGACATATGTCAAAGTGTCTCTGTGTATAGTGTACAAAAGAAAGAAACACAGTGAGGAAGAAAGGAGGCTCACAGAGCTGTCAGTCGCAGCCTTGAAAAGAAGTTTAACCAGACAATTCACTGTGTGTGTGCGTGTGTGTGTGCGTGCATGTGCATGTGTGTGTGTGTGTGTGTGTGTGTGTGTGTGTGTGTTTGTGTGTGTCCAGTTATTTTAAACAGAGTCACCACTGGGTGACAGAGATGTGCACAGACATTTTGAGGAGCAGGCGTCGTCATCCCAAGTATTCGGGTTTTGAAGGATGCAGCCCCCTGAAATCTGTCTAATTCCTGCACAGTCACATAAACAAAAACCCTCAACTCAGACAAGTGTAACCTCAAATGATTTATCTTAGAGGTCCCATATTTTACACTTCTCCTGTGTTTTATTTGAAGTGATCCATAAGAAGATAAATTTGTGGTTTTACATCTCCTCTCTCAGGCGTCTGTCTGGAGCTCTACCAACAACAGGTCAGTGAACTAATCAGAAGGGAGGATCTGAGTTTCTCTTCTGATTGGCTGACTGTTTTCTGAGTGATTGAATACAGCAGATTTTAGGTAAACACTCAGAAACCAAATACTGCAATGGTGGGTCCAGGTGGGCAGGGCTTAGGGAATGGCTGAGAGTAGTGACTGCTTTGTGGTGACATCACAAAGTTACAGAAGTCCTGATGGCTCATTTTAAGTTTCTGAATACAGCCTGTGTGCATTTCTCTGTGGATTGAGCACTTTGATACTTTCACAGCATTGATATAGAACCTAGACTTACTTTATAATCAACAAAGACATTGAAATCTCACTTTATACAATATGAGACCTGTAAAAAAATAAGCAGAAGAGGACCAAAATGTGATATACTGATGATCTGTTAATGATAAAATACTGCATAAAGCGCCCTTAATTCCTGATGACACAGATGTGGAAAGGATATTAATACTGTGTGTGTGTGTGTGTGTGTGTGTGTGTGTGTGTATGCGTGCATTTGTGTCATGTCAGCTCAGCCCAGCACCTCTCCATCTCCTCAGGGGGTTTGACTTTGGCTGCTCCTAATTTCAGACATCAGCTGTCACCCCAAACACACACATACACACTCACGTGAACACATTCATACTTTACACTTTGCTCTCACAAGTGTGCTTTGTGACAGAGTTGGTCACATGCAGCACACTTCTTGCGTGCAAGAAGTGTGTGTGTGTGTGTGTGTGTGTGTGTGTGTGTGTGTGTGTGTGTGTGTGTTTTCTCTCTCTTTCTTTCCTCCTCTTTGACTATAAATCAGGACTTTCAGGATCAGCTGTAAATAAGCCAGCCATCACACACACACACACACACACACACACACGCACACACACGCACACACACACTTCTTGCACGCAGAGGCGGTTGAGAATTGCTCTCACCCTGAGGCTGCCATTAGCAACATGAACAGTTTGGTAGACCGTTGTTGCTCTTAGCACACACACACACACACACACAGACACACACACACACACACACACACACACACACACACACACACACACACAGGCAGCTGCCCAACCAGGATGAAGACACAACATGCTGGTGGAATGAAGATTACAAACTATAGTCCTTAAACACACACAAACACTGACACTGTTGTTTCACCATTATTCACGTCAGACACACTGTGCACAATAAAACACACATCAAGGCCAGATTTAGACAAATGTACACAGAGAGAGAGAGGTTGAGAACACCCACATTGCAAAGGAAAGGGGAAGTATAGTTGTGTTTTCTGAGTGATTTCCACTGTATCTCCGCGGTTAATCTGTTTTCTCCACTTCGCTCTGCAACAGAAACGCAGCCATGTTGCTCTGCTGACCTGCCGCAACATATTCTTCTATTGCAGTTTATAGATTTCAAAATTGTTTCTCCTGGCAACAAGTCTCTGCATTCAATATAAAAGATATAGAGGTCTTCCAAGGTCCCTGAGTGAAGAAATGAAGAAGAATGAAAAAAAATAGCCACGGCATTTCCTAACTTATCGATTTGATTGAAAATATTTCTCCAGATTCCCCTGTAAATTAATTCAATCATTCAAAAATTCTCTTATACTCCGGTGTATATTAAATAGCAAAGCATATTTCCAGCATTACTGTGATGCATGTGTCATATTTCTGTAGCAGTAATGACAGTTGAGTAACAGCTTGTTGCCCACAAAACAAACACTAATCAACAAAATATTCATGTGTTTACAACAACCTGACTATTCCACAGAGTCATCTGAAGCAGGAAGATTGCGGCTAAGTGATGGCACAGTCGGCTGTGCTGTGGGGTGTGGATTTGGGCTCCGATTTAGTAGCACTGGTTCTTAGGTTCTCAGGTTCTCAGCATGGGTGTGTTTCCTCTGTTGCCCCCTAGGCGGCAGTGTGAACTGTGTGCCTATTTTTAGCTCAGCTTCAGCTAGAGGACAAGATATTTATAGCCTGCGATCTGTTCAGTGTTACACTGCTGAGGCTCAGCCACACACACACACACACACACACACACACACACACACACACACACAAACACAAACACAAACATGCGCACACAGGCATGCACATCCTCCCGCACACACTGATACCAAGACTAATTTCTCAACACGCACACACACACACACTCACACATGCAGTCATTCAGAGGCTATTGGGCGCCTGAAGGAGTTCCTCTGCATCAAACCACTACTGACAGAAAAAAGGTTTTGCTGACGTAAGAATTAATGGGCACGACACACACACTCACACACACACAAACACAAGTTCATGCCACTGTTAACCCTAAACACACATGCTTGAATGGACACATATGTTGCGTGAAGATGCTGACAGAAAGCCACACGTAAAATGTTCCCTATCCACAAATATACATACAAAACCATAAGATATTCATGCCTGCACAGATGTCCATTTTTCTACACTGACACACACAAACATCCGAGCGTCTGTAGCCATGCAGGCAGGGCGCCTTGCTGTGCTTCCACACAAAAACAGAGGCAGCGTTTGTTCACTAAGTGCCACTCTAAAAGCCCCCAAACCAGCTCTCCAGTTCACACTCCAGTGCCTACTGAAGCCGGCTAATGTTCCCTGTAGAGAAGCCCGGCACGCGCACACACACATCGTCTTCTCAGATTCCACAGGCAGCTCCAGCCTTAAACACGGTGGACAAAATACACTCAGCAGACATGATGATACAGCTGTGGTTAGTATGCAGCGGTGCAGGCCACACACATGGAGCTTACAGACATTAAAAGACCCCAGAGACATTTGTTAGACCAAAAGATTAATAGATATTTATTCATTGAATATATTTCAATGGACTCTGATCATTGTAGGTATAAGATGAGAAAGCTTTCATGTTTACCACCATTTTCAGACCACTAAAGTACAACTACTGTAAAAGAAGAGAAGCTTTGTCCTCACTGGCTAAATCTGCTTTTTGAGAAGTCCCTTCACTGCCTGCAAAACTCAGGTCAAGGCAAAATATCTGGTTCACTGCTGCACATGATACAGCAAGCTACTGAGTCAAGTACACATGATGAAAGAGAGTGTCTGGGTGTCAGGTCGGCAGGTCGGCCTAAAAAAGGTGCAAGCAGAAAATGCATGATCACTGGTGTTGTGTTTCCATGACGAAAGCTCTGATGATGGAAAAGTTGGTTTCTGGTGGAGATAATTAATCAAACTGATCACTGAGAAAGGTGACCTCAGGGTTTAAGGTGCTGATCATTTGATCAAATATCCCCAGTTTGAATGTGGCTGACTTGTGCTGCATGTGAAATCTAACACTCTAATGAAGACATAACATACTACAAAAACACAACAAAAAAAAAGTGACGTCCTCTGTTTTTGATCACTAGCGTCTCTATGAACAATGTTGTTATGAGTCAGACCCTGTTTTGTTTGTATATTGTGCTCAACCAGCATCCAGCATGAGGGTGCACATGTACACAGGAGCACATGGCTGATGCAGTACATTTCTACTGACTGAGGAGGGCAATTTCACCACAAACAGTACATCATAGAATAATAGAGTAACTGTTACCAATCATTACTCACATCTAAAGGGCATGTTACTGAAATGCTAGACTACACTGGAATGTAAACAATCAAAATGACCGTTTTCTAATCTGGTAATCCTGTTTTTTTCTGATATTTTCTGCAATGCTTGAGATTTTAATCTGGTAGGATTAAGTTACATAAATCCATGAACTCAGAGATGCACAACATTAACTTTTCCTATGTTCCTCTTTAAAGTGAAATTGATGCTATTTTAGTTCCATCTCCTGTTAAAGTCAGGTCACAACCTTGGGTCACAAAACTTTGGTGGAAAATCAGGGGAGTGTATGGTAAGAGAGA
Source organism: Seriola dumerili (assembly GCF_002260705.1). Classification (NCBI taxonomy): domain Eukaryota; kingdom Metazoa; phylum Chordata; class Actinopteri; order Carangiformes; family Carangidae; genus Seriola; species Seriola dumerili. The sequence continues at coordinate 9,805,614 of NW_019174586.1, forward strand.
TCAGTGGCTGCCTCTGAGGATGATAATTACCCCACTCTGCAAAATGTTTAACTTGCACATTTGAATGTTGGAGGCAGTAGGTGCCAAGAAATGCAGCAAATACAAGAGCAAAAGGTGAAGAGGAAGAAGACTGTTAGCTGATGTAAACACTGACATTCAGTCACAGGTTAACGATGGATGCTACCCCCGTGACTCTCCCTCCGATTTGTGCTATTTTTCTACATGAAGCTTAAACAGGAGGAGCAAAAAAATACAACTGAGGGGGCTAAGTCCTCTAAAAAAACCCACGTGGTCATGTTGACCAGTGTCCAGTGACCAGTTCAAGCTCGCGCTAAGCAGCGTAGCAACTAGCATATAGACATAAATGCTTTAACTTTTGTCAAATTTGACAAGCTCCACATAGCACACATAGCTCGGTTAGATTCTCCAAAATTCAACTGTTCAGTTAATTTTACAGAAACCATGAATACAGAAACATAGCTCATGAATTCCATACCTTTAAAATGGCCATGAAGTCCGATTTTCTGTATTTTCCACGATTGTTTATGTTCCTTTACTCTGGAAGGGTCCACGTCCACCGATCAAAAGCTTCAAAAGGGTTTTTCCAAGTATTCCAAATTGTGAATATTGTCTGTGTGAAATTCAGTGCAGACAACTTCTTCGGACAAGTTCCAGGCTGGGAGGTTTTGGACATGCTAGTTCTTCAATATTTTTCTGCTTACAAATTGGAAGTGCCCCCACTATGTTCTGTTGAACTTTCACCCCTGGAGGTTCGAGTGAAATCAGCGAGCGCACCTATGCCAGAACCCTATGACGATTACCCGCGTGCGATAGCTCTGGCCTTCAGCCTCGGGGGAAGGTCTAGGTCAGGTGGTTCCCGAGGTGTTTCAAGTGGGCTGAAAATCATTTGCAAAATAGTTCCGTTTTGGTGATAAAATGTAATTATTAAAATAAAATAAAAAATATAAATATAAAACATGTTTTTAAACGTTTTAAAATTAAATGATCTTTAAAAACATACAAAAAAAAGTTTAAAAACTCCTTTTTTTCCTCATATTAAGGCCTATCACCGTGATAAGCCAATGATAGGGACTTTCATATTTTATGTTCCACAATATCTCTAATTCTGCTGCATCGCTTTTCATCCTTCTTTTTTTTTTAACTCACCATCGTGAATTCATATATTCATAAAAGTGCAATGCTAAATCATACGGAGTACTTTTAAGTATTGATATTTATCCAGTCTAGCTTAACATAAAGACTGGAAGCAAGGGGCAAAGCCTTGCTCTATCTATCAACTAGCTCTCCCTAAATATGCTAGCACATCTAAACTCACTAATTGAAATGCTGTTTGTAATTTGCTGAATTTTTTTTTTCTTTAATACCCAGAGAGTGTCCACCAGTGTATTTGTCAGTCAAAACTTCAAAGTCGTGGTGTTTCAATTATCTCTCTGTAACAACTCACCGAGGCAAAACTGCTGCCTCTGTTTCTTTTTCCTCCTCATTCGTATTTTCATTTCATTAATATTTGTCACCTTGTGCTTTTCTCTTTTTCAGTGTAAATCAATACTGGGACTTGTTTGTCTCATTTTTCTCCATTTACCATGTCTTTACTCGCCTCTTCATCAATAACATGAATAAAGTCAGTTTAAAAATAAATGAAGATGATGCACCTGTGGCTGGAGGTTTGATGGATGCAAGAACAAAACTGGTAAAAAAAAAAAAAAATCTGACAGCCAGAGAATAACACAAATTGGGTGTTTAGGCTTGGCTCACAAAAAAAATACATAGTATGTTTGGAATACAAGAATGCTGTCACAACATTTTCCCACTTTTATTTCTCTGGGAAATATTTACCTCTGAGCTGCTTTACATTCACACAGCAGGTAAACAGTACACTGAAGGCAACGCTGAACTCACCCAGAACAGAAACACTGCTGAACACAGTACAGCATATAAATGTGTGTGTGTGTGTGTGTGTGTGTGTGTGTGTGTGTGTGTGTGTGTGTCTGTATATATATACTCTCTGCTAGCTTTCTGTTATGCGTTTATTCTGCTCTCCGCTGCACTGAAGATGTATGAAGATGAAAGAGTTACCTGTGAGCAGTAAAAACTCCCACCTGCTGCTCTGGAAAAAAAAAAAAATGACTAAGGCGCCTCAGAGAAAACGAAGAATTGTTTGCGCTGAAAAATAAGAAATGGAATAAAATGGCTGATGTTGGAATCAATCCAAGGAACAAGAGTTGTCCTAATCCTGTCGTCTACTTCAAGAAGGGATATGATTAAAGCCAATAAACAGGAAGAGAGCAGGAACACAAGTAAACACAATATTTGAGATGAACTGCAGATGATGTAGTGACAGCTGCTGTGTAAAGAATCCGACCAGTTTGGGCAACAGGCCTGTTCACACTGCAGAGTCCTGAGCCTGTGGGGAACTCGGTTTACTCTACAAACACGTTCAGTCTGTAAGAATCTGTCAGAGCTAGTTTCTACAGAGACTAAACTGCTCAGCCTGCACGCTCTGTGGGTTTACTGTGCCTTGCTTAAGGGCACCACAGTGGTGGTTGTTGGAGAAGCAAGACGATACAGTCGTCAACTTCAGGGTTCAAATTGTCTTAACTAGTCTGGGATTCAAACTGGCAACGTGCGAGATGCGAGCTTGCCAGTTTGTCATCCTGAGCAGCGCTCCCCAACCTTTTCCAACTCATTTGAAAATCTCAACAATGTTGGCGGCCCCCCCATCCGACCACATAACGATACGGAGGCCAAATAATGCCTTCTCAGAGCACTTTATCTGTTAATGATAACGAAAACACTCAGGATTGAACTTTAAACAGGGGAAGCTCAGGTTTCCTTTTTTGTTTGATGGGGGGAGAGATCATTTGTCGATGCACCATCTGTCTCTTGACTCTCTTTCCTTTTAATTCTTCCTGTTGCTAACCAGCTATCCATGTTGATACTCCAGTGTGTAGGAGTTTTTAAATATCATAACATTTTTGTGGCCCTCAGGTTGGGGGCCACTGCTCTATCTGGGAGGATACGTTTTTGTCTCTTAACGGTTGTTTTGCATCTCTGTAGTTGTTTCGCACCTTTTGTGGTTGTTTTGAGTCTCTCTGGAGACGTTCTGTGTCTCTTTGTGCTCATTTTGTGTCTTTTAACGGAGCTCCATGACATTCAAACATGATATGTTAACAAGTCACTTCATAGAAATGCTCTGTGTCCATTCGGTAATCTGTTCATGATGGTATCCTATATGATGTTGTGATTTGCAGGTCGACAGACTGAGATGAACTTGTTTGAAAAGTTGTATTGTTGTTGTTCTTAAGACATCTAGGCTACATATAGCCATTCTTTTAACAGCATTTCACAAGTAGTTATGGTAAGATCTTCTGCACAGTGAAATACAGTCAGAGAAACTCTGTGACCTTTACATTTAAGAACATTTAGGCTACTTTTCAACCAAATTTAGCTTGGTTTTAACCAAATCAATGTTTGCTGGATAAGTTTCTAGAACTTATATTATCAGTTGATCTATATGAAACTAATTAAACAACTATTTTACTAATTGATTCATCATTTAAGTCACAGTTTCACCTGCTGACAACTGCACACCACCTTTCATCAGTTTTAACTCGTGGCTACAGTCTGATATTAAACAACAAAATGTCTTTTCTGGATTATGTATTTGTGTGAAATGACTCGAGGACACTTGACAGGTTTCAGTTTAGTTTTATTAAAGCCACACAGTCAGTTCACAGCTACCCTGACTGCTGCACTGTACACTCTCATCTGTGAATACATGTGTGTGTGAGTTCAACATCACAACTTTGGCAACACTTCAAAGGCTTCACGCTTCATCTCAGGTCATTTAGCCCTGCAGCGTCAAATAACTTAAAACAACAATTTAACTCAACACAGTTACAAAATAAATTATAAACAGGAATTCTGTACAGACTGTAAAACTGGATCATCAGCACGTTAAACATGTTATACTTCACATGTTGATTTGACAGCAGGTTAAAAAAACAAACAAAAAAAAACAGGTACACTGAACAATATGAACAGACTGTACAAGATCTGACTTGACTGTGATCTCAAGCAAACACTAATACTGACAAAAGTAAAGATGGTGGTAATACACACACACACACACACACACACACACACTTTCCGGTTACACACTGCTCACTTCAAACACAACCGAGGTCTTCTACTCCCTCTAGTGGTGGATAAGTAAAAAAAAAAACAAAAAAAAACAGCGTTCCTTGGTCATGAAGGCACAATCATACACACACACACACACACACACACACACACACACACACACACACACACACACACACACACACCTGTAAGGATATTACCACACACGTCGGAGCTATGTTTCTGCCTTAACCACTAAACGTGGCCAAGAGAAATCCACCCTTTACTACCTATACGCGGTCATATATTCATCAGTCATCGTGTGGTTCTCAATCTTTAGCAGGAGTGCGTGGTGAAACAACAGTTTAGTTTTTACACTATCTACATTTTTGGTCAAGTTTTTTTGGGGGGGAATTAAAAAAGGGATTCAAACTTGCACATTCTTTGTTTGTCACCAGTGGGAATTAAGAAATATAGGCTAGTAAAAATAATGTATTCCAAAATGAAATGTTGAAAGTCATTACCTGTTTTTAACAACATTTCATGGCTGAATTGTTCCTTTCACCCTAAACTGGCCTTTGAAGAGGTGAAAGCAGGTAAAATGTTCTCAGGTTGGGGGATTTTCTTCATTTCCTTTCATCTTGCTAACCTTGAGGACATTTGGTATTTGGGTATGTAAGTATCATTACACACACACTCTCCCTTTCCGTCCCTCCCGCTGCTCTGCTCTGTCCTGACATTCAGGCAGATGGGGAAAGCTAAGCTCCAGCTGAGCAGCTCTAGATCCCAGCCGCCCTCCCCCCTGCTTCACATCCACAGCAGCTGATGCAGCACAATCCGACAGGGAAAGACTCGACTTTTTGCAAAACACGCTTGTGCAACAAGACGGCTAGTTACATGAATGTCATCGGTAGCCATTGTAAAAAATGGTGTTGTCATGATGGAAGAATGAAAGCAAAGGTTTCAATGGTTTTTTTTCTGTGTTTTGTGGTCAAAGGTGAAAACTGCATTACTCAGTTTTTTTGGCCACTGAGGGGCAGCATTTATCACAGAACACCTGACATATTATGGCCTTGTAAATTTGATATGGTAAACTATTCCTGGTTTACACAGCCAACAGACAGTAACATTATAATTTACCTGAAGTTGAGTTTTGACCACCCAAAGAATAAAAGTCCAATATTCACGCTCCTTTTTTCTCTGGTGTGGTCTCCACCAACTCCTGGGGAAAATGTTTGGCTCTTCAGCTCCTAATTGCTCCACTATGATCACCAGCTTTGTCTGTCTGCTATTAGGTGCTGGACAGGAATGTACAGGGGGTTTATTCAAGCTTTTTTTTTTAACTGAAAAAAAGCTGCCTGCTGCTGCTGCTGCTGCTGGATAGAAGGATGATAAAGTAAAGTTGTGTACCAGTAAAGTTCAGGTCTTTAAAAGCAAAATAGTGAGATGAGAGATGCGTTAAAGCTCTACAGAGCTGAGATGAAGTGCAGAGTCATGTGGATTTATCACTACAAGCAACCAATTCCACATTAAATGAAGTGAATTATATAAAAATATCGACCAGTCCAGCCTTAAAATTTTACGGCATTATTATTGCTTTTCAAAAGTGCAAGGAATGAGTTTGTCTATACCGGGACACATTTCCTGCTGCAGGGTTAACTACTAAAACACCAAAAGAAAAAAATTTAAAACATTTAAAAAACTCTTTCTACATAAAAGTACTTTTGATTAATGTTCTTTTCTTTAACCTATTAATTTGTCAGATATAAGCTAGCTGAAAACCCGGGGCCAACCACTGACCACTTGGATATTTTGACATTGATCTGGATCTATTTCACCACCTTTCGCCATAATACAAATAGCAAACATGAACTAATGGAGATGAAGACTCCAAATCCAAATAGCATGTCAGGACATTATCTAACTTAAAAAGACATTAATGATATCTTCAGATGTTGCACCAACCTGGAGAGTTTTCTTCCATAAACACATCATTTAATGTACCATGATTTAAAACCTTTGACCCATAGAAATAAAATACATAGAGGAGACATTCACTCTGCATGTCAAAGATAGAGGAGGAGGTACTCAGACCCTGCACCTTTTTTTAGGAACGCAGGTCTGTGAATCTCATGACAAGCCGCTGAATGTACAGAGCACTGGGAGAAAAAGCGGCATATTTCCACTTAACCGACAAAAACAACTTCAAAATTTCTGCTGCAGCTAAATGCTCTCACAGTCCAGCCAACTTGAAGAAATGCCACAGAGAGATGCAACCTGCATTGATTGAACCGTATCCATAGCAACAAGCATCATCAGGTGTCTATGTATACAGAAGTAGGTTGCTCACATTCTATTTTATATATATATGTATATATGATTTAAAAGCTTTTTTAAGCCAAAAACCTAACGAAGGAAGGTTCCTACTGTTATAAGAGCTGAGAGAATAAAAGCAGGAGTGAATGTAGGAAGAGAAGAGTGAATTTACATCAGTTTATGGGAAAAAAGGGAAAAGGAAGGAGGCTGAACAGGAAAATAGATATATAAAAAAAAATCCCCCCAGCCTGCTATTCCTCCACTCGTCTTTCTTCCATTTTTTTCCGCAACTCCTTCACCTCCTCTCCCAGTATGAATTCCTTCCTCTCTTTTTACATCTCCACCTCCTCCTCTCTCGCTCCACTCTCTCTTCTACCGGGGCCTGGAGACATTTTTACATTTACATCACATTACACAGTCTGAGATGATGAGAGCGCTGTGTACCTGTCAGTCTTGATACAGTGCTGATTCTGCCTCCAGGTGAGGAGGCGGAGACTTAACACACACACACACACACACACGCACACATACACACACAGTATCACACACACTCACCTGTCAGCCCAATTTCACATCGAACAGATGCACACACACACACAGATGCACACACTTTCTTTTTTGCTCTATGTGTGTCTAAGTGTTCTGGTTAGCTTGCTAACACATGGACACTCGAGCAAGAACATGCAGTCTGCCACTGAGGCTCGTGGGAAATGAGCCCAAGGGTCTTTATATCCAGAGACCTCTCTTCAAGTACATCTCAAATGAACCCCTCTCACCTTCAAAAATATTTTCCCATTTTTTGTGGCACTTCTGTTTTTTTTTTTAAACACTGCTCATAAAGAAATTGCAGTGCAACATAATGATTGTTCTTTAGCCTTTAGATACAGGGTTAAATTCTGTCTTCACAGGCATACACGCTGCCCAAGTGTCCATGAGCATGAGCATATAATTACCACCTCTGGGGCTGCTGCTTTCTCCAGTTTTTTTTCCCCCCAGTGTGACACACATTAACACTTGTAAAGGCCAGAGGATTCTAAGGAGCCGAAGCCAGAAATAACCTAAAACACTGTTCATATATCAGAGATTTTCCACCTACACTAACATTCGAGATTGTTCCACAGGTTTTACTGTCAACTCTGAAACCTTACAACAAGTACAAATATATAAATGTTTTCTATTGCACATGCTCCAGCTGCTTTGATCCAGCACCTGTTTCTGCTTATTTTGCTGAGCAACTTTCTGCCATTTTCACACTGTTGCAACGTTAAGTCATTTTAGAAGTTTGGCTAGAGCATGGATGGCATATAGCAGTGAGATGTTTAAAAAAGTTAGTTAGTGCAGAAGAAGAAGGCCAATAATCCCATACTTGTATAAAAGGTAAAATTAAGTAAACTTAATTTTTCTTTTACTTTCATTTCCTTTCTCAACACACTGGTTTGCACAGTTGTAGGAAAAGGCATGGAGAGAAATTTAAATATTCCCGTTGTAAATTGAAAGCAGTCTACTAACAGAATTTGGCCTTTTTAGTGCTCACACAGTAGCATTGCATAATTATAGATTAGTAGATTATAGATCAGTGGGTCTATGACTGTTTGAAAACTGATTTTGACACTTAAAATCTAAATAAATGATGGTCATGATGTGGAAAGCGTACATGCTTCCATCAGCTTTGAGAAGCAGGTGCAGCTTGATCACAAACCTGCCACTTTAAGCCTTCTAAAAGACAGTATGGGTGAAAGCCTTGCTGTACTGTACACACTGATGCTGTAGATGCTGCTGGTTTCCCTTCTACCCTTTCTTCTTATCAGTAGGGCTGGTGACAGCCAGGCGGTCCCATCCCCATAGGCATGATGGCGAGGTAGTTGGAAGGCACGTAGCCCCTCTGCCCACCTTTCACCTCCACCAGGCTCCATTCAGGGTTCCCTCGTTTGTCGTGGTGCTCCAGGACCCGGACTGGCTCCCCAGCCCGCATAGAAACTTCATGGTTTCCTCTTGCTATGAAGTCATAGGCTGCCATCACCTGTAAGAGAGGATACTGAGTCAAAAACAAAAGTAAAAGTCTCCAGCCATGCCAGCTACCCTGTGAGCCAGAAAACAAAATGATGTGTAGAACAACTCTGTCTATGCCTCTGCCTAGATGCTTACTACTGGTAGGAAAAAAAATAACATTTTGGCTTGAGGAGAGGAGGAACCTAAAGAAAGATCATGTTGTTAGCTAACACAAAAGGATTTCTCCTCTGTAAAGTGGCGATTTTAAAACATTTCAGTCTTTGTCAGGCTTAGCGCTATACTTTCAAACTTGAACTGTACTTAGGCTCAGCTCTGTCCAGCCTAGTTGTTGTGGTAACAAGCAAACATCTAGCATGCTTTATTAGCTCATTTTCAGAGTAAAGTTGCGTGCAAAATTCATCACACGTGACTTCAGGGAAATGGGTGAGCAGGAAAGGATGCATACACGCAGGTATAAGTTCAAACGCACACAGACACATTAACACAACCACAAATCATTGTAATATTCCCTGAAAAGGTTAAGCCCACTAGTTATGTCTTAACAAATCTCCTCTCATCGTCACACACACACAGAATGAAGGCTTCCTAATGAGGCCTGTGTTGGTAAGACAGAGTGCTCCTGCAGCGCTAATAGCTGAGTTTAGCTGGCTGCTCAGTGTCATTATCAAACCCTTCACCTCAGCTCACCTCTCAGCTACGACATTAGCTGTGGCCTGACGGTCTACACCAATTAGCATTTAATTAGCATTTTGCTGGGCAGAGACAGGGAGGAGAGAAAATTTTTAAAAAAACTGTAAAGTGACCATGACTGTCAGCCGCAGAGTGATTCATGAAACTGGAGCCAGGCGGATATTTGCTGCAGTTAAGTGTCTGCTGGAAATGAACAGCTAATCAGCACCTCTTTGTGATGGTATATGGTCATGACAGCATGCTGAGGCCATAACTGAGATTGCCTATGTATCTATAGAAACCAGACTATAATTTATTAACACTAATATTGTTTTTCAGGATGTCTGCAAGCAGTAAGTAACAACACTGCTGTTTCCAGTGAACAGAAATGGGAGGAAATTAGAGAGATCTACATTTTATTACCTCCAGAGGGAAAACGACCGTCTGCTTAAAGGCAAGGGAGCTCTTCATAACTAAATGTGTACTAGAGACAAAAGTTTAAACGACTCTTGAGGAAATGATGATGAAAAAAAATGGGATGGAATCGAGCATCAACCGCCAGGGCTGAAAAATGAAGCCAAATCAGAAGTGCCAAAAACTGCACTTCTAAAAGGCTCTAGAAGTGAATCAATCCCCATAGACTCCCATGTTAAAATGCCTAACTTGCTAAGATGAAGACAGTGGAGTAGCCCACTCTGAGCTTCAAAACCGCTCTTTACAAACCTGTGGGCGATGTCACTGTGGCTACGTCCATCTTTTTTCAGTTTTTTTTTCAGTCTTTTTCTACAGTCTATGGATGGAATAGATAGATATTTCTAACAGTCAAGGCTACATCAGGCTTGAAGCAGGTCAAACCACCATTTTGTCACCTCCAATTTTATGTGACCAGTTATTTTGTTTTTCAAAACCCACAGTGCAGGTTTGTCATTGCACACATCAGGTTTTTTATTGCTGCCACCATGACAAATATGTTTTGTTGCTCAGTTTCGTTGCAATAACAAGCCGGGTTTCTTGTTTTAACAAGAACATTTTCACATCATAAGAAGGTGATCTTTTCTTAAAAAACAAATCTTTCTTGTTGTAACAACACATGAAAATGATTTATCTAATTAAAACAAGAATCCCTCATTACAGAGAGCCAAAGTGAAACTGGGGTCTGTTCCACAAGTAAAAAACCTCACTTCAAAATCACAATGACATTTTTAACTACAATAATAAGTGTAACTTAAATACAGTCTTGGAACAGTTCAGGATGGTAGTGCTTTGAAAAATGATGTAATATCGTTGAAATATTTATATTTTTTTGAAACCCATCCTAGCTTACACTGGCTGAGAGGTGGGTACAGAATTTATCAAAGGTATCTGCTACAGTGAGGACATGGCCTGATGGTGTGTATGTTTTCTATATGAGCAGACTCAGGGTCATGTGGCACGGACGTGGGGAGGCGGGATGTGAGAAACCGCCTCTATAAAAAGGTCACTGGAGCAATCACTCACTTTAACAGGCAATGTGGAGACATGTCTTTCTCTCACACACACACATGCACACACGCACGCACACACACGCACACACACTCTCCTGATGCCCACTCACCTAAATCTTCCTCTCTCATGTACACACCCACATAAACCATCACAATTTTACAAGCCACGACACCACCCCTCACACTCCCATGTGTTGCCCATGTAAATCAGTCACACATACACACACACGCTCTATCTGAGCCTGCAGTTGCATAAATTAACTCTCAACCTTTCACACAGTAACCCACTTACAAGGTTAAACAGCTACTTATGGACCTTGCCATTTATGAAACACACACTACAGATATGAGCACACATTAATCCACTTGCATGTGGCTAGATACACTCAGGATTCTCTCTCTCCTCTCTTGCGCACAAATTTACATACACACACACACACACACACACACACACGGTTACACAACTGTCAGATCAGTCAGCTCTTCTGACACAGAATCTGTAACTTTTAATTAAGGAAATTAACACACGCACACATTTTGAAGTCTGATCTCAGATCATTTTAACCCATAACAGGAAGCTGACGTCCACGTCACAGTCAGCCTAATATGGCCCCTTTCAATTTATGAGTCTAACATTTCTGTTTGGACGAGGAGCACTTGAGCTGCCTGGTGATGTATTAAACAGAATGAGGCCCTAAAATAAGATGACTGATGCCTTAACTTAACATTTCTGTCATGCTTTATGTTCAGTCATATTTTATTTTTATCTGTCAGTATACTGTGCATCTTCAAACATTAAGGAGTTATGGTAGTTTTGAAAGAATCTGTCATTAAAATGCAAATTTGTGCAGCAGGTGCTCCAACCTTGTCAGGAGGAGCCAGTGTAGTTAGTATATAATCAGTTAGACAGTCAGTCAGTTAATCACCTGGAAGCAAGGCTGGCTCATGACCGTCAGTGGCCGGTTCTCTGGCGTGTAGGAGTGTCTCCTGATTCCCGTCATGTCTTCTGGCAGGGTCAGGTGTGGCGAAGGAGGCGGGTCCTCTGCAGGCTGATGATAGCGAATCAGCTTTGAGGAAGGAGCGTAGCCTCTTCTACCTGCGTGCAACATACACAGATGACGTGTGGCATGTAGCGGGCCAAAGATGGAACTATGTTATGTATTTCGTTGTACATGTATGTTTATGTGTTCTGTAAACAATAATGCATAATTACATTTAACAAACTTAAGTACTTCTAAAGATTCAGATTCAGTCCAACATTACAATCTTTCAGTCATTGCCTGCTAAGGTAACCTATATCAAAGGTTCATTGCCATGACAGTTAACAACCACAAGAGGGCAGCCATGAGCTGAATTTAGGAAAAGCTGCATCAAAGTTTTGTCATCCAGGGATCAACACCATTCTTGTTTTTTTTTCTCTTCACTTCTGGTGTCTTTGTTCCCCACATGTGCAGTAGCAACCACCACAAGACATATTTCTTCCGTCCTGTATGTAATTGTACATAATCATGAATCATTTCCACCAGATCACTGCTCTTTTAATTCCACTCAGTGGTTGGGATCACACTGTAAATGCTCCTCCACATTTCATTTGGCCATTTCCATCAGTTTGATCACAAACCAGAAGTGCAGCTTGTGTTTGATACAGTTGAGTCTGAGCCACAGCAGAAGTTATCTGTACAGAGTGAACTATGTGTACCACTTTGTTGCATTTGTGGTAAAATCTTGGTAAGAGTGCATCTCCTCCATAAACATTTTCACTCTAAGATATTGGTTTATACCTCCTGCATCAATCAGCCATCTCCGCTTGTCTCCACGGGTGTCAGCCTCACTGATAATGGCCACCAGCTCCCCTTTGGCCAGGTTTAGGTCCAGGTCTCGGCTGCCCACCACCGTCCCTATCACCTGATAGATCTTTCCAGAGCCGTGCTTATCTGTTAGCTGCTTCAGACGGCGCTGCGAGGATGGGCTCAGAGGCTGACAAGGCAGAGGAGAATGGAGAGTGAAATGTAATGAAACCTGACAAAGGCAAAAAAGGACAAGAAGCACCTGAGCAGAATAGAAAATGGTCAATGTAGAAACAAAGAAGTAATAAACGCATCATTACCAAACTCTGTATTCAAGTGTGTCTGGCTGCTTACAGTTTAAACTGTAAGCAAAGCCTTCACATTTGTACCGTACACACTCTTTTTAATGAGCTGTTGTCCTGAGTCATAGAACACATCTGAAAACAAAATCATCTTACTATCATCTTAAATATTTCAAACATTTCCTGTCACTGAATATGTGACCGTAAAGTGATAAAAAATGTTGCAGAACAAGAGGAAGAACATTCAGAATCCTGTTGTCCCTGACGATGACTCATGATTACACATGAATGACGTAAAGCTGCATATGTGAATCACTGTGATGACTTGGCACATTATCAACTGTCGTAAGTTTATTTTTATAAACTCAAACAAAACCTGACGTGTCGTGCAGCCCGCTCTTTCAGTAGATTATTTATGCAGGTTGCCTGGCAGGTTTGAGGAATGTGACCCTGTTCTGAGAAAGCTGACAGGTCGCTGAGCGGGAAACAGAGGCAGCCGTGACACACATTACAGAAATGTTGTTTGTTTATCCAAATTAATTCAAGAAAAACTAATAGTGATTGACAGGCCCGGAGGCAATTTGGAGATTAGTCTTTGAGCTGTTTTTTTTCGTGAACTGTTGCTTGCTAGCATGGCTAAACCGAGGAGATTTAGAGGAGAGTTGCTGTGGTCAGAGGAGTTAATACACAAAGTTAATACACAGATATGGGCTGAGAGGGAAACGGTAAGCGGCATCTAAAGAGACAGGATGTTTAAAACACCCTATGCTTTATTGGGTTTTTTTTTTTATTTCAGTCTATTGGTCATAGGGGACGTAGGTGTCTCCTGTTTTAATTATGTAACTTACAGTGCTATGTAAAGGTATCGTCCTGTGTCAACTCTAATCAAACAGCTCAAATTTCTTGTGCACCTGTTGTGTGAAAAAAGCAACGTGACTGAGATCAGGTGGCCAACGACAGCTTTGTTTTACTGGCTGTTGTTTTAGCGTGTCTGGTTGTTTACAGTCTGTTGATAACCAAGTGTGTCTATTATCATTCTATCTATCTTGGATTTGTGGATCTAGACCAGAGGCCAGTTGCACAAAACACCTTAAGTTTTCTATGACGCTCAAGGCTTAATTTCCCCTTTAGCTGAGGGAGTTACTTAAGGGTGTTGCATAGAATCTCTTAAAAGGTTTCCTTTAAAGGCAGCGAAAGAGATTTTACAGTGGTAAAATTCTACTGTTTCCATGGAGACCGTTTGCTGTCATTAACACTTGATACCTTGAATCACTTCTAGGAAGCCAGTAGCATTTAAGAAGCTGTTGTTTTGATGGGAACTTCACCAGGCGTTCAAGCAGACAGTCAGAGCGTTTAAACCACTGCTGATCAGTGGACATGAAATACCTCGACTGTAACTGACTGGAAAGATCATGTGGCATTAAACAGTAGAACAGTCATTAAGCTGCGGAAAGTAAAGGGACCCAACTCCAGAGGGTCGGACAAATCATAAACTGACTGCCAGTCAAATCTGTAATTTAATATCTATTCGTCATCGTTAAGGGTGTCTCGCAGTCGTGGAACACTCTTCTCGGGATTCGTTCATTTTCTTCAGTTATTGCTATAAACTCGTCCATGTTGCAGTTAAGACAGAGTCAGAGGCACCTTCAGCTTTTTTCCCCCTTACTTTGGTCACTAAAGTTTTTTTTTGTGCAACGGTTGAACTGACTTTAAGTGATTCCATAACTACAAGACTAAGGTAAGGAGAAAACCTAAAATACTTAAATTAATATTTTAGGGAAACCATTACGAGAAGACTTGAGGGTGTTTTGTGCAGCTGTTTTTAATTGAACTCAGACTTAAAGAAAAATATTATCTTAGAGTGTTTTGTGGAACCAGCCAGTGGCAGAGTTTTACAGTGATAATGAAGTAAATTATTCATAGACACACGAGTTCATAGACAATATTCTTGGTCAACAACCCACAAAAGCACAAGGTAACACAACAGCACTATTTCAACTCCCAACCTGAACGACAGGCGCATTGAGTGTGTCCTCCACACTTCGACACAGAGTCTCCAGCCTCCTCGCCCCTTCCAACACTCCAGACTCTGCCCACTCCCAGAATGCACCGGGGCTGAGAGAGCTGTGAGGCAGCTGGAAAAAGAGAGGAGAGAGATGAAACAGAGAGAAAGAAACAAAATAAGAATGAAAAGTCTATTCAACCTTTTAAAGTCTAATGTTTATGAATGTTTTTCTAGACGAAATTGCAGGATTGTCTACCTGTTGTGCAAAGCTCTGGAAAAGCTGTTCCATGTCTGAGGCCAGGTCTTTATGCAGACAGCTGAACGTCCCCAACATGCTCCAGATCATCTGCAGAGCTAAACCGTTGAACCGAGGAAGCTCGTTAAGGAGCAAAGTATTGATTGTCCTGAGAGGAGAGGAGAAGAAGAGAGAGGAGAGGAGAGGTTTACTGAAGCCAGTGATAAACAAAAATGTGAAACAACTTTACCATCACAGCGAAAGCACTGCACCCTTTCATTAGATGTGCTCTGCAAGTTCAAATTCAATTTTAACATCATGTCCAAAGGGTGTAGTTGTGTAGACGGTGATGATTCATAGGAGGAGGCTGTAAAAATAGAGTGTGGTTTTACACTGACTACGACTGGCTGGACTTCGTGGAAGAGTGTGGTTTAGAGTGTGTGGCTTGTTAATAATTGTGTAAATGTTGTGTTGTGAGACGGGAAGGTGCAGTAAGTTCTGGCCTCAGCCTACAACTTCATGTTTATAAGCTGCTATAACAAATTTATGAATTACTACCCATTTTTGACATTTACTCCTAATTTTGTGGCTGCTTTTATTTAGTGATAACCCTAAAGACTAGAATCGAAATAAACTTTTTTTTTTTTTTTTTTAAATTCAAGTGGAATTAAAATGCTGAAAATATTCAACAGCATTAAACACTTCATTATCCCACTCTAATTAAACTGGTTCAATAAACTGGTGAAAAGTTCAAACTAAAACAACTACCACTGACAAATGAGACAAATTAACAAAAACACCAATATCACAACATTATGTAAAGTATAGTATTGTGACAACACTAGTGGCTCTGAACGGCACCTGACTCATCAGTACTAATAAACTGGTTCTGGATAATTACCACAATTATTTCAGACACTTGGAATTTGTTAAGCTCACATCCAGAAAAGAAGCAGTTTGTCATACTAGAAAGTACTTCTGTTGCTCAGTTCATTACATTTACTGCAGTGTATGTACACATGGAACAAAGTTTAGTCCTTTTTACTTTTGTCACGTCTCTTACATCCCTGTAGAACTTGAAATAACCTTTTCTTTAGAGCACCCTGATGAGTGTTCAGGGTCAGGAGATCACTAAGTGAAGTTCGGGTTCTGGGTCAAGACTCCAGCATGGACAGATGTACTCACTCCCTCTGTGGATTGACCCTGTGACCCTCAATAATGTGACAGGCTTCGGAGTTCAGAGTTCAGCCTGTAATTTAACTGTCTGTCGCTACCTGTAGGTGTTGGCCACAGCCTGCTCCTCGTAGCTCAGATTAGATTTGGCTTCTATCATTTCATAGTCAAGCAGCTTGTCCAGCCTCTTCCTGATCAGGTTCCTCGGGCCCACCAGGAGGTCACGGAGTGCACACAGCGGCTTGTGCATCAACGTCCTCATCCTCTTCTCCTGGACATATTAGAACAACATTAGAAAAATGCTGTGTTGCTATCATTGAAGTCAGGATTTACACAATTTTACACATTACAATCAAGATGACTAAATATATATTCTCAACTGTTGACTAGAAGCTTTGCATTCATGTCTAACACTTGTTTGCCCTGAAGCTCCCTGGACATTTGGGCCTGACAGTATGACAGTCCAAACAACACTGGAGGAAAGCGGTAAGAACATAAAGGGCAGCAAAATTAACATTTCAAGAAACTGTCTGTGGTGGTTTTAAAGATCCTTGTCACATCAGCCTGAGGCTAGATGCTGCTTAAGTGACAAGTGTGTGTGTTGCACAATACCTGGACAGGAAGGTTGGACTAAAAGTACAGTTCTTGCTTCATAATTTAGGTTTAGTGATTAAAGGTAATATCAAATGCAAGAATTTTTAAATTAAGTATTTGAATGCTACTGGCATCGCTGGTCTCTGGATAAAGATGTCAGATAGACTCACAAATGTAGGAAGAATCCACTGTCTGAGCGCTGTAGTGATCTCCTTGTAACTAATAGGAGCCTTCTCTCCATCCATATCAAAGTCAAACTCCTCTGTTTTGCAGGCCAGGAACCCCTGCAGACCAACAAAGAAGAAAGCAGCTGTCAAACCTGTGGTGTTTGACTTCTGTGAGGCTAATTTTCATTCATGAAAAGATGACGGGATTGCTGATTTCACCAGTGTTTCGTTATTGTAGTTTTCAAAGGGACAAACTAGTTGCCATGTCCAAATTAAAGGTCTTTTAAACATGCTGCTTTGTGAATATACAAAAAAAACGACTGTCAGTTTTCCCACGAAGTGGATAACTGGGTGGGCCTGGCAAAAATAACTGGCTGTCTATTAGTAAGAAAATGTGAAGAAGAAGAAGAAGAAGAAGAAGAAGAAGAGGGATACAGAGCTGATTCCTGCTGTTGGAGTAAATAGGAGAAAAAAACTGTTTCCACAGAGGATAATTTTAGAGTGGAAAGGTACACAGAAAATCATGTGTTTGACC
This sequence comes from Seriola dumerili, assembly GCF_002260705.1. Taxonomy (NCBI): domain Eukaryota; kingdom Metazoa; phylum Chordata; class Actinopteri; order Carangiformes; family Carangidae; genus Seriola; species Seriola dumerili. Next base: position 9,823,034 of record NW_019174586.1, read on the forward strand.
TCAGGGACTTGAAGAAGGTTGACTTTACACAGTGTGACTCATAAACACAATGTGTAATTGTCAATTCAGTTATGTTTCAGTTCTCCATTTGCCACGAGAGACCAGAAGGTCACAACTTAAAGTCTCTGAAACGGCTTCTGAAATTTAACCCTTCACTCTTTATTCTAGATATCAGCAGATAATCAAAAGGAAGACACTAAACATCAAAACAAAACAAGTTGTTTGTTGTCCTCACAGTGAATGTGAGAAATAGAGTGTACATGTAAAATTAATTCTTAAGCATCCAGGATAAGATGCTCCCCTTGAATGTGATACAGATTTTTCTCATTTGCAAAATACATTTTGTAAAACAACACTGACAGCAAAATCCCAATAAATGTGATGCACATGTCAGTTTTTTGCTATTTCTTTTTATACCTGAGACAGGTCTCAAAATTACTGCACTGTTTGCCTAAAACGTGTCAGCATGAAAAACAAGACAAAACAAACAGAAAAAAACAAAAGCAGATGTTGTGTTCAGTATCTGACGAGAAGCCTCAATTAATCAAAAATCTAATTTACAAACTGTAACTAAAATGTGTCGGAAACAAACGGGAGAAGCACGAGCACAAAGACACGACGGTGTCTTCAGTTGTGACTTTGTGTCTCTGTGAGCTCATACTGTCACATACAGGTCACTCCCAAGAATATACAGGAAGTGAGCAACACTTTACAGACAGTGTGATCGTCTGTAGTGTAAATGTGAGCAAAGAAAGACATGTTTGCATCCACAGTTTCCTCCTGGCAATCTGCTGTTTAGTGCTTTGCTCAATGGCACCTGACAGATAAGAGGATATTTATTTTGGACTCAAAACAGCAATTGCGCACATAACCTTGTATTCTAACCATAAGACGTCGTTGTGATACAGCCTTGTTCTTACCAACAACACAAAGTTCATCATATGATTCATTAACAACCTGGCTCTTCTTTTAACAGGACTACCACCCGAGCCTGTAGAATATTCTCTTCATTCAGAGGCCAATCGAATATTTTAATGTAATTTAAACCATAGACATAGGAATACAGTTATTAGGATTTAACAATAAATATCAAAATGTTAAATTAAACGCATTACCCATGAGTTAACAGAACCGAGGGCATTTGAAGCTTACCTGTAGGTGGTGCAGGTATGTCTCCACATTCTCAAGGAGCTCCAGGATCCCATGCTCCAGAACGTAAAAGAAGCCCTCCAGGGCGTCAAACTCTTCATCAACCAGCTGCAAACAGAAAGCACAGGGAGACATATCCTGATGTAATATGGTGATAAAAGGCAGTGTCTTACGCTGCCTGTCAGGGCTTAAAACATACTGCCGTACAAAGAAAACACTGGTTTCATTTGCTTGAGCTGCAATGATAACAGCTTTCTTTATGTTCAGTAGTTGTTAGGTCAGCTGGATCAGCACCTGTGGGATAATGTCATACATTGTTTAGGAACCTATGATTTGTTGTTATTGTTCACAGTTACCTGTACCAGACCTCAGACTCCCTGTACACACTCGTTACAGTGCGTTTCTCCACATATTTTTAGATACCGGGTTCTTTCCCCATTCTCTTTCAAGCTTCACCGCTTTTCAACACAACAATCATGATTCATTTTTTGTAATACACACATGGTGAAGGTGGCTCTTGAGCATTGTATCAAATACCATAGCAGTGGTTTGTTTTGCATTGCAACCTGAACCCTGGGTGAGAACTGATGGCTTTAAATGTCTAAAACTTTCCAGCACTTAAAAGTCAGATCCCTGCATATACATTATCAGGCTGCAACCTAAATGTAAGAAATGTAAAAAAAAGATCAAAGGATGAAGTGGGAAAATCAACAATCAAAATGAAGCTGCAGGTGACGTGTGAGGACGCTGATGGATGTGAACCCTTTGATCAGACCGTAAAAACCTTATGCGACTGACAAGTGTAACCATACTGAAGCAGACCAGAGTTACCAGCAGGTTTAATAACAGGTGTATCTTTTCTCTGCAGGTTAATAATTAACTGCTGCATTGCAGCCACAGGGAAGGTGTTCACTGGAAGATTATTTGTGGCTCAGTGGACCAGAAGAGTTCGGGGTTACTGTAAACATCCTGAAGTATGACTGTAATGTGTTGCTTCATTTACTCTTATGGGTTAGGCTTGTCTCTCTGATGCCTGACTCCTAACATGGGCTGGTGATTAGTGAGAGTCAGTCACAGATCAGCGTCCTGAAGTTGGCAGGGATCCTGTGTTGTGCAAGGGCACTTCAACAGAGAGTGTGTTATTTAAACTACCATCCTACCTTAGGTGCTATTCCAGTCTCGTGTTTGATCTGTTGGCTAAGCCTCGCTGTCTTCTTGGCAATGCTGTGGGAGTTGAGGCGGTTGATCTTGTCCTTGATGGTTAGGGTTTCTGTCTTCTTGTATTTGTCAGCTATAACACACAACAATTACTCTAGAGACAGGCTAGAAACACAGATGGCAACTTAATTGGGCCTAATTTTTGAATGAACACAGCTGATTTTATCACAGGAAACAAAACTGAAAAAAACAAAACAAAAAAAAAAAAATATATGCAGTGTGATATTGCTTTTATCTGTTCATGTGTTAGTAGCAGACAGTCATGGCAGAACCCCATCTTACCAACTTCTCTGAAGCGTTTGTACTCATTGATCCGACAGTTTAAGGCAATAGAGGTGTGAGCAGTCTGCTCCAGGAGTGCATAAGCTGGGTGAGCTCGGTCGGTGTGTTTCTGTATGGTCTGCAGGAGGAGGGGGTAACGGGCGATACGCTGCACTGGCATCACCAGGAAGAAACTCAGAGAGGTGGCATTTACTTCAGGCCTGGAGAGATGAACAGGAAACAGTCAGCACTCAGATAACATCAGGAGCGAAAGCAACAACTGTTACATGTTAGTTCTGTTGTGTATCCAGCTGTTATTTTTTACATTTTCTGTTTGTCAGGAATTTTTAATAAGTTTGGTCCCAGTGTGAAAGAAGAGAAAACAATATAAACCTACGCTGAGGCCTTGATGACGCTGACAATCTCGTTCCAGAGCCCCTCCTTCTGTTTGTAGCTGTTCTCCACCACTGTAATGTGGTTGTAGTTGGCCAAGTATTCCTTATAGGCTGCTTCAATCTCTGAGGACAGGCTGAGGAAGGAATCACCTGTAAGGAATTAAAAACATATATTTACTTATTTTCATGTAGAAATCATGCTCAGAGCGAAACACAGGGGTAAAGTGTGATTCAGTTTTCTTTTTTGTAAGGAGGTCAGAGAGCTTCTCAAGAACTGTCTCCTCTCACACTTTTAGCACATAAATACAGTAAAATATATAGCAGGAATTTCTAGGTTTACGGCCTCAAGAATAAACTCTTGTAGCAACTCCAGAAACCTTGCTGAGACCATAAACACCCTGAGGGAACTCATTTACAATCTCATATGCATGTGAAAACCACATGGGGCAACAAGACGTGTCAAGACTTTATTTATTTCCTGTCAGGAAGTGTGATCAGAGCAATTGATCTAGACACCAGCCACATCCTCACCACTTCCTGTTGGAAGCCAACAAAGACAACCCCTGTCATTAATGTTAGAATTTTGGGGATGATTGCACTTACAGGAGATGCAGAAGTGATTTTAAGTTATAGCCCTTACAGAGTGTTTCCAGGAAGAGAGGGTCTCCAGGCCGAACCTGCTTCTGGTCCAACAAGCTGAGGAGTCGACCGGACACGTCGATCACCTCCTCGATGTAGAGAAACATGCTGTCCAGGTTGGCTAGAGGAGGCTAAGGTGGACAAGCAGACAAAAAGACAAGTCCAATTACAAACCATAGACAAAAACGATTTCAAAAATACAACAGAAAACATAAACCAAGAAGCATTATTTGCATACTATATTGCTTTAAATTATATGTAGCATATAGCCACAGTACATATGTGTGTGTCTGCTCCCTTTTTGTGCAAGAAAAATGCTAATGCACAGCTGATAAAGATCCATTTTGTTTTGCTCCATTCTATTCTAATGAGCGAACAGTGGGAACACTAACTGCAGAGAGGCTGAACAATCTGCACATTGCAACAGAAAACAAACCAGACACTTTCCTGTCTCACAATGGCTTCATTTATCCAAATGTATTCTATGTCTCTGTCCAGCCCTCCTCCACTCTGCTGCTTCTGTCCATCCCCCATCTATCATATTCCTTTACCCATATTTTTGTTGCCCTCTTCACCTTTATCTCTCATTTTGTTTCCCCACATTTGCACTTTATCTTTTGATTTTGAAAATCGGAAAAACTCAGACAGATCTCTTTCTCAACATCTATTTAACCCACCAGTTTCTCTCCTTCATCGCCCTATAATTTAGCCTGTCTATTCCTCCTTTCTATTTTTATTTCATCCTCTTTTCCCTCATCTACCATTCCCTCCGTGTGTCACCATTTGCATGCTCATCCACAGCTCAGTCCTTGCAGCCCATAAAGCCTGATTCCATTATGTTTTACGAGGCCTCATTTCATCACCACAGCGATAATAAATGATTTTTAGCAGTAATAAGCAATACCTCCGATGTAATGAAAAGCTAACAATAATAAACCATCAAGCGGCCTCTGCATAACAGCCTTTTCTGGATGCTGCAGTGCCAATTCAACATGTGGAGACTTTTTGCTTAAAGGCACTATCACACAGGTTGTCCCATCATAAACAATCATAACAAAGAAATACACATGACACAGGGACTAACACAGTTATCAATGTTATTTGAGGGTTTTAAACTTTAGGCTACATGAGAGGGAGCTTGTTCTTGTGTCAGCTAAACTTGACCTGCAGCCTCTTTCTTAGCAAAACTATACTGTAAACATTTTTTGCTGTACAGTTCTGTGTATTTTGCCCTGAGAATGCTGCTAACAGTGAATTCACACCTGTAGTTTCTGCAGGTTGCTCCGGATGGTCACAGTGCTAACTTGCAGCAGTCGGAGATAATTCCTCTCAGACTGAACCAGCTCCTCTATGGCCAGCAGCTGTCTCTGGGCCTCTCTCTCTTTAGCTGCTGCTTCATCCTCTTCCGACTTCTTTTTGGCCTCTTCAGCCTCCTGTGCTAACCTCTCCTCTGATATTGAGCTTTCCTCTGAGAAACTATCCTGCGAGGAAAGTCTTGAGTTTACAGCGGAAGCGTTTGAATCTACAAGTTCAGAGGTCTCGGCTGCTGCTTCTTCAACAAACACGGACACATCTGACTCCTCTGTACTGCATGTCTCCTCTCCAAATTGATTTCTCTCTGTGGTTCCATCCTTCTCCTGGAGCTTCTCTTTCATGGGATCTTTCTTGGCGACTTTCTTTACAGCTCCAAGCGGAGACAGCGCAGACGAGGCTGGTTTAGGGAGAGCCAGTGTGAAGGAGGAGGGCTGAGGCCTCCTCGGCACCTCCATGATGGAGATCACTGTCGAAGAGAAACATTGTTTTGACACTGTGTTCATATGTTTACATTTTATATTAGTACTTAAAAACAAATATCTCATCATAAGAAACAGGATCTGTCTTCTTTATAGTTAAAGCAGCTCTAGTATATCCACTAAGCCTTTAAGTCTTCAATTCCTCCGTTAGTGGTTGCCTGTATCAGTGTGAAAGACAACAGATGCCTGGAGTCACATTTTCTTATTTGAATCTGGACCAGATTGACTAGAGTGAATCGATAATATAACAGGATCAGAGGGACGACATATGTGATTTTAATAATCAAACCTATATTTTTTTCAAAATAAAATCTCATCAGCATCAGTTTTCACACTGTGTTAAACTGTAAACTTTAAATACAGTAGAAAACAACACGAGAAGACGACCTGCAACAGTTGGCAGAGCTGAACTGCTGCAGAGATGAACTTTTTCAAGTCCTCTGCTTGTATGTATCCTGTATTAGCACAGCTGTGTTGTCCAAGCAGCAACAGAAACATGTCAAACGTAGCACATTTAACATGTATGCGCTACATCTGCTACATCTGTATATGTGTTCTGCACGGCCCTGAAACAAATATACAGAGAGTAGGAGCGTGATACATGTTAAAGTAGTTTATGACAATTGCTGTGCTGTTGGAAACATATACATACAACAACATATATTGTCATTCAAATTCTATTTCCATCATCTATCCTTTAACAAAATTGAGAAAAGAGTTTTTCTAAACATCTGGTGTTGGATAAATCTTCCACTGAAAAATTCAAAACAAAAAAAAAAAAACAGGAAACGGAAAAAACAAGCAAGCAAACATTACCACTGATGTTACCCGTATAAATTTGGCCTTTATAACTGCATCGACCAGCTGCAGAGGCATTGGCTTTGTTTACATTGTTTACTGCACGCAAACATGCAGCGAGGGGAGATGCATTGTCATGGACCCTCTGAGCTGGAACACCACACGGTCGACCCACCAGGAGGTTGGCAAGCTGCTTATAGAGCCACTAATGCTGCCACCGCTGTGAAAATTAACCATTACATGGTTCAGCTGAACAGCAGTCTGTGGCTTTAAAGGGCAGACTCTAATGACAGTTTTATTTTTGACTCTGTGATTAAATTATAAAGTCTGTGTGAGGAGCTGTGCAGGAGCACTGTTAACGTCAACAACAAGGCAGAGCTCCATGCACCATAGTCCGGCCCTAAAGATCTGATCCTGTAACTATCTGATAATATGTTGCACCAACTTATAGAACAGTTTAGTTTCACATGTGTTTTATGTCTTTCACTGTCTGTTTGAATTGAATGTAAGCTCCTGCTCTTCCTAAACTGTGCCACTGAGTCATTATGTCACTACACATGATGAACTGATACGTTCCTGCAACAGAGTCACACAAACAAATTCCTTTACCTAACCCTAACTATAGCTGATAAATGAGCAGATTTGGATTTTTGTTCAGACTGTGTCTCAGAGGAACGACTGTGTTGATTGGTTTTCCAAATATTTGTATTCCTATTGAATTCTTATCATGTTTATACATTTGATTTGATTTTATTCCGTTTCATTAAATTTACACTCAGGTGCCAGTTTTTTTTTTTAGGGACACCAAGCAAAAACTAACACAACAGTCCTGCATTATTCCCTATTGTCATGAAGGTTCAAATGTTCAGTTTTCATTTTAGACAGGAGCTGATTCAACTTTATTGAAGGTTTGCAGTGCTGTTAAATTGTATTAGTTTATACTGAGAGGTGTTTCTAATATTTTCTACCAGATTTATATCAGTGAGGGTACACAAGGGCAGAGGGTAGACTATTGTGCTAGACTGCCTAATGAACTGGCAAATGAGAATATATGAGAATGTATAAATATATATATATATATATGAAACCTTTGAAAATGTTTTAAAATGTCTTCTTCATTCTTCTTTTTATTATTATCATCTACATGGCTACACTGGATTGCATTGTATTTTTACAGGTGTACAACAACCTGTACGTACACTACAGTCAAAGTAGGTTACTGTGACTCTTGTCATTCATTTTGATCTAATCCTACCTCACAGATTTATCTTTTCCCTCCAACTCAAGGTTTAGGGGGTTAACAGCATATGGTGACCCAGACTTGAGGATAACTGAGATTTAACAATTAAAAACAGTACGATAAGCTGGCATCAAATACCTGCTTGATCTGATAGTTCCTTAGTTAAATAAAAAATATTTTGCCTGTTCTAAACTGCTTTGTTTATGCAAAGGTCTTGATAGGCTGCGTGCGTTTAGACAGAATTCAGCATCTGAAAGCTTATTTTTGCATAGAAAAAGTAGCCTGCAGAAAAACATTTAGAACTCTAAATGTAAAGTATTCATAAGAGTTTTTTGGTACGGTATCAAATCAGGGCTACCTATAAGCTCTTTCTTATCCACTACATTACATCAGTTATGGCACACAAACACACCGCAAGACACAGGATGATGGAAGAGACACAAAAAGTTTCTTTACGTCCCAAAACAAGTTTGTCACCGCTCCAGGTAATGACATCTGCTGCCCACAAGCCAAACCAAAACCACAGCAAACCGTCCAAACAATAACAATGTGTGTGAGAGTGACACTGAAAAGCATCATTGAAAAACATTTGCATGAGATCAGGCTGTTATTACCTTGTGCAGAATCCCTGATTCAGCTGCAGTGCAGCTCGATCTCTCCCCTCTCTCGCTGTCTTGTTGTGCTCTGTCCCGACTGAAGCAGAAATCTGCTGCAGAGGAGACACTGCTGCATAGAAAACACAGACACACACACACACACACGGGTGTAACTTTCTCCAGTGACTCACACACAGCAGGCTGCTGCCGGGCCTCATGTGGCAAGAGTGTTCCAGTGTGTATTCACAAGTGTGTGTGTGAGAGACGAAAACACAGTGTATGAGTGTGTGAGGAAAAGGGGGGATGGGAGTGGAAAGGAGGGAGGGCTGGCAGTTTTGTAGAGGAAAAACAGGGGAGGGGGGAGAAAAGGGTGGCCACACACACACACACACACACACACACACACTCATGCTGCTGAATAAGCTGATTGACTGCAGCAGCTGGTGGGAAAAGGAAGCGGCACTCACCCAGGCAGAGGCTGATTGGCTGACAAGTCTTCCAAGTGGAAAGAAGGACCAATCAGTCGACACCTTGAGGGACCTCATGAAACGGTAAAAGGACCAATGAAGACAGAGAGTTGAAGTGATTGAAGTTTTCCTCTCACAGGAAACAAAAGCCCAGCAGGACGTACCATCCTCTTCCAATTGAAAAAGGGATTGTCTGGATTTTCTGGTAGAAGATAACAAAAGGAGATTCATGGCTCAGTCCTTTGGATATTTTTTATCTGGAAATAAAAAGGTTCATGCAGGTTGCGTCCAAAGTTTATTTTAAAAGATTAAACAAACACCTAAATGAAGTGTTTATGTGATTATGGTACTACATGGAAACCTGAGGGATCGTCAAAGTTATTACAACTCATCCTGAGCAAATTTGTTGGAAATCCATCCATCAGTTGTTGGGATAATTCACTGAAAAAGAAAAATGTCAAACTCATAGTAGCACTCAGTCAGAATATCTGCACCTAATGTGTTTTTTTTAATTTTAATTTTTATCAACTTGTCAATTAGACATCAGTAAAGTCTATAGGGTTCATTCTCTGTCAAATGTCAACCTGCTGGTGCCACTAGAGGAAAAGCCAGGGGATCACTACAGTCAGTAGACTTGAATGTCTGTAAAAAAAAAATTCATGGCAATCCATCCAATAGTTGTTGAGAAAATTTCAGTTGACGAAAGTGAAGGACCAACAGACTGACGCTGCCATCTCTCAAGCCAGTTTTACTTTCAAGGTGTGCTAAGAGGATGTCAGGGTTTTTTTTTTTTTTTTTCATATTTTGGCTCAACACCAAAAGATCAAGTTGTCATCTCTCACAGTCTTTACGTAAAGATTCCCTCAACACAGAAAATCTGTTGTTTCATATAGCACAAACAGTTGATGTTAATGTAAATCCAAAAAATAACAGGATGGAGATTTAATACCAACAGACCAGGGATGATGCAACCACAACTTCTTTCATTTTTATCATTGTCATTTTCCACTGTACTTTAGATGTTTTATTATAGACATCAAAGCTGGCCTTTGGTACTTTCCTAGCATCTATGTAGGATAACACTGTTGAGTTTTCTGCTTTGTGCTGGTCTGTATGTATTTTATTGTTGAGTTTTCTGCATTTTAAAGGCCCATCTAGGGTCAGGAAATGCAAATAAGCTTTGGCTACTAATGTTGTGGTATGTGGCATTGGTTCATGTATATTCTTGGCCCTATACAATTAACACTTTAAGATAAGTGATGAATGAATACTCTGTTTCATAAAAGTGTATTGTTTGTACCACCACTGGTATTTTATTATTTTCCTATACAATTTTTACTTAACCTTCAGATGATAATATGACTTTCTCAAAAACAATAGTGAACCAAACATACAGACTCAAATGGCCATCCTAGTAAGTACCAATGAGAATAATTAGAATATGATGTTAGCATGAACCCAGCCTAAGACAATGAAGGAATTCATTGCAGTCGATTCTGGAATGAGGGAGGAAGGGAGGCAGCGGCTAATCTAGTTCATCAGATCGGTATGTCAGGGAGGAATGCTGCAGGACTGGATTCTTTTATCAGCTGACTTATGTTCTTTTCATGACAACATAAGGTGTCTTGCAGCAGAATAAGGGTTTACAAACTTGACTTGACTTGTATTAAGGACAGAGCAAACATTTTTCTCAGAGCTAACCCCTGCCTTTCCAAAAGCGAAAGCAGAATTCTGCCACGGCTGCAGAAACTTCTGAAGCTGTTACACTTTTTGTTATTGATGACAGACTGATAAATCACTCAGGCCAATTAACAAGCCCATATTATCTTATTGCAGATATATTGGTATTGCTGGCTGACAGGTAAAAATAAATTGTAGCACAGAACTGTGAAAGTAGGTTTGTGATACTTCAGAAAGAGTGTCATCCTTACATAGTTCATCCACAACATACTCAGCATGTTGGAGTCCATCCAAGGACCTTTGCTGGATGTTGTTCCCGTATCCCTCTCTCACTTCATTTCCTGTCATCTTTACACTGTCAACTATCAATAAAAGCAAAAAATGTCCTCGATTGAGAAAATAATAAAGAAATGTTGACAAGCAACTCAACCTTGCCTGCTTTTTGTTTAGATTTTGTTTATGTCCTTAGGCTGCAGTCTGACTGCAGAAATCCTTAAAAAACAAGGATCTCACCGATTTTGATTCATATCTTCCTCTGGGTGAAGCACATGAAAACATAATTTGTTATTTAGTCTGACAAGATGGGTGCACTTCTCCATAAATGAGTGTAGTTGTACAAATTTTGCTTAACACACGCTTTCCACTTCTTGAAAAAAAAGAGTTGATGACTTGGTAAGAAGTCTAAATGCAGAAGCATGTTTACTGTAATTGCAGAGTTGGACTAGTTCCTGGCTATGGCACATGGGACGTTAAGACATGGCTCAAACTTGGAGGTACAGTATGCTAAAAATAGACTATTAAATGACAGTGTTTGAAATGACACACCTTGAGAAATCCGGGATGCAAAATGGTTAAGATGAATATGACCTGCCACAGATTGACTCACATTACTTCTGTAACAAGCTCCTCTTGGGCAATACTTTGCTCCCGCATCAGTACAGTGCTGTCATTTGCTGAACTGCAGGTTACCATGTCTGTCAGCAACCCATATTAAGGTCTTCCTGCCGCAGGCTAACAGACACACACACAGTTGAGGGAACATAACAAAGCTGAAAATGAAAACAGTGATGATTGCATCCTGTCTGCTTAATCAGCATTAAATACCCTCCACCTCACATCTTCATGTTGCCACGGGATCACTGACAATGAGAGAGGAATTATTTTAGGTTGACCGTGTGTGACAGCAGATTATGGATTTGATCACACCTTTACATCATCTTGTTTGGTTTGTTTAGGTTTCACATTGTATGCCATTGCCACAAGGTGCTTGGTTATCAGAATTTGGGTGAAATGATATCACACTCTGGAACAAATATTGACAATGGGGAGTGCTGAGGAAATATGTAAAAGGTAGCAACCTGATTATAGTGAGTTTATTCTACTGTGTGCTGGAGAATACTTAAAAAAGTACTTACAGGCATCTTATCCTAACAAAAATATAGTGCAGAAGGACAAAAAGAATGATAGATATGCGACTTATAATTAAGTATCCATCATATGTAAGTGAGTTATGTAAGAAAAAGTCAACATAGCTCATGTGACTCCATATTGTCTGAGTGTAAAAAAAAAAAAAAAAACAGCTTTTCCACTCAGTTTTTTTTTTCAAATTAGAGTCCCCATCCATGCAACCTGTGAACAGCAGATAATAAAGAAAGTATAGCTAAATCAACTAGGATGGTGCCCAGAATTGTGCTCAAAAGTTGTATTACCCACGTCTTAGGTTTTGTCTTCCAGTGTAGTTCCACTTAGGACTCCAGAAGAGGCAGACGGAAAAGGAAACATCCTGGTAACCTTGGATTCCTTATCACCGGGGAACTGAAATAAACATATTCAGATAGACTAAACATTGTTTTACATCATCAGTGTGTTTATCTCTCTGTCTGTCTGAGTCTGGAGTGAACAACTAGCTATCTTTCATGCAGTTGGCATACAGCTGACCTACCTGTCTGCCCCATTTACTTTAAATCAGACAAGAACATCTGACTAAGCGAAACAATGTACATTCATTGAGTAGCTTCTCATGACACAGATTTCTCAGGTAACTAGGCATGAATATGGCAATATGTACATTAAAATAGATTTTGGAAACTGGAAATACATGTTTGTGGTTGACTGCACACATTTGTATTTAACTCTGTTTCCAAAATGATTCAAAATCATTTACAGGTATAAATTTGAGACACACTCAGTTGTATGTGAGAAATGTGTGTTAAATATGTGCACATATTCCTCTTTTAACAGTCTTCCACATATTACAATGTATTTATTACCCTCAAACAACCTCAACCATAAAAGTGAAGGGTGTCCTCCCCAAATGTCTTCTAAGGTAAACAGCGCCTTAGTTATAACATTATACTGCCCGTTTTAAATCCGACATATTATCATGTCGTTATCTTTTAGGGTAATAACATCAGAAAGACAAAATCTCCCTGTTTTAATTACATTGTGAGTGAGAGGAGATGTGGGCTGAACCCATTTAAGACGATATTTTGATTTATTTTTATGCTTTTTCAAACATGTTGACATTCACTCGTTCTGCTTTATCACTCGGCAGACATGTGTGCTGGAGGTTTATAAACCAACTGATTGTCGTTAGCAAACTGCCGCAGAGCGGGCTGATAAAAAGGCAAACCCTTCGTTTGGTTTAAGGTTAGGAGATGATGCAGTCTGTCTGCTGCCTTGTGTTTGGATAAACACAGGACAGAATGACAGAAAAATATGATAAAATGCTTACCTTTCAGTTATCGTCCTCTCATTGCGTATTTACACCCGCTGTGACGTCCTCAGCTCTCCGTGTTTCTGACATTTAAACTCCCGTTCACCTGTTGTCAACCAGAAACTCGTCAAAGTCACGACGATCACAAACGAACACAGCGTCCGCTCAGTACTTCACAAAATAAAAGCCACACGGAAGCGGAATATCCACATTTTCAGAGTAAAAGGCTAGAGACAGCTGATGATGATGCTTGTCAATTCAATAATGGCTACCACATCCAGATCAATCACATAGACATACAGTCCATTCAGACACATTTCATTATTTTGCTGAAATCGTTTAATCCATTCATCAATGTATAATGCCAGCATGCTGCTAGCTAATGCTAATGCTTTATGCTCCTCAGTGGGCCGTGCGCCCAGCCAGCAAGCTAGCCGGTGCGGAGGCGGCTAGCTTGTCCTTTGGCGGGCCATGCCGGAACGACTTAGCCCCCGGCGCCTATATAGGCTCTAATTAGGATCAAAATGATTTTGAGCTTGTAAAGTAATGTTTACAAATAATTCCAATGTTTGTAGTTGTAAATCAACCTTTGTAAACCTGTAAAACAAATCTGCATGACAAATTTAAGTTTGTGAATGTGACAACGAGATTTTCAAGATGGACGACGGCGTAGGCTTCAAAATCTACTTCACTTTTTAGGATATGCCATCGATATGAAGGCAACCGAACCACCTGCCCTCTGATTGGACTGTCATTGTCCAGTTAGATTCAGGTGTAAAAAAGGGGCCAGAATTCTACTTGTAACTTCAGTGTCACACACTGTGTGGGAACTTTGAGCACCAAGTTTATTGTACAAGGTGGATAATGGAACAAACTGACGCATTGATGCGCTGAATTGAATTGCACGTCTTCATTCAGTGGGACAAAAATACACGCAACGCGTTTACAGCGTTTAGGCAGCATCGGCTAATGAAGAAAGAGCTCACAAACGTCAACACACATTTGCACTTAGCATAGGTAGGACAATCAAATAGACAGTTGTCCAATAGGGCTATTTACTGTGTACCAATGATACAATGACGCAACACAACTGATGGTCTCAAACTGATTAAGAAAGCAAGAAATTCCACAAATCTGTCATCAAGGTAAATGGTGTCCACTTTGAAGAATCTAAAATATGAAACAAGAGAAAGGAGGTAAAGTTGGATTTTCTTTCTGACCCATTTGGACTTGAGTATATGTCTATCCAAAAGCAGTTTAATTAAATAACATTTGTTATCATTGTTTTGTTGAAAAAAAAATACATTTAAAAACCATCAACCAACTTTCCATGATAAAGTCCATGTATTGTGATGTATATTTACTCCACGGCGCCAGGGGGCGATACCGCCGAGACATCACGTAACAGCATTAGAGGTGAAAGGTTACGAGTCTGACAGCGCCACATGCGTGTTGTTGTGTTGTTGATGCTGGACGTTTAAAAGGGTTTATTTCTTCAAGCAGTTTGTTCTCGGTGGGTTTCATTGTTATCTTAAAATATTAATACGTTTCATAGTTGTCATTTTTTTGTTTAGCTGTTGTATTATCGTCGCCAAAAACATGTTGCTTCTTATAGTTTAATGGTAAGCTAGTACTCACAGTTCCATTTTCGGACAGCCTGCACACTTTTACTATAGACCTCCACCAGCTTAGACAGTTAGTCGAAAATAACCTGTGTTTTACATCGTGAAAGGACTTTTAAACTAACATTACACCGTTCTCGGTTTGTGTAACCTGTCTTACTTATGGGCGATTGATTCTTGTTACTGATGCCTTGAATGACGCAGTGAAACAAGGTTAAGGAAAGTGGATAACAACGTAATGTGACGTCTTAAAGAACTATTAAATTAGCTGTGTAATTCAACACATGTTGATAAACTTCGTTGACTCGTTGCATAGAGGCATTGTCATCTAGACTTTGATTGAAAGAGGCTAAATAAGTGGTCAGGTAGAGGGTGTGTCAGATAATGGATTAATCTAATGTAGCAGTTGTGTTAACATCTCACAAGAGCACACAGACATCTTCCAGCTATTAAGTCTGACACTCACAGGACTGTTTGTTTACTTGATAAATTACTGAACTAATAATTTACTTAATTTATTGAGAAAACAGCCAAATCATCCCAAATCATCCATATCTGCAAATGTTTCCTATATCCAAATATATTTGACTGAATGTGTCTGTATTGCTGATGATATAACAGGCATGGCAGTCCGTTCTTTTAGAAGACATTTTATACATGGAAAACTGAGAAGCAATCTGCTGTTGTGTTGGCATGATGGTCAATATTGGCATTCTCTGTTCAGTAACAATAGTCGCACTAAACTGTAATTGTATGTGTAATGTAATGTTAGATAGTACAACATTGAAGCCAGCTCATTACTTAATGCAAAATAATATCCCTGCTGACCTTACTAATCTTACATTGATAGATTGCCTAGATATGTCTGTCCAGTTTCAGCACTGAACGTGTTTAATTGTTGTTGTTTCAGGTCTTTTGCAGCCTTTAAGTCCAAGACTCAGGTTCAGTGCGTTCTCCTTCTGTCCTGAGGTGAAATGAGGAACCTGAAGCTGCTAAAGAGCCTATGCAGCTCGGAGCTGCAGGGACCAGGCTCTCCGCAGTTTTTCTCAGTGCGGGCCGACACCGGCTCGCTGCTGGTTGCCTCTCAGTACTCCATCACGGAGTATGACCCACGAACTGGCCAGGTGAGCTACACTGTACTTGTTGCTTTGTCTCTGGAGGAGATGGGAGTTTACAGCACTCACTGGTGACAGGGAAAAATGTGTTTAGTCGTTGATGCTCAAGACTTTGAAGGCTTTTATTACACTTAAAAGCACCATAGCTCTGTTCACTCATTTATTTTAGCTTTATCTCATGGAGGATAGTAATGTGTTGAGATGCGTCTACACTGGTATTTTGTGACAACTAAAAAGGGAAAGGAGCTGAATTTTTTTAATTGGGAATTTTTAATATAAACTACGAGTGGAGGTGAAAGTTGGTTCACTCGTCTTTAACTTCCCACCATTCTCTACTGCAGGTGGTCAGTGAAGCCTCGTTGACGGCTGATGGTTTCCTCCCAGAGGATGGCAGTGGCGTGGTTGTCGGACTGCAGGACTTGGCTGAACTGGAGTCAGCGTGTTTGGCCACAGCTGGTGGCGATGTCGTTCTCTTCAACTTCAACACGTGCCAGGTCAGCTGCTGTTTGAGGGTTAAGAGTCGGCCTTAGCTTTAAAATGAAAGTTTGCTCTGAGTTACAGTTACAGGGTGACAGGCCAAGGAATGCATTATGTGAATGAGGGTTCTCATTAAATGTCTCTTATCATGTTCCACAGTTGGAGTGTGTTGGTAGTGTGGACAGCGGTCTGACGTCGATGAGTTGGAGTCCTGATGAAGAGCTCGTCATTCTTACTACTGGTCAGTCTTTTATAAAAAAATTTTAAAAAATCACGACAAAAAAAAAATTTCATTTATAAAATTGTTAATGCATTGTTTTAAATCAGAAGCTTCCAGCTTATATTGCTTGTATAAGCTTATATTATCAGAGTAACTTTACAACACTGAACACAAACAAAACACACAGAACAAAAATTACATTGAACACATGAATAAACATGAGTTTCCTGCAGAAGACTACTGTTACACTGTTCTGCTTTCCAAGACATGCATACAGTGTCCTTACCTTAGTAAGAGGTCAGTGCTTAGTAAGTCAAGTCTTAATTCCAACAAAATGTATTAAGATTGATTAAATCAATTATATTTTGTGTTCACAGGTCAGGAAACAATCATCATGATGACCAAAGACTTTGAGCCGATCACCGAGGTCGGGATCCACCAGGACGACTTCGGCGAAGGTACAGTGGCTCCAGATTAGAGGTTGCTGCCTTAAGGGTCACAAGATGATTCATGGGAAGTATAAATATTTGTAATATGACTGAATGTTAATGGTTTTGCAGGAAAGTTCATCACAGTGGGTTGGGGGAAGAAGGAGACTCAGTTCCACGGCTCAGAGGGGAAACAGGCAGCACAGAGGAAGAACCAGGTCAGTATTCAACCACAGAAACAGCAGAGTTTGAATTAAGTTGCTGAAATGAATGAAAAAAATCGTAAATATGAAAAAATTGTCAATGATGCAACAAAGGAGGTGCAGCCAGCTGCTGTGTGGGACGACCGCAGGCCGCGGGTCACGTGGCGCGGTGACGGTCAACTGTTTGCCGTCAGCGCCGTCTGTCCTCAGACCGGAGCCAGGAAGGTGCGGGTGTGGAACAGAGAGGGCGTCCTGCAGGCCACCAGTGAGCCCGTCAATGGTCTGGAGCAGGCGCTGTGCTGGAAGTAAGAGACCTGCTAAGACAATTTTCTTTTAGCTTATTAAACAAGTTTTGTAAACTTTTGTTTGTGATATTTTCCTTGTGCAGAACTGCATAAATGTGAGAAGAACCTTTCAGGAATAAATAGTAATTTACATTTAAAACGTTCTCCTTGGGTTTCAGACCCTCCGGCAGCCTGATAGCTAGCACCCAGCGTCACCCCAACAAACACAGCGTGGTGTTCATGGAGAAGAACGGACTGATGCACGGAGACTTCACCCTGCCCTTCAACAAGGACCAGGCCAGGGTTTGTTCAGTTAAATCTGACCTCACATAAAACTTCAGACATATTGATTGAACTGATATAAAATGATCAGCATGACAAGGATCAGTGGTTCAGTTTCTGATCCAGCGGACAGTGTTAGCAGATTATTAGACTTGTGTGTGTGTGTGTGTGTGTGTGTGTGTGTGTGTGTGTGTGTGTGTGTGTGTGTGTGTGTGTGTGTGTGTGTGTGGGGTAGGTGAAGGAGCTGCTGTGGAACAGTGACTCCACTGTTTTAGCTGTCTGGTTGGAGGACATGACTGCCGGAGAGGATGGACGGGTCAACACTTACAGTAAGTGACTTGCTGTCTGCCACAGTATCTTTTTTAATACTGCCACTTCAGTCACTAAAGTCTGATCGGGTTACTGTCAGAATATTGCATCTCATGTAAATATAGTGAACGAGAGATGCAAACATCAAGAAAAAAAAAATTATTAGGCTGAAAATTTCAGGCTTAGTCAGTCATAAAACATGATTATGAGGGACAGTTTCCCTAATTGCTTGATAAATGCACAAATTAATTATTGAATGAATAAAGATATAAACAAAATGTTTGTCACAGTCAGATTTTCTTTCATCAGTCCATGGTGAATCAACGTTAAAGCTGTCGATGCTTCCCCTGCAGTCCAGCTGTGGACGGTAGGAAACTACCACTGGTATCTGAAGCAGAGCCTGGACTTTGGCAGAGACCCTCAGAAGGCTCCGGTCGATGTCTGCTGGGACCCCGAGCGTCCCCTGAAGCTCCACCTGGTGACACGCAGCTGGGCCAGCATCACTTACGACTGGGGCTGGACGACAGAGCGGAGCCCCGGGCTGGACGCCACTGACGAAGCCAACGTGGCCGTGATCGATGGAGGTGAGGACCGATGAGATGAGAGGAGGTGGAGCTGCAGGATGAATCAGTATGATGTTAATGTTTGTCTAAAACCCCTCAGATAAAATCCTGGTGACAACGTTCAGGCAGTGTGTGGTCCCTCCACCCATGTGCTCATTCGAGCTCCAGCTGAAATCACCAGTCAACCAGGTCACCTTTCTCTGCCGACCTCAAAGGACCAATCAGCTGGCAGCGTTCACCGCTGATGGTCAGATCTCAGTCTACAGCCAAGGTGGGTTATGCACTGTTTTCCATAAAGTGTCAATAATCAGAAGGAATGTGAGTAAAATTAAATCTGGTATCAAACGGTAAGAATATTGTAATTCTCCTGTCTATTTTTCTAACGCCTGAAATTTTCTTTTTAGCCGTCAGCTGAAGTCTGATTTTAGAGTGTGAACATAATCCAAAGTAACTGCAGAAAACGCCCTCAGTACCTGAGAGATCATAGATTGAAGAAGACAGACATAGTACTTGAGCAGGAGAAAATGATGTCTGGGCTGATTCTCACATTTAGCCTTTTTCTTTGTGTTTTTAAAGTCACATAAACAGGCTGTCTATATGTTATTGTTAACTGTGTGTTCTTTTTATTTTACCTGCTTGCATGTTTTCTTGTTGATCCAGATTCAGGAGAACAGGCTGACAAAACAGCTGACGGGTTCAGGATTATGTCTCGTCCCCTAATCCTCCAGAAAACCTTCAGGTAACACAGTGACCGTCAATGCTGGTGCAGGATACTGTTTGCTCCTTTTTCATGGTTTACCTGTGTTCTTACTACATTTACCCAAATCATTCTCCTTCCTGCGCCTTCCTGCAGTGTAGCAGCTCTCCAGGACGACCCTCTAGCTCTGCGGCAGCTGCTGTGGCTGGAGGATGAGCTGTTTGTGGGTGTCACCTCTGGTCTGCTGCCAACCTCCTCCACCCTGAAGATGCTCCGTCCTGCTCAGGACACTAAGGAAACCCTCACCGTCAGGTCAGCAAACTGAGCAATCTCCTGTAGCCACGTCTTTGTCCTGCAAAGCCTGTAAATGAAAACAGTGACACTGGAATAATTTATGGTCATTTAAGTGAATTATACCCCATCTTTTTTTATGCCTCAGGTCAGAGATTGAAGTGGATGGTGTTGTGGTCAGTATGGTTCAGTCTTCTCAGTCTGGCACTGTGGCCCTACAGCTGGAGGATGGACAGATCAGGAAATTGCTCTGGGGTCAGAAACCAAAACTTTTCTTCTGATTTTCTTTTTAATGCTAAGAGATATTTGATTGGAAAATGATCAAAACTGAATTTTTAAAACTCCTGTGAAGATTGTCCTGAGCCATCAGTGGAGGATTGGCGTGTCTCCAGTGGATGTAAAATCAGCTTCCCTGTTCCCTGTGTTCAGACGGCGCTCTGCAGCATCAGTGGAGAGGTACAAACATACTGACTTATACTTACATGATTAATCATAAGTGAGTTCTTGTATACAGGCCAAAATGCATATGTTTGTTGTTTGCTTTGCCTTTCTGTCTTCAGGAACATCTCCTGGGCCTGACAGACAGATCCCACCTGTACTCTGGAGACACAGAGGTATGCTGTCGACTTTATTTTTCCAGCTCTCGCAGTAAGTTCATCCGGAGATGAGAAAAAAAAAAAAACATGTTCATTTATGTCTGTTTCTTTCTCAGCTCGCCTCCAACGTTTCTTCCTTTGCAATTTGCAATGACTTCCTGCTCATCACCACACACTCCCACACCTGCCGCTGCCTCCAGCTGAGCACTCTGAGTGTCAAAGGTAAGGTGAAGCGTCCCGGGGTCAGAAGAATTTAGATAGATTTTCACCGATGCCCCCTGAGTCCATATTGATGTAAAAAAAACACTTTATTGCTTCAGTTATTGCTTCACTTGGACCTGGAGGTGTTCAGTAAGGAGCTAGTTTGTCGTGTTGTTAGCTCAGTCTCCAGCTGCTCCGATAGGTAATGTTAACATCCGTGTTGTGTTCCTCTTTCCCTCTGAAATAGCTGGTTTTGGCTCATGTATTTTACGGTACAACAGAATCAAATGACCTTTGATCCTGCAGGGCTGCAGGCGGCCTTGGCCTCAGATGGAGGTCAGAACGACGAGACGCTGCGTCGGGTGGAGAGAGGATCCAGGATCGTCACTGTGGTGCCTCAAGACACCAGAGTGATTCTACAGGTCAGTAACACACAAACACACACACACACACACACATTAAGAAACCTTTTACAAACATTTTCAGTTTTTAAAATGACAAACTCTCTGATTCTTTCGGGTTTGTGTCCAGATGCCTCGTGGGAACCTGGAGACCGTACATCACAGAGCGCTGGTGTTGGCTCAGCTCAGGAAGTGGTTGAACAGGTGAGTTTGAAATCCTTCCATCATATCACATGCTTGATTTGTAAATGATATGTTCACTATTGAATGTTGGAGAAACAGTTCTTCCAGGTCGACACTGGGTTAGGGGTTAGAAAAAAAAAATTCAGTTTGTAGCCTGATACTCAAATGAACTGTCCAGTATTTTTAGTAAATGTACTGCATTTTACTCAAATTCCTATCTTAGCCGAGCTGAACACAAATACTGGAAGCAGAAGGTGAACAAAAGCGAACATTTTGCCAAACTGTATCTGGAGTGTTAAGCTCAGTCCTACATGTTGTTTGCTGTTCTTTCTTTTCTCAGTTTGAGGTTCAGAGAAGCTTTTGAGTGTATGAGGAAGCTGAGGATCAACCTGAACCTCATTTACGACCACAACCCAAAGGTTTGTACTGGGTTTTAACATTCGTGACAATACTATGACATTATGCCTTACTATACTATTACTTTTATTTAAATCAGACAACAGGTTTCACATGTTATTTTTACACATATTGATGATACTGTATATACATATATATTTTAACTTCATATGTACATGTATGTCATATATGGAAATTCAACACATGTACATATATTACATTTCCGTATAAATTCAGATCTTATATGTTAATAAACCGTTTGGTTGACGGCATTAAAAAGTCAATGTCTTTGTTTTGGAGGGGTGGCGGGGTTGTTGTGTCCCAACCAATGTTGACACCAAACCTACGCCCTTGGCCAAATCAAATTCTGCTTTGGGCCCCTTAAAGGCTTGGTCCGGTTCTGATATGTTCTAAAAGATGCGTTTGAAGAATGAAGGCCTGTATAATACAAAGTGATTTACAAACAAGATACAAACAAAGGAACTGACGGCAGTAAATTTAAATGATTTAAAATGCTTTGAGTGATAACAGCGTAATCATTTTGTCAGACTTGATTTTCTCTCAGGCTATTGAACAGACTTTGAACACTAAGTTATGACAAAGCATTAGTGCATTAATAAAAAAAATAAGGGTTTTATTTTCCTCCTGCAGGTTTTCCTGGAGAACATAGAAACCTTCATTACACAACTCAACTCCATCAACCATATCAACCTCTTCCTTACCGAGCTCAAGTAAGACTTAGTCGGAGCCGAAAGAGTTGATTTTCACATTAAAATAAATAAATAAATCTTTTATTACATGCATTTTTTTTTTCTTTGGTTCCCAGGGAGGAGGACACAACCAGCAGCATGTACCCCCGCCCTGAGAGCAGCCCAGTCCAGCCCCAGCATAACTCCAGCCAGAAGAAGGTGGATGTGGTTTGTGATGCTTTACGGAGTACCATGGAATCAATGGATCAAAACAAGTCAGTGATATTTCTGTTTAAGGTCACAGACAGACTTTTTACACATAATAACACAACATAATGTCAGGGTCACTTAATTTCAGTTGTCTGAGTAAACAGAGGTTGTGCATCCAGCAGAACTAATCCACATCTCTAGTTTTTGTGGGGGATGTAACCAGGAGAGAAGACGGTGATTAGGTCAGAGATGTGCTGTGAATTTATCAGTAGCAAGACATTAATGATCATGTTCTCCATCCAGGTTCTGTCTGTCGATATTGACAACTCATGTGAAGAAGACGGTTCCGGAGCTGGAAACCGCTCTGCAGAAAGTCCACGAGCTTCGCGGTGAGCACACTTCAGACACACGAGAAGCAGTATACAGCAGCTGAACGCCTCTACACACACTCTCTCTCTCACTCTCACACACACACACACACACACAGAATAGTGGATATGAGGAGAGGATGTTTAATTTCTCTTCTTTTATGCTCAGTCATCATGTCATGAAGTGCTGTGCGTGTATCTGTCCAGAGAACCCTCCTAACTCTCCGGGCGCTGTGAAAGCTGAAGAGGCGCTGAAGTACCTCCTCTTCCTCGTCAATGTCAACGACCTGTACGAACACTCTCTGGGAACGTACGACTTCGACCTCGTGCTCATGGTGGCCGAGAAATCCCAGAAGGTACGAGATGCCGGAGGAGGAAAAAAAACGCCTGACTGCATGTTTTACTTCACTAAACAGACACGATCACAAAGTTCTCTAAAGCACCAATACAAATACACATCCTAAGTACCATGATACTACAATAGGGTATAAGAGGTCATTAATTAGGCCAGTTGATTTTTTGTTGACTTAAAATGGAAGTATTTGAACATCAACATATTTCTATGATACATTTGACCTCCTTATCACAGTAAGATGATGAAACTTCTTTTTATTTCATGCAGATTTTGCACCAGAGGGGAGTAAAAATGAAACAAGAGGCATTTAAGCTGCAACATATGTTAACTTACACTGCGAGGTGCATCAAAATCTAATTAGATAATCAGCTCTGAAGGGAGTTTGGAGTTTGTTACACTCTACTATATGAGTAATGTGTAACTGATGGATGAGTTTGGCATCATGTCGTCTGCTAATGTTCCTTCATTTCTGTCTCTCCAGGACCCCAAAGAGTACCTTCCCTTCTTGAACATGCTGAAGAGTCTGGAGCCAAACTACCAACGCTACACCATCGACAAACACCTGAAACGCTACAGGAAGGCCTTGCTTCACCTCAGCAAGTGTGGTCAGTGACACTGCATCTGTCGTCTCGGCCCCTTTTACTTCTGTCTGTTTTTCTCTGGAAGCCACCTGTTGAATATGAAGGTTTTCCAGTTACAGGACTCGCAGCCTCAGTGATGTATGCACAAAGCTTGCCATACATCATCATCTCATCTCAACATGTAAAAAAAAAACCACACAAATTTCAAAACAGAAGGAAGAAGTAAAAGTGTGTTGGTGTTTTGCAGATTTTTTTTCTCTAAAATCCAAAGTGATCATGACATGATGTTGTTGTGTTCTGTGTTCAGGAGAGGAACATTTCCCTGAAGCTCTGCAGCTGGTCAAGGAGCAGAAACTCTACAGTGAAGCTCTGAGGCTGTTCACAGCAAACAGCGCACACTACAAGGTACGGAAAACAAACGCCCCTCACAGCTGTTTTTCATTCATCATTTAGCCACACCTAGAGTTTCTAACGTGAAACAATTATTAAGTTACAACAAAACACATGACCAACAGTCAGAAAGTTGGTACTGCTTGTTGAAAAATCATTATAGAAGATCAGACTGACTTCCACCTTTGACCTCCAGGCTCTGAGCTGCGCCTATGCTGAGCACCTAGTGGAGCAGCAGCAGGCCGAGCAGGCCGGCCTGTTGCTGTGGCGATGTGGAGAGTCGGTCGGCGCCCTGCAGGCGTTCGCCAGCAGCTCCAGTTGGAGAAACGCCATCTGTGTGGCGCAGCAGATCCCACTACCGCCCGACCAGTTGGCTCTACTGGCCAGGGACCTGGCAGGTAACCATGACAACAGGTTGTCAGTCAAACAGGTAGCTGGTTAGCTGGTGAGACATGGTATAGTTCTTTATATGTAAAGCCTAAAATAGTTTCCGCCTCCTCCCCTCACAGAGAAGCTGACCGAACAGCGCCGGTTCTCAGAAGCTGCTTTGCTGTTGGACCAGTACGCCAAAGTAAGATCCTCTGAACAGCTGGACAAAATGGCTTCTAATGAAGCAGCTATTTTGACTGAGCAAAACCAAACAGATAAATGTAAAAAAACAGACTGTTTAAGTTGATTTTTATACTTAAACTCTGCTGCAAACTAGCTGAGCTCTGACGGTCTGTACTCTTGTTCCCAACAGGACTGTGAGGAAGCCATCTTGGCTCTGATCAACGGTGCAGTCTGGGAGGAGTCGCTGCGATTGGTCAGTGTGCAAAATTCTTCTTTTCACTCTTTTTTTTTTTATTCGTCATTACCTTTTTGCAAATTGGAAAAACCTTTACTTAAATTTAAAAAGCCTGGCTATGTTGAGAAAATTCTAATAATGACCCACAATATTTCTTTGTCTGCTTCAGATTTACATTCACAACAGACAAGACATCACTGAAACCAACCTGAAACCTGCTCTATTAGAAGGTAAGAACAGTTCAGACACATGAGCAGTGTGAGCACGCTGCTCCAAGCGTCTTCAAATTTCATGAAAATGGAGGAGAGAAGCCAAACGAGGTTTAAAGAATTTTGACGGATAAAAGTAACAGGAAGCTAAACAAAGAACTTTTGTCTTGTGGTCTTGTGTTGTTGTCATGTTGTCATGTTGTCTTGTGTCAGCTGCCGGCACCCAGACTGTTTTCCTGGAGGCTCAGGTGGCGACGTTCACGCGCCACAGGACCCGGCTGGCTGTGGTCCGAGAACAGAAAGAGAAGGCCAGACAGGACATGCTGGGTGAGAACAAGTGTTATGATTTTATGTCAGATCCGTATCTTAAAGTCAAACTTAACCCAAACATTCTTCTTTACAGTATCAAATGTTCACCCCTTTATCAGGCCTAAAAAGCATAATCTCCATCTCTATGCTTAGGATGTTTCAATCACCATGATATGACTAAATAGACTAAAGAGTATGAATTAAAGCATACAGGACAAGAAGGAAGAAAAAAAAAGGATTTATAATATATAATTTTCATTAACCCTGCGTCATCTCTTATCAGATGAGGACGGTCCAGACTGTCCTGATGCTGAGCTTTACTCTGAGGCCAGCAGTGTGATGACTGGCTCCAAATACTCCCACAGCAACTCCCGCATCTCCTCGTAAGACAAAACTTCCTGTTCAAATTTTTTTACACTTTAAATGTGTCGCCCGGGTGATAAGTGATTACTTGATGATTTTCTTTTTGACTGCAGGAGATCATCAAAGAACCGAAGGAAGGCCGAGCGGAAGAAGCTCAGTCTGAAGGAAGGAAGCCCGATGGAGGACCGGGCGCTGATGTACGCCCTGGGTGAGATCATCACCACTGTGGACAAGATGAGAGGTACAGACCTGAACACCCAAAGGCTCCTACTCATTTCTATTTCCTTTGCTTTATATTTTCAATAACTTCAATAATGTGGAGACCATCTGTGTTTGATTTGATTCATTTCCCGCTGCAGAAACTAAGATTAAGTTGTATCTGCTCGTTGAAACGTGTCTGCAATTCTAAAGTGAACAACACAGAGGTAGCAGTAAAAGGATGATGCAGCGAAGGATGATGGGAAATGCGTTAATACTTTGGAGAAGCATTCAGTCTGCATTTAAATACCTGCCCTCATAAAATCTAAACTATTCAGTTGTACTTCGTAGAGAAGTTTATATAGTTCGAGCGACATGTATAGTTCAACCAGTTTGACTGACGGCTCATTCGCCCCTCCCCTCTTGCAGAGGAAGTGCACAGCCTGCTGAAAGCCCTGGTGCTGTTCCAGTTCGACAAACAGGCAGAGAAGCTGCAGCTGGCCTACGAGGAGGCTCTGCAGATGATGGAGACAGCAGTGCCTGAAGTGTGGCTGGAAAGCCTCCAGAACAACCAAGCTCCGGTAACTTTGATAACAGACGTCATTATAATATTAGTAATGAGCTTTCTTCACACTTGTTTTTATGAACTGTTCACTTTGTGATTGGACAAACGGTAACAGGTGACTTAAAAGATGAGATAAAATTAATTATTATCTTCTTGTATCAGGAATTCAACTGTTTTCTGTGCACTGCTTCTATGAGCTAACAGGGAATAATATCCTGTACATGAAAATGAAATGACACTAAAAACACAAGATATCCCAAAGAATAAGAGTGAAGATGCAACCACACATTCTGTGAATGTATGAGACACGAACGCAGCATTGCGTTTGTGCATTATTAGGATTTAAACATTGTCTTATAATCTCTCACCTCGTTCCTGCTCTTCAGCTCACTGGTCCAAACTCGACTGCAAACAGCATCATGGCGTCTTTCCAACAGCAGCAGCAGAAACCTGCAGCTTCACAAGGTCAGCAGCATTTCTAGAGATTATCTCACAAAAACACTCGCAGGTCACTGTTTGCACAACTTTTTAATGCGTATCTGATCTGTGCCATATGTGAACAAACACTAGGTTGCAATAAGTCGGTTGTAACAGGTATAACAACATATTTTTTTCTTTGTAGATGCTGAGGTCCTGGCGCCACCAAAGATGAGAAACGGTGTCAAGTGGAAGCTCACTATCCTGAAGTAAATTAG
This sequence comes from Seriola dumerili, assembly GCF_002260705.1. Taxonomy (NCBI): domain Eukaryota; kingdom Metazoa; phylum Chordata; class Actinopteri; order Carangiformes; family Carangidae; genus Seriola; species Seriola dumerili. The sequence goes on from NW_019174586.1 coordinate 9,849,973, forward strand.
TTTTATTTTTAATGTTTTTACCTGTAAAGTCAAATGTTAATTATGTAATAAAGATTCAGTTGTCCCCTCTTACCGAATTTGTTCATTCAATTTAGAAACATGACAACATGAAGACAAATGTAACAGTGGAAAGTAGAAAGTTAGTGTCTTTCTCACACTCACACTCAAACTCGCACTTAATCATGTACTTATGCTCATTACTTTCCAGCTTCAGTGCTGTTTTCGTAAAGATCTTATCTTATTAGATTTGTGGACATGACGCTTTTATTTTGAAGGAGTTGTGCCGTTTCATCTTGAACTTCTATCAGTTCAATCACCTGTTAAAGACGAGGAGGTGGTTACAAAGTTAAAGTTTGACAAAAACTCAGAAAATGACGGAAACTAAAAGAAAATATAACAAGTGAAAAGACAGAATGCTTGAATGGAGCTGATGTCCTCGCCGCCTCCGTCGCTCTTGCTCATCTGCAACTGTGCGTCCTCCTCCGGGTAGAGAGTCTGAAGTCAAGGTAGGGTTAAGAGTTTTGTTTTTTTTGTGAGGACTGAACGCCTGACTTTCTGTACAGTACAGTCTCTCCTTGTGTTTACTGGCAGCTTATCTGCCTCACCTTCTCGTGAGGAAAGGTCTTGTCCCAACGTAGTCCCTGATGTTTTCTTGCCACGCCATCAAAACATATTTATACTTTGAAGTCCAAACCAAACACTTCAGCAGTTCTGGAGTTTGCTGTGACTTTTAACAGCATCAACAGCAGCCATAAACGAGTCTTTAAGTAGTGAATTGTTCTGCTGCTCCACAGCAGAGGATTAAATTCTTTATATATCAGGTGTGTATTTGTACAGTTGTCGTGGATAAATAACAGCATTCAAACAAAGAAATAGTGACATGACTCCAGTGAAGACATTGTGTCATAGTGAAAATGAACAAGGCCTGCTTTGTTCCCATCATCCTCATCATTACATCCTCCTAACCCGTTTGGTGGCAGCAGCAGCAGCAGCACGCCTCTGGTTGATAGCCTTGGTGGTGACGCGGAGCTTACGTAGACGCAGCTGGCGCAGCCTGAGCTGCAGGTCCTTGGGGAGTTTCCCCCCCTTCGCTAAAATCTCCTTTAGCCTCTGTTTGGGCATCTTGGTGAGGCGGAAGTCGCAGATCGTGGGGTAGTGGTCGTACATGACCTGGCAGGTGCGGGAGGAGGGGAAGTATCCCTGTGCGCTGGCCGTCACTTTGTACTCACCGGGGTTCAGCAGCCGCCAGTAGTCGCCGTCAGCAACTGCAGAGTAAGACAGCAGGAGATGGAGTAACACTCAGGATACGTGGATAAATGCATTTAATAAAATACTGTCATGGTGGAATATTACAGTATATTTCTGCCCTTCAGTGCACAGTTTATCATCCAAACAATCCAGAGGCCTTACTGCAGAAGCTCTCAATTCCAATTATTACAACGATACACTTAAAAAAATAGTAATGACAGAATGACTAGAGAGTGACCAAATAAAAAGTAAAGTGCTTCTATTATGAGTTTATTTAAGATGAGCAAAATATAAAGCACTAGTTATGTACAGAGCATGGAAAGCAGGAAACTTAATTTAATATCTGATGTGAGATGTAAAACTTTACCTGATCTGATATGATGATCAATGACATCAACTTTTATTATGGCATCAGCTATACCAGCCTCTGTGTCTTTGTCCCGAACCACACCTTTAATTCCACGGTGAACCTAAAAAAAAAAAAATCAAAGAAAGGAAAATGAAACATCATTTTTATTGGGGCTGTCGATATGAAACAGCAACACACGGTAAAAAGCAATAAATGAGAGAGATTTAAACTTCAGCTGTTTTGCTCACAGAAAAAAAAAAAGATTCAGTGAAGAAAGATGATGAAAAAGGAGCCGGACCTGCTCCATGTAAACCAGCAGAGACTCTCTGTTATTGTTCCACTCGATGGGAAGTTCGCTGACATGAGGAAATTTATCACAGGACAACTCCACCGTCACCTCGAAGCAGTTGGTGTGGAGGTAGCTGAAGTCATTCATACCTGCAAGGTAGACAAAATACACGAGAAATTAAATTAAATCTGCTGCAGTCAGAGGGTTTCATTCTTACCCCATCCGTTCTTGATGAGGTTAATAAAGAGATGAGGTTAGAGGGCTCTGTCACACAGCAAAATAAACTTGACAATACACACAAATATAAAAATGATGTAATACTCTAAAAGCTTTATGGAGTTCAGCTGAATCACACTAGATTAAACTAACTTTAGGAAACACACACATTCTTACTTCCTGGTACGTTGTGCCAGTCGGCTCCATTGATGATGTTGTTATATCTGAGGAAGTCCTTGTTGTGGCAGGGCCGCCGGTCTGGGTTGGACATCACCTGTTAACGTGAGAAACAACAACATGGTAAAGGAGACGTTTTTTAAAACTGAGAGCGATACGTACCAGGAGGAGGAGGAGGAGGAGGAGGAGGAGGAGGAGTAACCTGATTGGTGCTGGCGTAAGCTGTGGCCAACCAACGGAAGAAACTTTCATCAGCGGTTGGCGTGTGCTCGCGAGGTGCCCAGTCCCGGGTCATGTCGTATGGGTAGGTGACCACCAGCTCTCCACCGTGGAGGTTGGCACTGAGAACAAATGGGATGTTCTGCATCCAGTTGATGACAGCTCGGGTCTCTGATGCCACCTGATGTTGGAGGTGGAGATTTAGTCACAGAGGATAAACTCAGTTTAAACAGATTTTTATACGGACATTTCACTAACACCATAGCAACCAAAAGTCCTACTTATTTTAAATTAGCCAGACAAGGGATTTTGCCATAGAGGGTGTCTTTAATTGGTGTTTCTGAAAATCTAAAACATGTTTGAGGGTTTTATATCCATGTTGTTAGATAAATGAGTATCTGCTATTGAACTTTACAGTTTCAATTCAAGAAAGATAAAACGATTTTTTTTCCAATGGTCATTCAGGGACAACACAGTAAGAAATGTGCTCCAATACTGATCAGTATTAAAGAGATGAGAATTAATTCCCTTCAGTATAAACTACACTGAATGGTATTTTTTCCCATTTTATTTTGTTTTTATCATGAATCACATGTTCATTTTTTTATTTACTGTAGGATTTAATTGATAATGAGATGATTGATGCATTCATTTCAACAGCACAAGTACTGAAATTAATCATTTAAGACCAATTTCTTGACAAATCCTGTTGCTCCATGTTGCAGTAAGATGTAATGTCAAACTAAAAGAGTAACAAACATTAATATTTTAATATTTTACTTCTTTTCAAAGTGTGATGTGTGTCTTTAAACTTACAAAGGCGTCTTCAGAGGTGTACTGCTCGGGGATGGGGAAGTAGTGGTTGATGAGTTTGGACTGGTCCGTCTCCAGCTCGATGGCCGTCCACATCCCTGAGTTGAGGTCAGCAAAGTTGTGGTTCATGTCTATACCCTCGTAGCTGTAACGACCCAGGGCCCAACCCGCCAGCTCTGAGCCCTGTGGATTAAACATGTAAAGAGGTGTCAAATCATCATCTACAACACACAATCTTTGACTAAAGGTGTCTCCGGGCACCTTTTTAAAGGCCATCTCGTAGCCATCAGGGTTCATGGAGGGCAGAAGGTGGATGCGAGTCTCTTTGATGAGGCGGACAATGCGCTGGTCGCCCCGTTTGTATTCTTGGCACATGTACTCCATCAGGTTGAGCAGAAGCTCCCGGCCCAGCACCTCGTTCCCATGCATCCCTGCGACGTATCTGAACTCTGGTTCTCCTGCAGGGGGCGCCACAACAAAGGGGCAGGTTCTAAATTGCTGTATGATCTGACATTTGAATGCTTTTACTTTTATTGTTGCTCATGTTCTGTGTCTTAAACTGTCTTAAACTGTCCAGATAACATCATATGCTCATACAAGAATGAGGAGCCCTTCCTCAAAACTTAATTCACCTACAGTATCTGTGTTTGCACAGATCAACCTCTTTCACTGAGCGCCATGAAAGGATCCGTTTCCTGTTTCCGCCACATACATTACACTCACAAGTGGCTCTGAAATCTCACACGTCCTCCACAAAACTGTTTATGAGCAGGAGTTTCAACTCACACTGAGCACAGATGAGTTTCTGACACTGTGGCTCTGAGAGGTGGCCGATCCGGGTTTGCATACAACAATCAGCATGCCTGAATTCATGAGGTGTGAGCGATTCATGTTTATTTTGAAGTTTTGAGTTGGAAAATGGTTTGAAGGCCTTTCCAATATTAAAGGAGCTTCTAAGCCTGGCTCCAGGGCCTGGAATCAACTGCCCATGTTTGAGCAATTCACATAAATGAAGTGGAAACAAAATGTTAATTTAGTCTGATTATCAGGATGGGATCCTAATATAGATAAGCTTTACTTCAATAACTGGAGCTGGAAACTCTTCATCAGGGTTCTGATCCTTTGTCATCGTGTATCAAAACTAAATGAAAGAATGTGCTTTAGTTTTGGTCAGTTGTTTATGGTCTGTCTTTTAGATTATGTGGGAAAACTGTAACCTTTAAATACTTGTGGGCTTCGGTAAGAGCATGTTTAGTGGTTTTGCAGTGGCCAGAAATGAATGATGGAAACACAGTCTGGAGTCATCATAGACTAACACTGGGACTGGGTCAGTTCATTAAGTGAATCTCGATCTCGTAAAATTATGAGGGATGGGATCGAACTGATGCTGTTTGTTGATGGAAGATTATAAGGAAATTATCCCAAGAAGCAAAAAGTGGAATTTTCTTTATTTAACCAATCAGAAAGTCAAATAAGCCTGAACCTCTCCGGTGGCCCAGCTGAGACAGCAGCATAAAAAACAAACATGGAGACGAACTTTCTACAAGAAGCTACATAGACAGTCGTTACATAATGTGTGGAAAGTGAAGGGGCAGAGGGAGAATCCAGTTTGTGTGTTCCTACTATAACCACTGAGATGGAAGATAACATGAGAAGACTGAGAGCTCAGTCAGTGGAACATGAGATCGACCAGACCGAACCCACACTTTTCTCTGGAAAGAAAGACAAAGAATCAGGTCATAGACTGAACCGAGCGGAGGGAAAAACTGATCTTCTCCCTCCTTTGTAAAAGCTGCCAGTTATTTGTTGATATAGGACAGGAAGTCCTAACAAAGCCGGCTATGGTGATTTTTGTATTTCATCACATTTGGGACTCAAGGATGAACTTATTAGAATTTGGTGGTCAAAGGTCGAGGTCAAGGTACCTTCCTACCTTCCTACCTTCCTACCTACCTACCTACCTACCTACCTACCTACCTACCTACCTACCTACCTACCTTCCTACCTTCCTACCTTCCTACCTACCTACACACACAAATTTTAAAGATTGAATGGACAGGCATGATCTCCCACTCTTCTGCTCCCCTGTGCTGCCTTCACTGCCATATATTTTGGCGGGAAAGCCTCTCCCCTCTGCTGCCATGTGGGCTGAGCTGAGGAGGCCAAAGAAAACATTTGTACACCTCAGAGCAAATGAGGAGCACGTTTACGTTTCACACAGTGCTGGACTGTCTGGTTTAGTTTTTGGGATACAGGGGCAGCCACTGTAGATATCCCCCCCCCCGACCCCCTGACCCCTCTGATCACTCTGTGAATGCAAAGCAGGATCTGGCCCTCGTTAGGTGAAATGATTTCTCTCAGTGGAGGAGAAGCAGCGTGGCAGCAGTGCAGCATGTGGAGGACTGCAGTTGTAGTGAAGGAAGAAGGTTGAGCTGCTCTAAAGGCAGAAATAATCTCACCAGCTTTTCTAATTCATAACCTTTGACCTATGAACAGAGTGAATGGCACCAGTGAAAGGTCAGCGACAATTTTTAACTTTTTTTTAAAACTTTGTTTTAAATTGTGAAACTTTATCAATTAGATCTTTAACTTTTTTTCTTAGAGATAATCCATGGTGAGACAGAGAAAATAGATCTTTCTTTTTAAACCAGATGTGGTATATTTTGAGTGTTTACTTTCACATCAGTCTTCCCAGCACGTCTCACCCAGCTCGTGTTTTCCGGGGTTGTCAGAGATCTCCATGACGTAGAGCTTCAGACCCGTGTAGCTCTTTCCGATGCTGTAGATGCGGGTGATGTCAGGACACGCCTCATTCACCGACTTCATCAGCTGGGAGGAAAAAAAGTCCATTTTTGATTATAAAGCAGGTCTAGGTGCTATACAGATACTGCCAAGTATCAAAATGCTCAATAACGCATTTAATGCTAAATAACATTAGAGACCAGAGGCTAAAGTTTGTTTTTTCTGTAATACTGGAGCATTTTGGTCTGAATTTGACCGTTTGTCCAGCTAATTTCAGCACTGATTGACCATCATCATTTGCATTTACCGGTGAGTTTTACCAAGCTGGTTGGCCTTGCCTTGTGTCATTAAAAGAAACTGTCAGCCAATCAGAAGACAGGCTCAGAGACCAACACAAAGTGTCCTGTTGTTGCTAGAGCTGCAGTGAAAAGCTGGAGAAAAGAGATGTGTGAACCACAGTCAGTCAGTCAGTCAGTCAGTCAGTCAGTCAGTCAGTCAGTCAGTCAGTCAGTCAGTCAGTCAGTCAGTCTGTCTGTCTGTCTGTCTGTCTGTCTGTCTGTCTGTCTGTCTGTCTGTATAATACATCTGAGGAGAGGTTGAGATTGTCATGGACACTTTATAGAGTTCAGTTGATTGATTTATATGTTTGTTGAGTGTGATGTGTAAAATCACACTGATCTGTCTAGTCTGTGTCAAAATGCTGAATGTCTTTCCACATGTGGACTGTGGATTGGTGTGTTTGTTTCTGTGGGCTGTTTTCTGACCATCAGATCCACGACGGTGTCTTCACACAGACCGCAGGCAGTGGCAGCACACTGAGGACCCTGCCATGATGGAGTGAAACCTCCCATAATATTTGCTTTTTGGTAAAACTAGGACCGGACCACACACACACACACACACACACACACACACACACACTGTGGGAGCTTTCTAGAGTCACTGTAGAAACTAAAACCTGGTGCTGGAGTTTTATTTATATCTGAAAACAGAGCTTCTTTAAAATAAACAAAAATATAACCTCGTCTTTTTGGTTGTGTTAAATTTTAGTTGAAAAGAACATTATCTTCTTCTTTAATACGATTAAGATGTTGTGATCATCACGACTGACCATAAAAAATCATTGTCATACTCTGTCCTACCTTTCTCATCTCCTTGTAGTTGTGGTGTCTGAAGTCCAGTTTGTCTCTGGACTCTGCCGGCTCTGTCTGCCATGGGTAGATATTATTTGGATCTTTAAAAAGGAGAAAGTTGTGTGTTAAACGTGGTGTAAATACAAATACATAACAGCTGTTTCCAGCGGTTGACAGCCCGTACCTGGGACTGTGCAGCCCAACACCTCGGCTCTCAGGCAGATGTCCCCCAGCGTCCCATTCTGGTACCAGGTCTGCGGGTTGATCCGAATGTAACGGGCCACTGTGGAAGTGTTGAAAAGGGCGAGGACAGGCGTCTCTGTATCCTGGTTCCCTTCAAATACCTTTAACGCAGGGAGAAATATGAGCAAATCTAATGGACAAGTGGTTCAAAATAAAGACAAGAGACCATAAAGTTTGAATCTATAGCTATGGACCTTTGTTACAAAGCTATCCCTCTTTTTATTTCCACCATGTAACCATGTATGACCTGGACGAATGAGAACATTCACAGACACCATGTAACGAAAACAAAATTGCATTAAACTTTATTTTCAAAATTCCAAGTGCACTATCTACCCACGTGCAACCTTCCTGAGAAAATACATTTGATTAAGAGTCTCAAAAACAGGACTCCATGCTTACTGGTGCGTTACTGCAAATCGTGAATGTTAACTTCCACTTGTGCATGCTTGTCAGCTTTTATTCTCTCGTTAACGTTTCTGTCTGAGATGGAGAATTTTATTACTTCTTTTCTGTTCTTTTGACAACCTGAATTATGCTTGACAAAACACAACAAAAGCTTTTTTTTCTTGTACTCATTTGCTTCTATAAAAACTGACACCACAAGAGTTACAGTGTGGTGATGGGACAGGTGGAAAAATGGAACAGAAAAATTAAATTGAAAAAAGCTGTGGCACACATGCCAGAAAGGCCGGTGAAATAAACAAACCCAACCAAAGCTGAACAACTTCCAAACCTGTTTTATCATCCTGAATAACCACGTGTATCATACAATCCTGTCACTGTGGAAGATAATGAAACAGCATGTTGCATTATTAAACTAAAGGAGTCCCTCAACACTGCAGCACGTCCCTCATTTACCAAACTTTCCTTTAAAGGCCTCTGTTGGAATGGTGGTAACAGCTTGTGGGAGAATTACACTGTGATGACTTTCCCTTTCTTACTTTCTTCCATAAACTGACATTTAGCATCTGCTGCACGAGTTTCAACAATGCCTGTATAATGAAAACTCAATAAAAACATTGTTCCAAGTACCAACTCAGCAACTTGTTCAGTTAGGGTCCAGAGTTTATACCATCCCTCACTAATGCTTCGTCTAATTCTACTTTCCTGGAAATTTTCCCAGTAACTTGCCGATATGTAGATGCTGGTCCTTAGTATATTTCCTAGAAAGAGATTTGTTGTTTCTTAATACATTTAGAGGAAAATATAGAATGTTTAAATGTTAACCTATAGTTAGTTCATCATAGTTCACTGCTCTGTAAGGCAGACAACAGACAACTTTTACCTTGTCAGAAAATAGTCCAAATGAAAAAGCATGAGTTCCCAGAGTCCATGTGGCCCTGGTGTTGTGGAGGATCCCTGTGTCGAAATCTGGTTTTAAGACCTTATTGTTTTAGTTTATATTGAGGCTGCACTTAGCAATCACTAATATTATCAACAGGTCTGATGATCAATTTCTTTAATAATCAATTTATTGTTCAGTATTTTTTTTTTTTTTTGTCTGACCAACAGCCGAAATTCAAAAACTGGAAAACTAGTAAATGTTCACACTTGAGAAGCTGGTATCTGCACATTTTTGCTTCAGAGATGCTACTTGTTTTAATTCGGCTTGAAAACACCTGGCAACAGCTGCCTCTGGAACCAAGTGAACAATTTACCAGCCAAACCAAAATAAAATGTTAACATGTTCTGACTGACATTTGTAAGTAAATCCCTTCATGCATAAGTTGTAATATTTTTTGGTAGCTAAGATATTGACAGAAGGAAAATCATTACAGTGTAATTCTCCCACTGGCTGTTACCGCCATTATAACAAATTCCTCGTCAAGGTCGCTGGTTTGAATACCAGAGCAGCTTGAAGAGTGAAATGTACAAAGGAAGAGAGAGATAAGAATTCAGTTTGAAAGATGGAAAAGAACAATATGTTTACTCACAGCCTCTTCAGTCCCGTTCATACATGGCTTCCAGACCAGGGAGTCGTTACTGAACTGCACCTTGTAGGTGTGAACCACGTTCCAACTGTGCGTGAGCAAGACACATGTAGTTCTATAGTGAATATTATATTACATGTGATACACAGGAGCAGCTTGTAGAGGAGCGTTTACATCTGCATCACATGAGCAGGGCAGTAACAGAAGCCTTTACTTTGAGTGTTTAAGATTTAAAATGGGAGGAAAACATATATTCATTTTGCTCTACAAAACTACATTTCCCATCACTCTCCCTGGTGCTGTAAAACCTTTGACCCTCAGCACTGACCTCCAGATGGAGCTGCGACCCTGCAGGATGACCCCGGTGAAGCGAGTCTGTTGCTGAGCGTCGACCTCCAGCCACTGGTTCTTGTCTCTGTACTGAGCACACCAGGCTCCGTCGTAGATGTCTCCGTCCTCTATCCCAGACTGTAACACACACACACACACACACACACACACACACACACACACACACACACACACACACACACACACACACACACACACACACACACACACACACACACACAATCCACAGTGACAGTGCTGCTCTGTAGATAGCATGTGCTGTACTAGATGAAGTTTTGGACAGCTGATGGTCTCTGTGGTTACCTGGATGTTGAGGCGGCCGCGGTGAGGGCCCAGGCCTCTGCGTTTGTAGGACGACGCTTTCAGCTGATTGTCTTTGACCTTCAGCGACTCCAGACCCAGTGGAGGACATTCTGACACCATCGACAGACATTTAGTCACCATTTCAATATTATTGTTCAATGACAATAGAGGAGCAAAGTAAGCGGGAGCTGAAATCTGATTGACGGTCGATAATTGGCTGAGCATCGGCTTTTAGATTGAATCCATTCAATCCTCGGCACAATGTTTTTAAAAGTAACAAGAAAGTTGTGAGACTTTGTAAAACATCTTCCAGAGAGCACTGTGGCACTTCAATGGTGGTGTGAATTAAAACTTTAAGCTCTGTAGACTTGGTTGAATGCTTCCTGTTTCCACTTTTTAATTTTTGCTCAATCCTGGATGAATTTCTCAACTTTGGTTCAGCGTTTTGTTGCTGATTACAGCTTTTGTTGCGCCTCTGGCTGCAAGAGCCACTGAAAGTGTTTGGTGCCATTCGACATACAAAACCGATGAGGGGAAAATTAAGAGAGCAAGTTAAACTAATTAGAACCAACATTAACCTGGAAGAGCTGTGTCTCTCTGTTTATTGTTAATGGGACCAGTTTCATTTCCACACACTTTGCTGCTCTGTACTGCAGTGAACTCTGTGCAGGTTTGCATACCACATGTACTGTAACTATACAAACACACACACTTATATGTACATATATAATACTGTACAGACAGTATGTACACACACTTGACATTATGAGTGAGTAGCTGAGAGTTAAGACATCACAAGATCAATTCTCAAAAGTATGTAAGAGAAAAGGGGGAAATGGTTTGTCAGTTTGTGTCTTTAAGAATTGAATGTTATATATTGCATATGGAATATATAACATCAAAGGGATTTATCACATTCTATCAATGTGACAAATTACAGACGGACTGAAGTGAAACAAACTGAGTGTAGAAACATAATAAATGCAGATGTCTCTATAGAGGTCACAAAGGGTCACTGAATGGTTTAATGATTATGAAAATGATGTGAATCATTCGCTGATCTCAAATCAGCTGACAGCGCTCTGCCCCACCACTGCCATCATCAAAAACTGTTTGTTTTTTGCTTTCAGATTTCTGATATATTTATAAATCAAGCCAAGAGAAGTGAAAAGAAGTGAAGAGGAGGGCAGGAAACAGAGAAAAGCGGCGCTCTCTTGTAGCTGGTGACGTTTCTTTAAACCTATCCACAGCCTCTGCTGCTGTATTAGAGCCTCAGACAGACTCTCATTGTCCGGAGGGTTCAGCTCGGTTCAAACGGCCTCTTCCTGCCAGGAAGCTTCACTGGCTGCTAAAAAAGTGTCAGGCTGAGGTATAGAAGCTGCTTAAATGTAGGTGGCATTTCTTTTAAACACCCTTTCCCCCTTTTTGCCTTGTAGCCCTTCTGGATCTGTGTTGAGCTGCTTGTGACTCAAGATGTTGCTCAGCTTTAAAAAGTGATGTCTCTTTGTTGCCGTCGGCCACTGGACTCCTGCCAAACCACAAATTTCTGTCTGAGCCAGACAGATTTGGGGAACTGACAATGATGCCCAGGAGATAAATACATTAAAGCAGCCCAACAGCCCAGCTGATTATGTGGGTAAATAAACTCCACTGGGTGAAAAACTGAATCCAGATTGTCGGTTGGTTTGAGGGTAAAACCTCTAAGTACTCGGTGGTGCTGAAATGCAAACAGAAATGTTGTTTTGTGGGGAGTGGAGCATTATTTCATCTCACTATTGTTCTTTGACTTAGTCTGAAAACCGTGTCTTTTCCTATGAAGTTTAAATGAACAAGCACCATGACTCATACTCCAACCTATGCTCACTATCTAACTCTGCTATTTAATTTGTTTCCCAGAGCCGCTCTCCATTTCCTTTCCAACGTGTTTCGGCTTTCAACAGTTGATTAAGTGCATTTGTGAAATAAAGAAAGTTCAGTCAGTGTCGCAAGTTGTTTTTTTGTTTTTTTTCATTAGTTTGGGCTCATCCAAACACACTGACAAAACTGGGGGCCGCACTAACAGATTAAGAACAGAAAGTGTTTTATAAATTTATAACAAAAAATGATCACCTGCTATTGGCTCAAACCACACTGTCCACCAAAATTAGTAAAAACTGTTGACAAGTTGTTGAGACAATTACACAAATGAGACTGAAGCAGAGGTTGTGATTATTTTAAAAAAAACAAACCATGGAGGGAAGCTGCAGCTGAGACGACAATCTCTTTAATTTGTTGGCAGTTCAAACCTCTTCAGGTTACTACTTGATATCAAGAGCTGAACCAATTTGTCTGATTAAAGCTCATCGTAATGTGAATTGCTTGCAACACTTCACACTCCATGTAGTGGACAGAGCCATGGCCACCAATAATTGACTCTCTTCACGAAGCCAAGTAGAAGGTGTGTTATTATCAGTTCGTACTTTCACACTTGCGGTTACTTTTCCAGCTTTTCTGGCCTCATCACTGACAGCTAATCTCACTCCGGCTCTGTCTGACAGGCCTGAATGGATTTTTAATGAGGATCAGCTCTGATTTCACATGACATGACAAGTTGCTTACGAAGCATTTATTTCCAGCCGACCTCCACGAGCTAATCTCTGCCTCGACCTTTCCCTCTACATACACACATTATACTGTATATACAGACACTCTAGCTCTATGTACACACACACACACTTCCACAGTGGGCTCAGTTCCTGTGCAGCACACACACAGATATACATGAATACACAAGAGCGTGAAAACACAAAGATGTACACACATACATCTGCAAGAACTTATAGACAAAACAGCTGGTAGACCAACTGCAGCTCTGTGAAGGCTGAAACTGAGACATGCAAACCAAACTGAAAAACTTTAGTGGTTCAAGTTTGTGTGTGTGAGTGAGAGAGTGAGCTTTAGAAAGAGAGAGAGAGAGAGAGAGAGAGAGAGAGAGAGAGAGAGAGAGACTGGCTGGAGAGAAGCGCTTCAGATTGGATTAATGTCCTCTACAAGTTTAGATATACAGTATGTGCTGCCTCAGCATGGGTGCAGCATGAATCAGATCCGGGTCTGAACTTAGATTAGCAAATAGTTTTATAATGTGTCTGTTGCTTTCCTGAGTCAGTTTGCACTTAACCGGTAATTCAGTGTCTCAGCGAGCTTCACATTCCCTGAGGACACTTGAATTGTCCCGTTGCAGTAAACCCCACTTTTATTCCAAAGTGGTGAAAGCACTAAAAACTATTTGCTACTAATATCTGACCCTCGTCTGATTCACATACTGTATACTTTAGGGCTAATCCCAATACATACGTGGGACTGTTTCCGTGCCAGCCACTGATTGGCTTTTGCTTTTTTTGACCTGTGCTTTGGTTTTCTTAACAACCTTTGGCTCCTTGCTGATGACTTTGGGTTTCGCCACGACCGTTTTGGGCTTCTTCCCTACGTTAACGCTCCTGGTGGACCTCCTTGCTATAAAAAGGCAAACCATTTTATGCAGTAGGAAACATGCATGTACAAGTTGACTTCAGATAAGTGTCTTTTTTTTTGGAGGAAACTATTCTTTAGCGTTGGTTGGAAAGTTGTTGCTCCATCTAAAACCACCAGAGGATTCAGTTTAGAGCTACAGCAAACAGCACAAACCAACTTTAAAATCTGAGTCTGCATTCATGTAAATACTGCTGTGCTGGAGTTTTTTTGGCTATATGTGTTTGCATCTATTTACATTTAAGTCATTTGGCTGCAGCCACAGTGAGTATACAGTTGAACTAATGGCTGCATGAACAACATTACACACAACTGCTTTTAAAGAGCGCGAGGGGTCTTTTTTTTTTTTTTTGGTCTAAGGCATCACACTGGTTTTCAGCATCTGGTTTTCATCAGTAGAAAACACATGGCTGAAATGTAGAACATCCTCCCCCAACCCTCGGACACTGACTCTCTGACCGCAGATATGCAAAGACCAACAGAGCTCTTTTAACACTAGAATCTCGGAGGCTTTGAGGAACACTGAGGGGTAGTTTGTCTAGAAACCCAGAGGCTTCATCAGCGACTAATTCATCAACAGGACATAGACCATGATGGCAATTTTTGAGGGGTCATTGACAGCCTCAGGAGGACTATTTCTTTGCAGAACCCAACCTCCCCTGAGTTTGTAGATAGTTTGTTACATCTAACTTAAAAATGAAACAACACATTTTCTCTTCAAATTAATATTGTTTTTTTCTTTATGGGAAAAAGCAAAGAGACCCATGAAACCAACAAACAATTAGTTAAGTTGAAAAAAAAATAGTATTGATGCAGATTAGGCCAACTGCACCACTGAAAATGTTTCCATGAGGAGTAATGCAGCAAATTCCACATTGAAAACTATAAATCCTTAAGGGAATGTTAAATGAATGTTTAACCGATCATTAACTGTCATTAACTGCCCACAGAAGTTTTTTTTCAATTACAGATGAATCAAAAAAAAATAAAAATCCAAAATGTAGAATACAAATGATAAATAATAAAAATATAAGTTTGATATCCACTCACCTAACTCCAGAGGACCTTCTTCTTCTTCTTCTTCTTCAGCTTCTTTTCTGAGAGCTGCTCTCTCTGCTGTTTTACCAGTGCCTTCAGTAGTTGTGCTGGTTGTGGGAGGTTTAGTTGTTTTCTCATTATAACTGGTTGTGAATCCTCTGGTGGGAACATCAGTGGTGTTTGCAGTTTTTCCTGCAGAAGAAAGGCTCACAGTTGTAGTAAAAGTAGTAAAAGCTGCATCAGTGGACGCCACTGCAGTCGTGTCGTCATCAGCAGGTCGGCTTGAAACGACTGCAAATGATCCATAATGCAGAAACAAAAGCAGAGTGAGGTGCAGAACTCCTGCCATAGTAACTCTTCCCTGCAGAAACACCACTAACACTAAACACTCATTCAACCTCACTGACCTGCGCTGTCAAGGCGCCCGCCATGCAAAAACAACTTCCCATCACAGGTCTACAAAAATAAAAGCTGGGTTGACAGGCTTGTCTGTGAGCAGCAGCAGCTGAAAATACACACAGAAAAACTGATTATTAATCAGCAAATGTTCTGATAAGAGATTAATCACTTGAGTCATTAAAACTTCTCTGGTTACAGCTTCTTCTCAAATGTGAAGATTTGTTGCTTTTCTTTGTCACATTTGATAAAAACTGATTATATTAAGGTTTTAGAGAGATGATTGGATTAAATCAAGGAATCTGAAAATGTCACCTTCTAAACTGGGGAATTATAATGGGCATTTATTACTACTTTCTGATATTTTACAGACAAAACAATTGCTCAAGATAATAATCAGATTATTCAATGATGAAAATAAACAGTTGCAAATCAAGTAAAAAATTTGTTTTCACCCACAAAGAACAATATAGAAATCCATATGTAAGGCATGCTGGCCATCAAAGAACATTAGTGACAACTTTCAATTTCAAAACTTAGCGCTTGCAATGTTAGTCACAAAGACCAGCCCTCAGGGAAACATCTGAGGTTAACCATCCAGGCAGATTTAAGTTTAAAATTGAACATATTAACCTTAAAATAGCTTATTTTTGTTATTTTTTGTCTTATTTTTTTTCTAATTAGATGTTCTGTCTACTTCAAAAGACCAAGTTTGAAAATGTCAGTGACAACCAATGCAGAGATATAAATTGAGTAACTAACACTTTCAAACTCTAAAATATCCCAGGTGAAAGTGACAAATGCATGCTTTTATTTTGAAGGAGTAATGAAAGCCCTGGGATTTCTCTCTCTGGTTGACTTGACTCGCCTCTCTGCACAGTTGCTGCACCAACAGACCCTGAACAGGGTTTACCCAGGGATCAAACTCAGTCAGCCCTCCTCTTCATCGAGGAGTTTGCAAACCTCTTTCTGTTACACAAAGGCAGCATGCAAGGCTGGAAGATCTGGACAGATACATAGATCTTCTTGAAACTCTTACAAAGACATTCAGTGATGGTTGCACAGTGACATCTGGTGTCCTTATTTCTTTAAACATTAAAAAGTTCAGAATTTCTTACATGATCAGATTAATTTAAAATTTTACCAATATTCTGCTTCTCCGCCAACAAGACTTTAAGATGCTTATCTGGTCAAACAGCTTTAATGGCACAGACAAAAGGTGTTACATGGGATATTTGTTGATCCAATAAGTTTATAGATCCTTTGATTTGTATGAATTATTGGTAATTCATGCACTTAAGAGTTGAGAAGTTTCCAAAATTGGCTTCAGGAACAAGAAAACGAAAGATGTCTTGGGGATGAAAAAAAAAAACAGATTTATAAATACAGAGTCTCTGACATGTATTCCACGTGGACAACAGGAGGACTTATAAAACTGAAATGTATTATTTTGTATTCTGGAATTCACACTGAGATCTCTGCTGGCAAAACAGATGTTTATGACAATAAGATCATCCATGTTTGAACGGAATAACTCAGGGAAACAATATATTTTTTGCAGTGAGAACCTTCACAAACTTAAACAAAGACACACCGACACACAACTACACACTATTTAACCAGGTCTTTTTGAAAAAAAAAAAAAAAAATGCTATTAAAAAATATATTTACAAAAAATGGAATTTTCAAAAACAAGAAATAAGTCTAGTATCTACACTCCTCACCCCAAACATCTGACAACTGCCCTGTGTCTGATGTAGGAGGGCTCTGAAAAATGTCAGTGAGGTGTTGAACAGCAGAACCTTATCTATCTGAAAAGCAACTGAAAATGTGTAATAATCACTGTAATGGGCTTTTTTTTTCCACTATCTGGACAAATATATAGGCACCTTTCTTGAGTACAGTTAAAGAGTATTTGCAATGATCAAGTGTGTCTGCTTCACATCCCCCACTTGAATAACATGATACCCACTCTTACAAATTCATAAGCTGTGTAAAAGTTAAGCACTGAAGGACTGAAAATGAAATATTTTAGAAATTGAACGACACATTTCCGATAAAAAAAACAAAAAACTTTCGTATTATATTTTAAGAAGTGACCATTAATCTAAAAATGAACTTTTACTCTCATGGGTTGAGGTAAATAAGGCTCTGCTGTGAAAACTCTTAACACCATAAAGTGTCAACATTCAGCTGCATGTTTTCAATAATACAAAAAACATCCTAAAACACCTGTACAGTCTGCTTTTTTATTCATTACACACACTACCAATTTCAAATGGAAACATGCAGCTAAATGTGTAAAACTGACACTGCAACAGAGATCGTCAACATGTACATCCAAACCTTTGAGTCAATGTGGACCTAGGAGTCTGCAAAATGACACAAACAAAACACAAAGGGCAGAGCAGTGTCCAGAGTGAGGAGAGCAGCTGCTGAGTGAGAACGTTCAGTCTCAGTTTGGGCTCAAAACTCAAGGCTTCCAGAGCTTCAGCAGGCCGTCCTCACTGTAGGTGCCGATGAGGTTCTGGTGGGGGTGGTGGGCGATGCCGATCACGTCCTTCTCGTGGACCTGGAAGGGGGCAGGAGTGAGATGTGAGCACGATACTGTGGTTTAAAATGAAGGATGGTGTGTAGGTTAAGCTCAATATAAGAAAAAGCTTGTTATACAGCTGTTGGTAAGTTAGTAAAAGGCTGATCTGAGCTCTAAAGTATTGTATTTAACAGTGAATGAAGTTACCAGCTGTAATGTGTTCTAGCACAAGGTGTAAGCAGTAAACCACAAGACTTGTGAGGATTAAACCAAACCAGTGCAATAAAAATTAAACTGTGCTGAAATTACTGCTGCATGAAAACAAAACAATTTATATGTTAATATTAAATTCTTGTATAAACTACCTTTACTCAAAACACTGCATGTCTAGCTATTCTAATTGTTCAAATAAACAAGTTTTAATACGCAGGTTTTAATACACACACAAATCACAAAACCTGATAAAATGTGAATTAACAATGTATTAACATGTAAACCTTTTTTCCAAATATAGTGCAAAAACATAGACTTTAACACTGTTGGTAACTGTTATTAAGTATTTATAGAAGTTGAGAGACAATTAGGTCAAAATACAGGAAAAAATTGTTATATTACATTCTATACATTAAAAACGTGCAGCTTTGTCTCGTCTATTATCAATATTATTATGAAAAGCTTGTCGTTTCTCTCTTTGTTGATTAATAAGTTATAAAGCAGCTCTACATTCCACCTTCAACACTTGGATCTAAACTTCACAGGCAGAACTATCTGTAGCAGAGGAGCGAATGAGCTGCCACACTCCTGCACACTTTGATCTACGCTCCTGGGCACAGTAACGTACCGTCAGCGTTCTCTCCAGTTTGCCTGTGACTGTACTGAAGCAGTAGAGCACAAAGTCTTCACCCACGCAGTAGATCCACTCGCCGCGTGGTGACAGTGTGCAGCACACAAAGTCACCGCCTTCCCTCTTACCGGAGCTGAAACTCCTCACAATCTGCACAGGGAGACACATTTACACACACACAAAGCAAAAATGTGAGAGGGCAGTTTTATTACCCCGGTTACATGATGAAAACACTTTTGGTAATTACAATAGTTTGGTGTTTACTGTACAGGATTTCAGGGAGAATATTCAACTTATAAGCTCAAAACAGCTTTTAATTTCTATATGGCACAAGCGAAGGTGTTTCAAGCAAACAATCATAATTCACGTACTTAAAAAGGGAAGTCTGTGACTTCAATAAAAACTGCATTATACTATCAAAACAAATGTATCGGAAAGACAGCTAAATTACACATACAACCAAAAGTTCATGACATGAAAAAAAAGGTAGAAAACACAGAAAAAAAACTTCCTTTCCACATAACAATTTAAACTCTTGTTTAAATAATGTATGTAGTTGCATGAATGAAGTGTTGTGATGTTTATTGTGGTGGTGATTTGAACTGACCTGTCCCTGCATGTTCATGATGACCACCGTGTTGGAGCGGTTACACACTACAAAGTGCTCTGGGTTCTTGGGCAGCAGGGCGACGTTGTTGACGGTGATGTCTGTGCCTGCCGACGTGCCCAGAGGTTTGAAGGTGTTTGTGCACTCGGTGGTCTTCATGTTCCACACCTGAAGCAGAAAAGACATGGGTCATTATGAAGCACACACACGATGCTGTTAGAACATGGAAATTTCATTCAAAAGCTGCTTCTCTTACCTTCACTGTACCGTCGGAGGAAGCGCTGATGATGTGGTGTCCATCTGGAGTGAAAGTGGCCTCGTTGACGAATGAGGAGTGACCGCGGAACTCCTTCAGAGTTTTACCTGACTTCAGTCCGTGGATTCTTACGCAATACACACAGGATTAACATAACAAGCATTACCCATAAAAGTTGCTCAGTTAAGAGCACAACAGCCCCATCAACTAAACGACATAATAGATACTTCTACAGCTGACTTACATAAAGATTGGAGGAACCAAGAAGGTTGAAGGTACTTACCTAATTGTCTGGTCGAAGGAGGCACTGAGGAGCTGGCTGCTGTCTTTACAGAAGCTGACACATGTTACTCCTTTACTGTGAGCACGTTCAAATCTCCTCAGACACTGACCACTCTGGATCTTCCACACCTAAACACACACAGACAAAAATAATGTTTTAATGGCGTTTTAACTGCTTTTTTCTTGCTGATATTAGCATCCACCAAGTAGGTGAATCCTCTCAGCAGTCTAAATTTCTACTTCCTTGTTTTAATGTTCAATACTAAAATAAAATTGATGCCAAATAATACACTGAAATTTGGTGCAACACAAAATGGTAAAATACTTTTTCATCAAGATAATTTCAGGGTGTAAGAAAATAAAGCACCTAAGAGCAATAAGAAAACTAAAGTTTCTCTCCTACCTTGATCTTTCCGTCTTGTGCTCCAGTGGCCAACATCTCTGTGTCCCGACTGAAGCACATACACAAAACTGCATCGTCCATCATCATGAAGTTATCCTGAGCCTGGTACTTTAGATCCTGTAGGCCACGGTACATAGTTATTTCAGTGACGCAGAAATGTGTACATGTAGCATCGTATTTAACCAGACAGTAAATCTGTTTTATGTGTCTTTCTTGTGCATCACCTACCTTTCTGATTTTGCCGGTGGTGAAGTTCCAGACCTCAATGAAGCCGTCCACGGAGCCGGTGACCAGGTACTGACCATCAGGGGAGAATCGGGAACACTCCACATGAGATTTCTGTCCAAACTGTGGAGGGGAGAAAAACACATCACAACATGTTTGAGGCATGAAACTGAACATAACTTACTGAATTGTGAAATTAAAACAACAACATGCTTGGCTAAATGCATAGTTTGAATCGGTGAAGCAACCCGTTAATATTACTCTCTAACATCCATACTTTGGGACAGTGTTGGTACCTTGATGTGTCTGCTGAGCTGGGTGGGGAAGCGCTCCTCCTCCACATCTTTGACGGCAGCTTTACCCCTGAATAAGTCAATGGTCATACCAGGAGGCAGGAGTCCCTGATGCTGCTGCCACTTCAGTGACTGAAGGAGGAGAAAGTAGAAGTGGACAAAATCATCATTAGCACTTTACTTTGATTGTGGCATAACTGGTATGTATGAGGAATATTAATCAAGAGGCACGACTACACAAATATCTTGTGAATATGTCAGACTTAAGATGCGGAATAGTTATTTCATGGTGAGGCTCTTCTTGAGGAATGACACTCATCACACCTGCAGGTTTCTAGAGCGCTTACCTGTCCCAGCAGAGCCATGAGACGAGAGGGTGGCACCACACTGACCTCCCCTGCCAGGGCCTGGGCGATGGCCACTCGCCGCTTCTCCTTACTGCTGCCGTCTGGGTACGCCTGGATAACAAGAAACACAAACATCAAAAACTCCACTCCAGACAAATGCAAATTTTCAAATGTTCTCTTTATAGAACAACTGTAATTGAACCAATGTGCAGGGTGTTTGGTATTTAGGAGCCAACAGTAAAATGACCGGTTCGACCTACTAATCCTAAAATGATCCAACATGGATGAACAAAGAATGCATCTTGTTGCAAGGTTTGTTTGGACTCACCTCTCTGGGATCAAAGTAGGAGCGAGCCAGCAGGTTCTCCAGGTGGATGTATCTCTCAGGTTGAGTTTGTTTAAGCATGATCATGGGGTCGGTCTGTCTGAGAAGTGAACGAGCTGCACCCAGCTCTCTCAGCTCAATCAATTCCAACACAACCTGGTCAGGAAACAACACAGACACTTTTGATTCTGAGGAAATGAGACATCAGTCATAATCTACCAAGTTGTTTTAATTCGAAGATCTGCTGACAGATCACTGTTGACAACAGCGGAACAAATACTGGGACTTCTTATATCTATGATAACAAACTAAAACATTTGCACTGAGAAAGGATTAGCAAGAACAGTAAATTAAACAAAATGCCTCTTCGAGTGGAAACCCAAATGAATAAAAATTCTAAGACTTCAGAACAGAGATTACAGATTTCTTTACAGAATGAAATGAGACAACAATCATGCGTCAACTAACAATACGACACAAAGACAAATCTAGTGAGTGCAATGACCAAGGAATACTGAAATATTAACATATCAAACACCTGGTGAATTCAGTTTATGAGGTGCAAGAAATGATGGACTAGGTAGAAAATAAAAGATGTTTCCTCAAACAACTAATGAATGCACTGGTAATATAGGAGCATACCAAAATCCAGCATGGGCATAATAAGCATATGTTGACAAGAAGATTTGCTGTAGACCAAAATTTATCCAAACCTCACCTGTTCATAGAGGTCTATCAGGGTCTTATCTGGCAGCTTGAGGGACTGGATGGCTTGCAGGACAGTATCCCAGTGGCCACTGTTTATGTCAGCCACAAAGCTCTCTATACTGTCCACAGTATTCAGAGACACTGTGGTCTCCTCCTGCAGGGTGGCTAGAGTCCGGTGCAGATTGTTTTCTTTTAAGTACTGCATAATCAGACGGATCACGCTGTGGAAAATAAAACTCATGTAAATCACTTGGATTAGCTAATATTGCAGGACAGCAGGATACCTCAGCTGAAGCAATTTAACTAATGAGTCATAGTTCAAGTCAAGTCAGTAGATCATTTATCAATAGTAACAAAACAACAACCAATACATTTTTTGGACATCTGTTTTCCTCTTGCCACCTCTGAACTGAAGAAAGTGATTATGAACATTTTAATTCATTCTGCAACAGGACAGCGACTCAAAACATATAGCCATAGTTATAAGGAAATATCTTCAGAGACAATAAGAACAAGGAGTCCTGCAATAGACGGCCTGGCCCCCACAGAGCTCTGATCTCAATATCATGGAGTCAGTCTGGGATCACATGAAGAGAGAGTAGACACTGAGACAGGTCTGGTGATGTTTTAAAGGCAAAACGTGGTGACCCCAAATACTGATTTTAAAAACCATCACTTTAATTTTAGTGCCTAAAACTTATGCACAGTGCTGCATGTCAATCTCAGTAACAAGAAACTGCAGACAGTACAGAAATGCTACATAAAAAGTTTCACATCAGAGAGAATATATGCCAACAAACATTTTAAAACTGGAACATTTCAGTTGAGATATCTGGCCTATTGAAATAACTTATGTATGTTGTACGTTAAGCTCTACTTAGGTGCAGTGCAGGAAAAAAAAATGGGATACTGACTTTACATGAGACACATTTAGTATGACAACAAATTATGTGACTAATAATTTGCTCGTTTGATTAATGTACTTCCCCGGTCAGAGCAGTCTCTGTAGCAACTGGCAGTGCAGCCTTAGCTAATGCTAACTTCTTCTAACTTTCCTATCTTTCAGTCCTGTTTAGTCCACAGTGTAGAACTGAAAACGCAAAAGACGGATACATTAATACTTTAAATAACACAGCGACACTTCGAACTGAATTACTTTCACTTCGCTACAAAAAAGGAGCAAACAACATCTACACGGGGATAAGTGTAAATTAGCTTAGCTTAGCTTATCTTAGCTTGGGACGCTAACGCCAGCAGAGGATGAGGCAGGCCTCATTGACAGAAAATGTGATCAAAAGCGGAGTTATATGAAGGCAGTTGATTATAAAATGTACCCTGCATTACGAGTACTTAACTGGACTACTTACTCTGCGGATTCCACCTCCAGAGACATGACTATTTATCTTATAATAGCAGGCAGAAGACACTCTTGAGTCTGCAGCAAAAGCAACGCGCAGGACAGACTCAAACACGGAAGTAATGGGAGGACCCGGGGGTCTTCAAAATAAAAGTCTCAGTTGACGATCACTTCGTGGAGATGGGATATTATTTTGGCGTGGTTTAGGTTCAAGTTCAGACATCTGAACCATCTGAATTACCATATTTTAAATAATTAAATCTGAACATATCTTCCAGCAGATCTTAGCTCTGAAAACGCCTCAAGAAATTAGAGGCAATATTACTATATATACAAAAGTAGCCTATTATTTAGGTGCTTGCACAGGGTAGACCTCATAGAGGCAACACCTATACAATGAGATTAAGGAAAGTGCACTAGCTTGTAATATGTGCATGTTGTTTAATTTTGCCATTTTTAAATGTTTTATTTGCATGGTCAAAAAAGTAAATTGAGCTCATCCATTCCATTCATTTTTTCCACTGACAATGATGAGTCTTTGTGGTGGTTATCTTATGGTCACTCACATGGACATCCGCTATTCTTAAAACTGAGTCTAGGAGGAGACTCTAATGGAAACCAGCAGAATTATTTAGTCTGCCAAGGAAATACATCAGCACCACTTTGCCAATATAGGTTTTTCTTTTCCGCCTCCTTTTAGGAAGTCAAAGCACAGACATGTTTGTGCCCCCTGGGAGTAGAGGATCTATAATGTAATTGCTTTCATCTTCATAAGCATTTGTAAGTGCACAGCCATCCACGTTTGCTTTGCTGTTATTCTTTGTTTTCCCCAAGCCAATCAACAGGGGGTGCTATCTGCACAGCTGTGGCTCAGAGGCCCTCTTGACTCTCTTCTCTCTGCCAGTGAAGGTCTTTCAAGGTTATGATGATGATGATGCTCAGTGCAGCACCACTTCAGTCTGCATTCCCAGGGCCTGGGTTTGATTGTTTTGGGCAATCATGACATAATCCCACTGTGAGCCCCATCCATATTGGAAATGAATTTGGCACCAAGAACACAGCAGACATCGTTTGGTTTCATTTGCCTTTGCAGATGAGGAAATATAATGGGAAGCAATGAGGAGAAGCTGAGAGGACGGGGAAGGGAGGAGTGGTGTTTTCACACAATACCATAACACCGCAGTCATTCTGAATATATTAACATAGCAGAAGAAAGATGTCAATATAATTTCGCTGTCCTCTGGCATGACAAAGCAGAGGCTGCTTGGTTACCAATGAGGGAGACACCGCCGCGCTGGAAGAATGACAGCGTCACAAAAGGCTGTAATGTAATCACTTCATCCTTTCTGAGAAAAACAAAGAAAGTTCTAAATTTATGTGAGGTGCCAGTCATGATGTGCAGTAAAATTACCCCTTCCATTATAATTAGAACATATTACCACAGCAAAGAAATTCAGCATTTCTTTGAGGAAAGAGACACACACCTGCTCAGTGATGGAAAACTAGGATTCACATGGAATCACATCCCTTCTCATTTGTGATTCCCACAATTTTTTCAAAAAGTGACATTCATGAACTAATCTGTCAAAAAAAAAAAATAATCGGCTATTCACTGCCTCAAAATCACATTTTTGGAAAGCACAACAGACAATTCTGCATTCCTGGCACAATCATCACAACACCAATCTCTTGTGTTCTCATGGAAACCATTTAAAATGCTGAGCTGAAATGACCATTTGGCCACACCGAGCACTCACAGCTCTGACAATAATAACAAATCAAAGGACAGAGCCAAGCGAGAGTTGGTTAGGAGATGAATGGATGAATGAATCAATAGATGAGAATAGGGTAAGGAGGAAGAGGAGGATGGGCAACTTGGGGATCTGTCCAAGGCTGCATCTGTTACGACAGGCCAGACCAGATTACAGTTTTTGCTCTGGCATCAGACAGAAGGCCAACTTTCAAAGTCACATGGGATGTGATAAATACCTGCTGTATGTCATAGCTGAGATTCAGTGCCATTACTTTTTAATAAGGATAAATCCCGATAAGAATGTATTACACATAATAGTGAATCTTTGCGATGTCTTGTCAGCTAAAGAGGGGATTACAGATGTGCTGTCAGAGTCGGATATACTGGCTTTTCTGAGATTTGAACAGCAAAGATGTTTCGAATGCATACAGTTTTTCAGCTAAGCTCTGCACATTCATAAACAGGGAGATGCAGATCCAGAAAGACAAAAAGCATATTTCAGGGCTTTTACTCGGGATAAGATGTTGTACCACAGAATCATGATACAAATTAGAAAAGGAAGCTACTAATTGATGTAGAATTTTTCTGTTCACATGCAGTGTGAACTGTGCCCTGCGATGTGAACAGTGGAGGGTTATGTGCCCCGTTCACGCATCGAAGACAGGAGGGAATTTATCGTTTGCATTCTTCAGAGCTTAAAATATGCAGCCTGTTTTTACTAACCTGTGCACACATTGTCTTATGTTTCCATATTCCACTGTGGTAGTGGGATTATGTGAAATTTTCATCTGTTAAACACTTAAAAAAAAAACACTTTCAGATCAGATTTGTTCATGATTTAGTAATGTAAACTGACCTTGCAAACAAAACAAAACCAAGTCAATAGAAAGCTTAGTACCAAATTTTAGCACATACTTTAAATCAGGTTATAAACTGACCTTGATTCTGGACTAAAAGCTCTGCAACCCTTCTCTAAAATGCAAGTAGCTGAACTATCCATTGAGGTGGTCTTTCTAGCAACAAATTCTCACACTTAAATGACAAAATAGATTTCACAAAGCAACTACATATGCAAAAAATTATTCATATGAACTATTAAAGCGTTCAGTCCACTGAGAAATGCACACAGCCTGTATTCAAAAAGTCAATATGGCCCCGCCCCCACCGGGATACACCATCCAGGATTTGGTTTCTCTGAGTGTTTTCCTGAAAATCTGCTTTATTTTTTATCTGATCACTCAGAAACCCATCAGCTCATCGACCTGTTGTTGCTACAGCTCCAGAGAGAAGCCTGTGAGTGGAGATCTAAAACTACATTGAGATGTTTTTTGGTTCTTAAAACTACAAATATACCTTCAGATGGATCAACACTTCAAATAAAACATAGGAAAAGTGTAAAATATGGGACCTATAACACTTTTTGTGATGAGGCTACTTCTGCCTTTGCCACTTTGTGTTTCTGGTCTCACCGATGTAGTGTGAGCATGAGCTAGAAACGGAAGTCTGATTTGTTGGACTTAAAGTCAAACAAACTCACTCATCCACTGCACCACCTGAACTCACACAGAGCATGAAAGGAAAAATGGTTATTTACATTTTCACACACTGCTCAATTCACAAAATTTGCAGTCACCAGCTGATGCAGATTACATCACAAACTAAAACTCTAAATAAAAACAGCTTAATGAAACGAAAAAGCCTCATTGCTTTGTTTGGTTTTGTTTATGTCTCTGTAAGAGCTTTGCCCTGCAGTGTATCTGGCGGCTGAAAAACAATGAACAAGGGTCCATTAATTTGCTGCCGAGAAGCTACACACAGCCCCTTGCTAATGGCTGATTTCTCCACCAGTCAGTCAGCCCTCGAGTAACGAGTGGGCAGTGGGCGGAAGGTGTGTGTGTATGTTTGTGAGTATGTGTATGTGAGAGGTATTGGTGATGGGGGCTACTGGTGGTGGTAGTAAGGCGGAGGTTATCGTCTAGGCGGTAAATCTTGATGGATCTGCCCCTGAAGGCTGTTTGCTGCTCGGGTCTGAGCATCAGTCCAATTGGCACGTCCATTATTCTCAATGGATGCATTAGAAGGCCAAAAGGGACTCATTGAGAAACCCTTATTGATATCCTCAATCTTCTTGACACAAAAAACAGGAATAAGGAGCAACACTGTATCTGAGGAACTCGGTTTGCTGAAGAGGAGGCACACAAACCCCATACAAAGACGCAGAATCGGGTTCTGTCACGCCGCAGCAGCTCGCATTGGGGCTCGATGAATTACGGGTCATAGAGGTGATAAAGCACTGAGCTGGAAATGGGATTGTCCCCGTAAGGCGGCATACCAGGTGGCACACATGCACACGGATATATGTTGGTCTCTAAGCAGTCTGGATAAGAGAGATTCGCAGTGGGGCACGTTTCCACCTGTGACAATGCAAATAGAAGATATCCACTTCCCGGGTGAATGCTCCTGCCTCTCCTCAGGCAGGGTTGTATTTACAGAAAAGAAAAAAAAAAAAAACACCCACAAAGTGCTGACACAAGTGAATGGTTTTGAGTGGGGTAAGCTCTCTCTTTTCACTTACTGGTCTATCTCAGCTTGTTCCAGCGCCTGCACTCATGTAAGTCTGGCATCTACAACTTGAGTCGTTTTTTTTGTCAGAATTCGCTGGAGGGCTTTATGGACATTCAGGCAACATACCAGCATCTTTTCAGCTGCAGCAGGGATGAAAGGCATGCTTTCGGAGGCTTTTCGGAGGGTCGCAATGGCCATGATGAGCTTTGAGGTTGAAGACTAAGCAATAAAAGCTTGCATGACAGTCTGCAGTTGAAGGTATTATGAGTCAGAAGGAAAAACTAGTATAGGGACTTAAAGCTAGAGAAACAGAAATAGTTTCAAAGGGGTTCTGACTCCTTTTGAGGCTGTTCTGTTGGAAGCTGTAAAAAAAAAAAATCCTACCATTACTTTGATGAAATTCTGAAGGCCTCAGTATACTTCAAACGAACTAGGCCATATGACATGTTATTTGAATATGTCTGAAGGCAAAAGGTCTTTAAACCTGTTCCAAACCTGCCATTAGGCTCCTCTGGCTGTGATAACAACAACCCTGTGTCCATGTTTTCTCAGTGAGCTGAATTATACAAATGGAAAGACGGCACAAACGTTAGGACAGTCTCTGCTTGAAGGCATTTATTGTGTTGTGCTCAATCGTACACAAAAAGTGAAAAAAGGTAGGGCTTTAAGGCCCCATATGTTCCTCTGTTATTTTGGAGTGTTATTATTCATAAGAAGATATATTTGTGGTTTTAAGTACCAAAAAACATGCAGTTTTACATCTCCCCTCTCAACAACAGGTCGGCGAGCCAATCAGAAGAAGGGATCTGAGTCTCTCTTGTGATTAGCTGACTGTTTTTCTGAGTGATAGAATAAAAATATAGCAGATTAAACACTCAGAGAAAATAAATTCTGCAAGGTTGGACGGTTGGTCCGGGTGGGTTGGGGACAGCTTTGTTGTGACATCACAAAGTTATAGAAGTCCTGACGGCTCGTTTTACAGTAAGTCTTCATTTTATGCTCTACTTCACACAAAATATGTGCAAAATGTTTGACAGGGAAGAGGTTTCCTTACTGCTCATGAAAACATAGTGAGCACTCAGTAAAAAGCTCCGCTGTTGATGGAAGGTCGACATGTTTGTCTTTCTTTGCTCAAATACTCCAGTTTCAAGAATTAACTTGACGACCTTTAATATTTAGAGAAGCTCATTCCTCTTATGATACTGTAAAACCCGTCAAGGTGCAGAACCACAAAAAGACTCACAATAAAACGGTGTTCAGAAATCCATTCAACACAGCTCACAGGAGGCAGATCCGGCAGGTTGAAATGAGGTTATCATGCAAAACACAGAAGACAAAGGGAGGCTATTTGTAGTCAATTAACGTGATCATTTTCTTAGTAAATAATAATTTTTATAGCAGAAGTGATGCGGAACTCTCTCTGTTTACTTTTACAGGAGCCACTGCCTCGTCTGTAACCTGGCTTGACCGTGCATTTGTATGCCCCTCACACCCTTCCCAGGGAGTTATTGATTCCCTGTGTCTCGCTCATTGGCATGCACAGGCACGATAATAAGTAAATCCATCTTCTGTCAGCCCCTGCTGAAGGGAATGCAGTCCTAAGGGGGAAGAGGGCAACATATTCAGGTCCAATTTTCTTACATCGTCTTTTGTTAAGGATTACCGTCACATTGTTTTCTCCTGTAAAGTCCTAACACGCCAAACTGAGCTGCACCAACGCATGAAGCGCAGGGGGACTCAGACACATTTGGGATATTCACCGGCACAGAGAATCCAATAATAGAATAAATTCATCCGTGGTGGTTTAATTAACGTGTGCTGCTGGTGTGGAACAAAGCTAGTTGATGGGATATAAACACTCAAACAAAGACGTAAGTGCACTTCATAAGACAGATTCACCCAAAGTAATCTACAAGGGTGATAGTTTCGTCCCTCTTAAACATAGGCAAACCTTGAAAATGAGCAGAATACAGACATGTTGATGTATTTAATGCATTCCAGTAGAAATTTAGCCTTATTTTTCATATCCCTTGCCTCCTTTCTGAAGTATACCGGGCTTTTATGTAGCATATTAGCATACATGTCAACTGTTCACTTGGCCTTCAAAGCTTTTGAGGGTTTTGAAAGGAAGTCCTTGACATTTCATTCTTTGCTGATTGAGGCTATTTTCACTGTTCCACAGTAGCGCATCCCAGCATGCAGCTGGTCTCAAGCTGAAATAATGGGCCGTGGACTGTCAGTGTGGCCAATGGCAGTTGTCATCTATAGAGACAGGACTGGTGTGCAAGGTTCCTTTTCCAACATCGGATCGGGGTGGAAATCACTAGTGGGCTCTTCAGGGGGGCGACTGCAGAAATGGAACAAGAAAACTGAAATGTCATTGCCTCTCCTCATCTGTCCCGTAGCACCACCCTGTGTTCTGTTACTTTTTCGGTGGCATTTGTCTCCATAGGGATGGACCTGAGTGTCATAACTGAATGAACGTAAGGGAATAACCCAGCTGCAAAGGTCACAGCCAGATATGGCATTTTGTCATATCTGCATTTTAAATTCATGCTGCATGATAATGAAAAGATATAATTGCTGTCCGTCAAGGTGAAATGACTTGCAGTCTTATTTTTTAGCACTGAAGAACTACACTAAGACTACACTCAGAATTTTTTTGTCCATATAACCGAGTGTTATTACCCAGAATACACCTTGTGACCAAAAAACATTGATATTGCTCCTAATACGTGACTACAAATTTGACTTTTGTGATCCACTTCTTGTTCCCTGTGTTAGCTCATTTACATTTCAGTGCACAATGAAAAGGTCAGGCAAAACCTGCCTGGATTAATAATGTCCCTGCTTCGTAACATATATGATTCATCATGGATTTACTGTGATGCTGGATATATTCTGTATGCACATGCAATTCACATAAATTAGACATAGAAAGTTAAGCTTGTCTCCTTATATGGCCTTCTTAAAGGAATAATTTGACATATCATTCACTTTCCTGCAGAGAATTAGTTGAGATTAATACCACTGTCATATCGGTCCAGTAAATATGTAAGGCTATAGCCAACAGCCAATTAGCTTAGCTTAGCATTAAGACTCCAGAAGTAGGGGAAACAGCTAGCCTGACACTGCCCTATGGTAAAACATCCATCTACCAGCATCTCTATAACCTCACTAATAAAATGTTACATTTTGTCTTGAGGTTGCGTTGTCAAAATGAACCAGTATCTGCTTGTGAGCCAAATTTTCTTGATTGAGGTAAAACTAAAACAAATGTTTGAGAGAAGTTGGGAAAAATCTTTTCCTTTAATCCTGACACCTCATGACACCTCAGGTTTATCTTGTGACCTATTACAGGGGTCCCGACCCCACTGATTACACCAAATGGCATTGCATTAAATAACATTAAAATCCAAATACCTGTTTCATCCACATTTTATCATACCACCAGTAGTTTAATGAGAGTAACTATCAAATGCAGTGTCTATTCACGCTCCATCAGACCATGACTGCCTGTCAGCCTGATGATTTTGTTCACTCAGCTGATCATTGATGGAGGTGCATGAAGGTTGTCTCATGTCCATTTTCAAATTTCCCTTCATTCTCAGCAGATGACTTCATTTTGGTCAAAAACACACAAATGCAAAAGTGAGCTGCAGACTGAAGGACACTGTTTTCTGTATTAGGATGAATGCTCAGCGATGCAGAGAATACACCTGTGAACAGAAACACTCAGACAGATGCAAATGTTTCCACAGCATGCGTGCACATACACACAAACTCAGGTGGACTGGGGTGTGCAGCAGACGAAGCAGAGTGCGAGCACCCGTCAGTCTCTCTCCACAGCCCATCGCTGAGCTTCAAAGGGGTCCCCGATCAGCAGGACGTGACGAGAAAGACAACACGCCGGCTGCTGCATCATGTGGTGTTATCTTCCACAGCTGTCTGATGCAGTCAGGGAGGCTGCAGACATTGATCGGTTCGATGTGATCTCACACTATAGCATCACATTACTGTAAATCTAACAGCTGTCTTCCTGGCAGACTGGAAGGAGTGATTTTTGACTCTGGGTTGTAGAAGATTTAATCGTAGAGATTTTGTTATCTGCATTATAGTTTTCTTTATCTGCTTTTTATTTATTTAACCCCCCCCCCCCCCCCCCCAAGAGCAAATACTGTAACTCAGGTGGATGGAGCGTTCACTTTGTGCTGTGTGATCTATGAGAGGTGAATTAGGGGCCAAGTCATGAGAAGCATGAGCGTCATTTCAAAAAGTTTCTGATGCATAAACATTTGGCTCCCGGCTAACTGATCGGTTGGAAGAGACTGTGCTCTGTTTGTTTCAAGCTTTTGCAGCCTGAATGTTAATTGCTGATTGAGAGAGACATGGCCTGAAGCTTCAAAAAATATCTAAAAAGTTTAAATTATTGTTTTGATTCACAAAGTTATTAAGTGGATGTTTTTTTAATTTATTTTTTTATTGTCCAATTCACACTAGTTCTTTAACCAAACCACCCTTGATTGGTTTTTGCAACATATTAGAAAATAGCTTTGGGGACTGCACTATAATGAATTTTTATTTAAATTTAATCATTTTGAATCATTGTATCTGAATTGCAATCACAATATCACAATCAAAGGATTTGCTCACATCAGCCAAGTAAACCCTCATGGAGATTTCATGTCAGGTTTTGGTGAACACAGCTGAAGCACAAACTATAAATAAAGATGGACCCATTTTTCAGCCCCCACCTTCAGCTGCCACTTTAGGTGAAGTTATCAACCTACAACCAACTGTTGACCTCTAAGATGTGTTCAGATTGAATCCAAGGTGGATTTTAGAGGCTGTGTGATTGCATACAAAGAAAAATGGAAAGACACTACTTGGGTGAGAAGTATGCGCTTACATCCCAGGGTTACTATATAGACCTGCAGAGATGAGAGAGGCAAAAGGAGAAAGGCTGTAAGGAAATATAAGAAAGAACTGGAGTTCCTGGTGAGTTGATGCTGCCCCATTCATTGATGAAAAAGTTGCTCACGTGCTTTTGGGCCAACAGAGCATGCTCACTAAAGCTGAACCAGATGAGCATGAGACTCAGACTGCCATACAAATATAAAATGTATAGCAGTTAAATGCAGGTACAACAACTAGCCTACTATATGTAACAGACATTTGTTGATATGAAACCGTTGCAGATCATCACTCACAGGGAATGAAACCCTGACGGTCTTTGCCTTTAGCCAGTCATTGAAAATAAAGAGCGCTGCAAAAGCTGTTGATACAAGCGGCTCCCTACGTTCCTTCTAGTCAGTATTTATTCTGAAAATCATTATCAATCCCATTTTCCTGATTCACTTCTGAGAGGAGGCGTAAGAAGAAAAAAAAACAGCCGCGGGCTTCCTCTGCTGAAAGGACAGATTATGTAATATATGTCTTTTGTGGCTGAGGAGAATGGAGCGAAAGAATGGTGTCAGAGAGCAGAGGTGTTTCCACTCCATTCAGTGGAGTAAAAAAAGCTTATACAACATTAAAACCCACACAAGCCTAACACTGGAGTGCTGATAAGACTCAAAGGGAAAATCCAGTGCAGTGGGGCGCCAGTGCTGATTTCTCCCTGCAGAGGAAAACACCCACTGTGTCCAGAATTAATAAGACATGAGAGGCAGGTTTGTGACTTTAAGCTTCTGGGTCAATGAAAGTCCTAAACCTGGCAGTGGGTAAACCAAAATTTCACTGTGGTTTGTTTTCAAATATCACACTGAGGAAAAAGTAGCAGGTTCTCAAGGGGCAGACTGCAGAGATTAAAGAAGAAATCAGAAATGTCACTGCTTCCTTTCTCTGTCCTGTGGCTCTGCTGTTACTCTTCTACTTCTAAATGAAAATGGCATTATGTCTGCAGAGGAATAAACCTGGCTGTGAAAATTTAATGAAATCAAGTAAGTATCCTTTTTGCAAAGGGCACAGCCTGCTAATGAGAATTGAATGGCATTTTTCATATCCTCGTTTCATATTAAATGTTTATGCTGCATGATATAATTATGTTCTTATAATTAGAAACCTAATTTATATCTTATTTTCGACAAAATAATCCCAACTCCAGGTCCACCTATTGACTTTTTTTTGTGCACCACAGCTCTCATCTAATATCATTGGCTCTGACACTGGGACAGTGACGTGCAAATTACAACATTAGTGAGATGTTGAAAAAGTCAAGCCTCTAGATTAACTATCATAAAGATCACACCTCAAAAAGTCAAGGGCCAGATATGCCAAAGGAAGCAGGCCAATCAGGCATCGATGCCTTTGGCCAATCATCTGAAGGGTCAACTTACTTGATGTTTTCTGAGCTTTAAACCATATCACATGGTCTTCACAAAAGCAAATGTATATTGGATGATGTATTTTATATACTTAGATCTTAAATACGTTAGTTGATTTATACATGCTGTCAGCTGCATGGCATGTTATTTAGACATATTTAGGCGCTTAGTATTATTGAAATGAAAAATTTAATTGTCCTTGAAAATTTCAGTTGTTTTCCAAAAGGTTTGGATCTCACGTAATGTCTATCATAAAAATATGACACAGAAAAATGATAGTTATTTCTTGTAGATCGTTTTAATCTTTACTAAAGTCGAATGAGGGTGTATCTTAGTTTCATGGTGTATTGTACTACCATTTCTTTACATTCTGCAGCTTCAACTGAACGTACTCTGTGCCAAACCACAGAAGAAAGACTCTTCAAAAAACTGTCATTGACATGACACTTAAGACAGACGTATACAGTGATGAAAACATTCTTTATTCTCTGTGAACTGCGCTTCAATCAAAGTCAGATTGTACAAGTTCCTTCTTTATGGGTCGTAATTAAACGTTAAATGGTCCAGCTCGGAAAAAAAAGACACTTAGGAAACTGTGCAGATTTTCTTTTGCCCAATATGAAATCATTAGTGAAAAATGCCAACAAGCTAGCTGCTAATGCTAGCAAGCGAGCCCCCCCATTCCCCGTGTTGTTTGTCCCTGTTTGACCAATAAAGATAAAAAAAAATAATGCTAATGCTAGCTGCTAATGCTAGCAAGCGAGCCCCCCCATTCCCCGTGTTGTTTGTCCCTGTTTGACCAATAAAGATAAAAAAAACTGTCACGAAAACATGATTTATTTTACATGTTGACAAATGTTGATTTACAACTACAAACATTGGAATTATTTGTTAACGTCACTTTACAAGCTCAGAGTCATTTTGCCCCTAATTTGAGCCTAGATACACACGTATGGGGTGGAGTAATGCGCATGACTTACCAATTCTCGCTGGTTTCCCCAAGGTGGATTCTGCCATCCCTGTGAAAACACATAAGGAAAAAAGCCATAAGCAGCTCCTCTTTTGACTATGAAATGTTTTTGAAACATTATAAGAACTTCAGAACATAATAGATGTATCAATCATCCATTTAAACCTCATTTAGCATATACTGTAATAAAAACAAGACTTTATGAATAAATGATACGTGTGAAGAATTTGTAGAAGAGCTTCCTTCCTACACACACACACACACACACACACACACGCACACACACACACACACACACACACTAGTGGTGAGGCAACACAAAGACAATGGAAGAGGAAGAGCTTCTGTCAACATCTGGTTACACATGCAAAGCACAAAAAAAAAAAACGTGGTGATCAAAATTCCTGCAAGTGTGTGACACTGAAGTTACAAGTAGAAATGAAATTCAGGTGTGGAAATAGGATCTAAATACTTGTAACCTCAGTGTCAAACACTTGCAGATTTATGAAGGCAAGGGGATACTTTTGACCAACAAAAACCTGGTCTTAAGTAAATGGCACAATATTTCTCCATTATTTTAAGGGCACATTGTCAGTATGCGTCCACACAGGTGTTGCACAGCGTGTCTGTTTAGCACAAGCAGAGTTCTGAAGATGAACTTCAGATGTTTGATGTTTAGTCCGGTGGAACATTAGAATGCAGCCACAGAAGGTCAGAGCATTCTTTGTCAGTACAGATAATTTAAATAACATTTGTTTAAGCTTTATTAAAGTAATGGTAAACAAAATTAAATCATACTTTTTAAGGACTTAACAGTGAATCTTAGTGTCTCCTGTTATTTCTTTTTCCCCCCAGATGCACCAACTATCCAGCTGATTACTGGCAATTTCATTAAAAGATAAATCACAGAACAGATTACAACACACTGACACAGCTTTATGACAAACTCTTACCACTGAGTCCTCAATTCAATTCAAAGAGCTGGATGTTGGTCTGAGCCATCAACCTTGGGCCGGCCAGCACTGTCTCTCTGATGGCCACATAATCCTTGAGAATGAATGACCACCAAGTCCTCATGGTCCCTCTGAATGACGTGGCCACTGGGTGAAGACGGCAGAGCCGGTTGCAAACGGCCTCCACCAGGAGGCTAACACTGGCCCAATTTGCAGGGCCCGAGTTCTGTCCAAGAAGACAGCTGAAAGATAATCAGAGAGCAGCGTGTGTTAATATAGATCTGATATTCATTAGAGGAAACTGATATTTGAAGTGAATCACCTCTGGAGACTCTCCTTCCCAGGACACGTGTTCTTCCCCGTTGCTGCCTTGAACTTTCACCTGGGCTTCCTCTCCTGGTATCTGGGAGGGAAGACAACTCGCTATTTCTCCTGCTCTGTCTGGCAGGTGTTGCCAGGAGCTTGGAAGTACTTGGCACTGGCTTGAGGAAAAAGGTTTTGGATAAAAAATGAATTTCATGTTTGCATTAAATGATAATACACAATATACTTAATCACAAGCTATGAGACACACACATGAACCTGGGATGAAGTGGTTAAGGTGGAAACCGCAAGACTGACTTCGCCCTTTTACCAGTCTCTGTGTACAGCTGCACACATGGTGGGTCAAAAATACAGCTGAGGTGGCGCCTCTGTGTACTCCTTATGTCCTGGATGTGGAGAGAATCCAGCAAAGGGACGTCCAGGGTGACGTGGACATCCTGGATGAGGAGGGCCGTCTCTGCCCCATGTGTCCTCCTCCAACAGTGCAGCCTCCACTCCTCCCAAGAGATCCTCAGGATCACCTTGGCAACAGTCAGGCCGAGCATCCTGAGCTTCCCCTCCAGCATGGACCACTATGCCTCAATGAGACGGCAGGCACCTCCAAGGATCCACCTCGAAGATACAGCTTCGTCAATCTGGCCACCATCCTGGAAAGCCAACACACCAACATTGGTAACCCAGGCAATTGTTTCAGAAGCAGCACCAGCGAGCTTCTTTGTCACCTGGAGGGAGAGAGAGAGACAGAAAAGTTTCAAATGTAAATATTTGAGTGTGAATTTAGTACACACACAGCAGTGGTGTAAAAGCAGCTGTAAGAACATGTACTGAATTACACCTCATCCTAGAGAACCTCCCTGGTGGGAAGCACCTGTTGGGAAAGAATACTAGAGATGGCTGTTGGACAGATCAATCAGTTAGACATACAGTGGATTTAGAAACTACTCACTTTTTTACATTGTATTATTTTGAATAATCTTATAAATCGTTAAATTTGTTCAGCAATGAACAATGCGAGCAAGATAGCTGCTAATGCTAGCAAGCTAGCCTCACCCTTCTGTGTCACCTTCTGTCCCTGCTTTTTCACCAAAAAAGGAGAAAAAAACGCTAATGCTAGCTGCTAATGCTAGCAAGCTAGCCCCCAACCCTATGTTCTGCTTGTCTGTGTTTTTTCACCAATTAAGAATTAAAAAAATGCTAATGCTAATGCTAGCTGCTAATGCTAGCAAGCTAGCCCCCCCTTCTGTGTCACCTTCTGTCCCTGCTTTTTCACCAATAAAAGAAAAAAAAGCTAATGCTAATGCTAGCTAGCTGCTAATGCTAACAAGCTAGCCCCCCGTCCGTGTTGACCAATAGAGGGAAAAAAAAGCTAATGCTAATCGCTAGCTAGATGCTAATGCTAACAAGATAGCCCCCCCCGTCCGTGTTAACCAATAGAGGAAAAAAAAATGCTAATGCTAATGCTAACAAAAACGGCAGCTATCACAAACAAAATGTCACGTTATGTACACTTTGTCACTTGTCTATCTTCATGGTTAAATTGTCTTCTGTGTTACCTTCTGTTTGTCATCAATAAAGATATAAAAAAATGCTAATGCTAGCTATCACCCCACTTGTTATTTTGCATTCTTAGGAAATTGTTGAATTCATTCATCAATGAACAATGCCAGAGAGCTACCCCTCCCCTCTATATCACATTCTGTTTGTACCTGTTTTTTTTCTCACCAATTTAAAAAAAAGAAAAAAGAAACGCAAACTAGCACCCCCAAATCTTATAATGAAATTGTTGAATTCATTCATCAATGAACAATGCCAGTAAGCCAGCTGCTAATGCTAGAGCTAATGAAAATGGTGTAAACAATATTATTATTGTGGAAAAGAAGCTAATTCTGATGATCAGTGCTAATTGAAATGCTAGCCCACCATTTTTTATTTGCAATCTCTTGGTAGCTGCTAATGCTAATGCTAGCAAGCAAGCCCCCAACCCTATGTTCTGTTTGTCTGAGTTTTTTTCACCAATAAAGAATTAAAAAAAAAAAATGCTAATGCTATCTGCTAATGCTAGCAAGCTAGCCCTCAACCCATGTTCTGCTTGTCCATGTTTTTTTCACCAATAAAGAATAAAAAAATAAAATAAAAAAAATGCTAATGCTAGCTGCTAATGCTAGCAAGCTAGCCCCCCCTTCTGTGTAACCTTCTGTCCCTGCTTTTTCATCAATAAAGGAAAAAAAAAGATAATGCTAATGCTAGCTAGCTGCTAATGCTAAGAAGCTAGCCCCCCCGTCCATATTGACCAATAGAGGAAAAAAAAATGCTAACGCTAGCTGCTAATGCTAGCAAGCTAGCACCCACCCTGCTGTCTTCTGCTTTTCCATGGTTTTTTCACCAATAAAGAATTTAAAAAAAAGCTAATGCTAATGCTAGCTAGATGCTAATGCTAACAAGAACTAGCTCCCCCCCGCTGTCCATGAGTTGAGCCAATAGATGGAAAAAAAAAAAAAGCCTGCTCAGATAAGCCTAAGGCTAATGCTAAGCCTACGGAACAAAACGGCACGCTCGACGGCTCAGCCACGCGCCCCCCTCCGATCGCACGAGGCACATTGCAGCGCCCCAGCCAAGACGTATAGGGCGTGAGCCGGGGGTAGCCGCAGCTCCGCGCCCCCCACATCGGTATGCATTAGCTCGCCCTAGCAATGCAGGCTGTAGCCGCCACGGTGGCCACTAATAGCGGCTAGCCCGCGCCCCCCCAGCACAGGCATTGCGCCCAGCAAGCAGGGCTAGCCCGCCCGGCGGCTAGCCCGCGCCCCCCCCCACAGCACAGGCATTGCGCCCAGCAAGCAGGGCTAGCCGCCCGGCGCTAGCCCGCGCCCCCCCCAGCACAGGCATTCGCGCCCAGCAAGCAGGGCTAGCCGCCGGCGGCTAGCCCGGCCCCCCCAGCACAGGCATTGCGCCCAGCAAGCAGGGCTAGCCGCCGGCGGCTAGCCCGCGCCCCCCAGCACAGGCATTGCGCCCAGCAAGCAGGGCTAGCGCCCGCGGCCTAGCCGCGCCCCCCCCAGCACAGGCATTGCGCCCAGCAAGCAGGGCTAGCCGCCCGGCGGCTAGCCGCGCCCCCCCAGCACAGGCATTGCGCCCAGCAAGCAGGGCTAGCCGCCCGGCGGCTAGCCCGCGCCCCCCCAGCACAGGCATTGCGCCCGAGCAAGCAGGGCTAGCCGCCCGGACGGCTAGCCCGCCGCCCCCCCAGCACAGGCATTGCTTGAATGCGACGACTTAGCCCGCGAGACTTAGCCCCCGACTTAGCCCGCACGACTAGCCCCCCCGAGACTTAGCCCCCGCGACTTAGCCCCCGACTTAGCCCCCGACTTAGCCCCCGGACTTAGCCCCCGACTTAGCCCCCGACTTAGCCCCCGACTTAGCCCCCCCAGACTTAGCCCCCGACTTAGCCCCCGACTTAGCCCCCGGTTCAAATTAGGCTCAAAATGATTTTGAGCTTAGAAAGTAATGTTTACAAATAATTCCAATATTTGTAGTTGGAAATCAAACTTCGTAAACCTTGAAAATAAACCTGCATGAAAAATTCAAGTTTGCAATTGCACTTGAGGCAAAGAGATGTGTATTTGTTAAGACAGTGTCAATCCAAACTGGACAAATGATCAGTGGTGAGGTTAAACAAAGACACAGGAAAAGTAGAAAAGCTTTTGTGGACATCTGTGTACAGAGATCAAGAGCAGAAAACTGGAAAACTCAGTGTGCAACATTCCCCGTGAGAGACACTGACAAGTATGAATTTTGATCCGTCACTTCAGTGTCACACTGTGGGAACTTTTGACCAGAGTTTTACAGTTTTCTGCTCTGTATCGCAACAGATGTCGACAAATCCATTTCTTCTTTTACAGTGTCTTTGTTCAACCTCAACACTGATCGTTTGTGGAGTTTTGATTCAGACTTTCAACAAATACAAATCTCTCTGACACAAGCGCAATTGTTTCACATACGCAAACTTCAATTTCTCAAGCAGATTTATCTTACAGGTTTACAAAGGTTGATTTACAACTACAAACATTGGAATTATTTGTGAACATCACTTTACAAGCTCAAAATCATTTTGACCCTAATTTGAGCCTAGGTACACATAGTTACAGTAACAACACTTGTTTCCTTAACAACAAATCAGACACAGCAAGTTTCCAAACAAGTATTTTAATATTCAAGCCAAATATTATTAATAATCACATTCATTGTTTCCTGATGCATTTGATATGACAACTTAAATGTAATAAACAGAATATCATTTTAACTCATCTTAAACATTTAACTATGATCTGTGTGGAAATGCAATTACACAAAATACAAACTGCTTTTAACAGAAATTAATTGAGTGATTTGAGCCTAAATGTATGGGGCAGTGTAATGTGCATGACTTACCATTTCTTGCTGGGCAAGGCATGGTTCTGGCCCAAGGTGGATTCTGCCATAGCTATAAAAAAGGAAAAATAAGGACATAAGCAGCTCCTCTTGACTATGAAATGTTTTTGAAGCATTCTAAGGACTTCACAAGATAAAAGATTTATCAATCATCCATTTAAACTTCATTTACCATATACTGTAATAAAAACAAGACTTTGACTAAATCTGAACAAATGATACATGTACATGTGAAGAAGACACACAAAAAAAAAAAAACAAAAAAAAAAACACTGAAAGAGGAAGAGCTTCTGTCTATGTACACATGCAAAGCACAAAACTGTAAAATGTGGTGCTCAAAATTCCTGCAAGTGTGTGACACTGAGGTTACAAGTAGAATTTCAATTCAGGTGTGAAAATAGGATCTAAATACTTGTAACCTCAGTGTCATACACTTGCAGATTTATGAAGGCAAGGGGATACTGCAGGACACATGGGTGGTCCTTGGCAGGCTATAGCATGAGGAAGGGATGATGATGACGACATCACAAGGGCAGACTCAGGAAGTAAGGTTTATTGCCAGGTAGGTTTTCACTTACAAGATATTAGGCTTGGTGTAGTATGCGATTAACATAGTGATGTTAAAAAAAACAAAAAAACAAAAGTAAAATACTGCAACATTCAAATATAAATATACATAGATACATAACAAAAATAAAAAAAAAAAAAAAACAATGAACGATACTAGACAACTATGTACAAAAGTGCTTTAGAATGACAAAACTCCTGCTGGGCAAGATGTGCAAAAGGTATTGATTAGGGGATGTGCAAAAGATCACAGTATAGACAATATCCGTTATGTGCAGGGATAATACCTTAAGGTGTTGATGTAATGTGCTTGATGATTGATGAGGCCAGGTGCAGAAGAAAAGGCAGGTGCTGGTCCATCATTGGTGGTGATTAGACTAGACTTTTGGTCCTGATACAGACAAACATGTGATAGGACAATTAGTTTAGATCATACAAGTTCTTTATGTTCAAACATGTTAGGTCTGTTGTGTGAGTATAATAAATTGTGAGGATAGATATGAGTATGCAAAAATAAACACAGTATGAATATTATGAAATGTAAATGCAAGGAAATGAAGGGTAAACAACTAGGTGTTATAAGAATTCAATGTACACACACACACACTGTATAACAAACAAATTGAGTACATTCATTATTAAGAATCAGCAGTATGAACATGTATACACTGTGGGTCTGATTTAATCACAGTGGTATAGACAAGTCTTACTTTTCAAAGTGAATGATAGCATGTTACTCACCTAGACGCTCCTCACTGTCTGGACTCTCTGCCGTTGGTGAGACAGGTGGAGGCGGTATTGCATCTGTACTGGCTCAGGTCCTGATAAAGACTGAGGGATGCTGAAATTTTCTGAGAAATGTAAAGACCTAGTGCACTTTCAATCCTGGCTGATCTCCTAACAGTAATGTAAAGTGGTTACAACATGGTGAACTGATCGACGTGTATTCACTCTGTCTACTGGGTCCATACAATCTCAAGTTACAGTTATCAGTTACAAAATG
Organism: Seriola dumerili; assembly: GCF_002260705.1. NCBI lineage: Eukaryota > Metazoa > Chordata > Actinopteri > Carangiformes > Carangidae > Seriola > Seriola dumerili. The sequence continues at coordinate 9,891,988 of NW_019174586.1, forward strand.
AGCTTAAAGTTACTGACGGAAGTTGTTCTTCGTGGGACTGAGCGCAGACTTGACGCGCCACTGACTCACAAAGCGTCTAGCGTCACAAAGTGGCATTACAACACGGGGACAGGTCGGGGCTGGCTGGTGCGCATGCTCATTTCAGCAGATAACTCTGAAATACAACAGATGGAGGTCTTAATCATGACATCACTGTGGCTGCCTCACATACTCATTATAGTGTTAATTCATTATTATTTTTTAACATTTTAAACTAAAGTTCTGGCCACCTCTTATATTGCACCTTTTCAGCACAACCACCAAAGCTGACATTTAAAAGTAAAGCTACATGATCTTTGCCCACATTGCAAATTAACTTGCAGTTTTGACACTTAGATTAAAACAAAGACATTGAGTTTAACTTGACTGATATTGACACATTTGATGCATACAAAACATTTTCATTTGCTTTGACAGTACATAAATCTATGCTTGGATTATAAAATACAATCATGCTTTCCCTTATACTTACATTCAGTTTATGACATACAAACGTTTGTATTTGCCCATTTTGCATTCAGGCCAGTAGATGTTGCACTGTTGACATGAAGCATCAAGATATAAACCCTTTGTGGAACCACTTTCCTGAGAAAGTAAAACCTCTGACGCTGTGGGACTCACATCCAGTACCAGGCAGTTGATTTCTGCAAGCAAAGAAGATACAACAGCCTGGGAAATTTTACTCACTGAGTATTTCACTTACTGACTGGACTGCTCACAGAGCCAGGGTTCAGTTCACTTCAGCCATGTTGGTTTCTCTGTATATCGCAGTCATGGGGCTGTCTTTCCAGTCACCGCTGTTGGCAGTCTTTATGTTACGACCCAGCTATGAGAAAAGGGAAGCAACATAAAACCAGGTGTTATTGTTAAATCAAATTTACTGATTTAATTTATTTCGTAATCAGGAGGGTAAATAAGTAAACAAAAATACAAACAAGGCAAGAGGACAACTGAAGTAGGGCAACAGGAGCCAACAAAGAGCCTAACTATGCGATTTTAACAAACCCAAAAACACAAGAAGCAGCACCCCTGTTCCTAATGTGTCCAACAGTCTTTTTCTAAGGGTGTGATGCGCAATCAGAATTGTAAACCAGCCCAGTCCCCAACAATCACTACCAGCATCTCAAACCAAATCACAAATTAAAAAATTACACACAAATGTTCACAAAGGTGGTACAGAGGCGAGCTGCCTATCATGTCAGCCGCCACTAATGATGTGCTGGCCGGGCTCTTAAACTCTCTTCCTCTGATGCTTAAACGGCTACAGCTGTGGTGAGGGCTGCTGGATCATTGCTGCACCAATAGGAGAAGCCGTGGAGTCGGAGGCTCCTCCTCTCTGCTCCGACAGGGACAAGCAATCCATCAGTTAAGTGTTAAAATGCCCGAGCTTTGTGCAGCAACAGGCTGTAATAACAAGAACAACTGTAGAAAGGATCTTTGCTATGCACGGCCGCCTACACCGGCTACCTGACCGCAGCAGGCTCCTGGATACGCGGTACAAAGTCGCTAACTGGAGGTAAACTTTATATCTTTGTGTTAAAATAATCTTAGTAGCTAATTGCATACATGTCCACATTTGGTAAATATCACATATATGAGGAGAAGCCTTATAAATACTAGCTGAAGTTACTGTGTGTAAGCTAACTGTGTGGTGTAACCGCTTGTATTAAAACCATAGACCGAGGGAAAACATGTTATAACGTGTTTTAAAATGAGTTCTGCAAAGCGAAGGTGACGTCACCGAACTCAGTGTTAACAGTGACAGCGGGTTGTCAATGTCGGTAAGTCACGATCACTAAATGATCCCGTTATTACAGTGAACTGTCGTGTCTGGACGCGCTGTTAAAGAGCAGAGCAGCGGACGTGTGTGTCGTATTTGTTCATATTAAGTTTGGTTCAGTGTTAGTCGGCTAGTTTTCAGCTCTAGTTCATTTGATTATTGATGACAGGAGTCAGAACATCTGTTGGAATGATTCTGTCTCTGTGTCAGAATAAAGAACATCACTGAGCGCTGAGAACCATCATGACATGTGCACCTGCACAATGACACCAAACTGAGTATTATTTTCTATTCTATTGTTATTTAATTTAAAACGGTTCAGCACTGTTTATTACAACAAGCTGAGGGAATAATGTATTTTCAGATATCTGTGATCATTTAATCAGAGTGCTGTTTATTTTGTCTTTTTCTCTATACAATTTGATATTGATATGATTTCTGTTTTTTTCCATCCAGCCAAGGTTTGGATCTTTGGGGACACCTACAACCTCTTGCAGCAATGATGGAGGCCCTGCACCAGCTCCACCTGCAGTGTCCACACATGAAGATCTTCTCTTCCCAAACAGACACAGTGTCTTATATGATAATATAGTATTTTTTAATGTAACACTTGTGGCCATAACATTGTTCAGTCTTATCAGCTATGCTCTTCCTTGTTCCCTACACCCTCACTGTCGTATTACACTCTCTGCCCCATGTCAGACATACAATCACATGACTTTTGGACTTCACTGTAGCTGTAACAAATTGTCAATAGTTTTAAATCATTAGAGTTCATATTTCATAGTCCTCAGCCATTATAGTTAATATCAGTGTGCTGTTCCAACAGCATCACTTATTTAAAGGGGGATTGTTACTGGAGCAAATAAATATGAACAGTCTCACACATTAGGATTCATGATGAATAATTATACCTGTTACTAAAAATTCTGTTGATTCAACTACTTCTTTTTATTAAGCAAACTTACATATGACAGTGAACTTCAGCTTTAACTTCATCCACAACTATTTTTAGATTTTAAAGTTAGTTGATTGTAAATTGTACACAACAGTATTTAATGAATCCATTTATTATTCTTTTATACATGTTTCCAGTGTTTTAAATTGTTTAAATTAATGTAGTTTATAATGTCCAATAAAGTTATTTATGAAGCTCTTGCTTTAACTTTGTTGATGGTTTTTATAGAACAGGTTAGCTTAAATCAACAACATAAATACTAGAAATATTAAAATGTCCAACAACACTGACAATGAAGGATCAAAAAACATGCTGATGTTAATTGGTAAATACTTTCACCTGTGGAGGTGGTGACAGTGCTAGAGTTGATCCATCACTTAATCAGTTTAATATTTATAAATTCTGTTCTTAAAAGTGTTTCTACCATCACCTGTCAACAACAGCAGAAATGAAGTTGCAAGTAAGAAACTGAACCTGCGAATACTGAAGACAGAGAATAATAAACAAACTCATCAACAGTTGGTCTGTCATTTCATCAGAGGAAGCTGAACTGGGAGTGGTTCTCTAGCATCATCATCACAGCACGTTTGAGAACTAAGGATGTCAATGCAGTCTCCCTTCTCCACAACCAGATGACTGGAAACAAATGGGCTGCTCTGTACATGAGATCCTCCTCCTGTTGGCACAGATCACTCAGTTTTCACAGTATGGAAACCTTTCAAATGACAATAAAAGACAAACACTTGAGTTAAGATGCGGTGGATCACAGTTAATCACAAATATCTATCAGCTGTCAGGATAGGTGCATGAATGTCTGCTTCAGTTGAGGACTGGTTTGAGTATTAAATGAATAATCTTCTATATGACAAATATGTGTCTACACATTTTGTATAAGTCACGTTATCTTAACTTGAACTATCAGGACGTCTTGATGGACAATGTATTAACTAACATTAACGCCGCGCATTACACTAACGCAGATCACTTAAACTGGGTCACATGTGGGAGAAACACAAACCAAACGTGGTTAGATTAACGTCGATTAAATTCACCTTTTTATTGGGCTTTGACTGAACACCTCCACAGGCTAACCCAGGTTGACACAGGTTATCAGCCCAGCGGGGCCAGGTACCGTTAGCATAGCAATCGTTATCAGCTAACGCTAGCACTAGCTGGCTAGCTTGGTTAGCAAGGTGCATCTTCACCTGAACTGTGACATTAACAGGGACGCTAATTTTGGCTAGCAAAGAAACAGGCTTAAAACAAAATGTACTTACCGGAAAAAAATGAACCGCCGACTCCTCTGAGTGTCTTTTAGAACAACTGAACGCCGAACGAGACATTTTCAGGTAAGCAATATGTTGGAGCTAATTTTGATGAACTGAAAACACAATTACAAGTCAAATGTCCGAAACATCGCTCTGACCTCATATCCGGATTAACACGCAGGTCCCCCTGTGTGTTAATCAAGCGGTAGCCACACATTATAACCACTCTACTTTAGCGTCTGAAGAACGAAGAAAACAACATTAACTGTGTTCAGATAGAGCAGCAGCAATAAACTACCGGTAACTACCGGAAACTCCAGAGACTAGCGATGAGACACTGACGTCAGCACGTAAACAGTCACTCACTGCTGTTAATGAAAGGTAATGTACTCTGAGTAAACGTGTTACTGCACTACATTTTTAAAAGGGGAAGAGGAGGGGTAAAACATCTTATATGTGGATGATAATAATATATGATAAAAGTATTAAACAACATCTTTAGGCTGCCAGGGAGCCAGTATCAGTTCCCAGGTGAAAACAGCACCAAAAGCAATCAATTCATTCCAGTCAGGCTCTTTGCAGCCTGTGCATACAGCTGATAATTATTAATGTGCACTCAGTTGACAATTTATTAGGAACATCTAGCTAAAATTGATATAGTCTAATACAACAGCCCTGCAATAAATCATCCTTCATGAAAAAGGTGGCCGAGTCTGAGTGAAGGCAAAACATCTATCAAAGTGAAAAGACTCCCTGTCCCTCAGCGTACAGTAGTAATCATTTTAAGAGCTGGTGTGACTTTATAGAGGAAATAGTGGTTAAAAAAGTAGCTTTGATGTTTGTTATTGGGTTTGAATATTCTGCTGCCTTCATCCTTCATCTCCCTCCTCCCTGCCTCTCTCTCTCTCTCTCTCTCTCTCTCTCTCTCTCTCTCTCTCTCTCTCTCTCTCCCTCTCTCATTTAGACTGACACCTGAAGTTTACTGGACTTTTTATATACAGGTGAGCCTGGGAGGTGAACAGGAACAAAAAACAAAGGAGAAAAAAACTTCTAGGCATAAATTTAAGTCAAAAGTGAAGATATAAAAACATAAATTGTCCATTTTTAAATTATGCTTTCAAATATCTGGCCTGTTTGTGAGATTTACTCAGGTCAGTTTTATGAATTTCACCTGAATGATATAAAAAGCTCATTTAACATGTAGTCTGTCATTACATATGAAACTGGATCACATACAGTCGACTGAATAAAGTAAAAGGAAATGTTTAAGTGGATGCAGCTGTGGCCACGTGATATATATTTGACAATCAGACATCATTTTGCCAGATTGTTTGTTTTTGTTTGCAATACTTTTTGACTTTGTGTTGAGGATCTGGACCCAAAAGCACCAGCATGTGGTCATTTATGAAGCAGTTTATGTTTTGGCTCATAACTTTGAGGTGTGCAGACTGATTTTCTTCCTGGATTCCTTTGATAAAGATAAACTTTTTTTAACCTGTCCTCTCACAAATTCCATACAAATCTTCACAAGTCAAAGTAAAAGGCCCCTTACGTCTTTTTGATTGTAATGTGTCTCTTTATGGCCGTTTTGTGTCTAAGATTCAATTTCCAAACTTGGCACACTAGTGTTGGCATTATTGTCCATAATAATTTTGAATCTTTTATTTTCTATTTTCCAATAACTGGTTACCAGATTCTCATCAGATTCACATCAAGTTCAACTGAACCTTAAGAAACGTCATCTTCAGCCAGATGAAACACTTGATGTACCCAGGTGAAATGACTCTCCTGCTGCTTCAGCCTTCAGTACCTTCTGTCTGGCCCACAGATTAAATACCTCCCACCCCTGGTAACCAATGAGAGACTTTTCTCTACCTGTTATGTAACTTTTTTCAAATCTTTATTCTTGTTTGACTCTGAAGAAGATACATTACACGTCAAAACATTGTCATCGTTAGCACTTAATCATTAAACTGCTCAAGTTCTGAAGTGGCCCATCAAACTAACTAATAAGACTGAATGTCTTAAGGATGTCACCCATGAAACTTAATTACATAAAACATATAATATAAAAAATATGATAAAATCCACTTTATAGACTCACATAAACAACCCATAAAATACAGTGTACAGTATTTGACAGCTGGAGAGAATCCAGCCGTCATCGTTAAAACACACATCAGCTGGAAAACTCATCGTAGCAGCTGATTCATTGTGATCAATAAACAGTTCTCTGCGGCAGCCAATCATAGTTTTCTAAGTGGCTCTAGATCTAGATGAAAAAAATCAGCCATGGAAAAATTTCAGCCCGGAAACTGCGCTTTCTAGTTTTGCCCATTTGAGGCCAAATACTTTCTAATTTTTGTTCTCTACAGGATCATTTTTCCTTTTTCTTTCTTCTCTTGTCTTGAGTGTATTACGTGGCGCTGAGACGTGTGTGTGACTTCAGGGGCTTTCACAGTGTGGTATAGTGTTGCTATAAACCTGAACTGTCTGTAAGTGTGTGGTGTCATCACAGTGATCGTGTGGTCTGTCATATTTCGACGTGGCTCAACCTGCAGAAGAATAATTCAGCAGTAAATGAAAAAAAAAAGTATAATTGCAGCTCTTCACCTCTGTAAAAGATGTAAACTCAAATACAGAGCGACAACAGCCACATTTACAGAGAGAGAGAGAGAGAGAGGGTGGGTGAGAGATAGAGAGGAGGGGAGAGGGGTGAGGAAGAAAAAAAAGGGTGTGAGAAGGAAGGGGAGAAATAAAAGGAGGAGAGAGGGAGGCTGGGTGAAGGAGAGAATAAATGATGTAGGAGGAGGAAAGAGAGAGTCTCACGGTTTAATGACCTCACCTCCTCCCTCCTCTCCTGCTCTCCATCCTGGACTGTGGCTTCCAGGCAGAATGGAAAACGCCACGTTACATAGCAGCTTTTTTTCCCCCCTCCTCCATCTCTTCCTCCCTCCCTCCCTTCTTCTCAACCAGCTGTTCTTCACATGTTCCCACGACTCTGCTGACAGTGGGTATATCAGCAGAAGACAGTGCCTCAGGGCTTAATGACGTGTCCTATTGACTAGAGTCAGAAAACCTGACTTAGTATCCTGAAGGGAAAAGGAAAGTCCCACTAGAGTCACTCAGTCTCTTTCCGTCTCTCTCCTCGGGTGAACTCAATAGTCACTGCAACATAACATCATACCATTGTATTTAGTTATTAAACATCAGGAGGATCTTTAATATACCTGCTGTTTTATTGCAGTCTCTATATATATCCTAAAACACAATTTATATGCTTCATTGTCTTTTCATTCTTATTTCTTCATATCTTAAGATCTTTCATTCATGATCTGAAGTCTGATGTCTTCTTCACTGCTGCTTCAAGCCTCTTCCCTTTCAGGGATCAATAGAGTTTTTTTAATCTTGTCTTGTTTCTCTGGGGATGCATGCTTTCTCTTTATCAATAATGCGATAAACTCAATCACAGATAATTGAATCCATGGTAGGTTGCTGCCCAATATAACCAGTCTGTTGAACACTGACTGACCAACTCCACTGAAGCGGTTTGGCATTTGACTGCCTTGCTCAAGAGCATCCTGACGATATAGTTCTGAGGGAGGTTAGTGCGTCTCGTCCAAGTTTAAATTTTTTATTTCTAAATTTTGATACAAATGAACTTAAGTTACTTTCAGTATCAGTACAGTGAGGTTTCTCTGCAGGGTAGCAGGGCCTATTTTTAGCAGTGCTGCTCCAGGAAAAGCCTCCTAGATGTCTGCATTTACTTTGGTGGGTACAAAACTAAAGTGCAATCCAAAAATCTGAGACAACTTTCCCATTCAGTTGAGTAAGAAAACGGTCTCAACCAACCTAACCTTTTTAGCATTTTTACCGTTTGCTGGTTTTACTGTTACTTTTCTTACATCCCATTTCACATTAATACACCTAATAAAAACATTAAAATTATAGAGTCAAGAAAATGCTAAAAACTACACAAACACCAGTCCTAAAGGAGAGAGAGTTTGACTACACTAACTTACTCAACATCCATCTTTCCAGTCTTCCCTCCCAGTGTAGAGAAATGTACTTCTCCCCACTTTGCTCTTTAGGTTGGGTTTTCAGGTTAAAAAGCCTTCATATTCAGGCCACAACAAACTGAAAATACCTGGTAAAATAATTTGCACATAAACCTTGAAACTTCTACTAAACCTTAATGAGTTTTAACTGTTGCACTCTACCTTCAACAGGGAGCCAATTCAACTTATTAAAATGCTTTGGGCTAATGTGTGTTCGAAGGCTGAGATTAAGGATGACCCTCATTAGTTTGTTCTGAGCTTTAGAGTTATTATTATATTTATCCAGATTTAAACAACAAACCCTTCTGCTGTTTTTGCTGCTGCCTGTTTCTTTTTTCAGTTCGTGACTACACCCAAAAGAAGATGTCACGGTGCTTTGACCGAACCCAGGAGTGCACTTGTACATCTCTGCAGGAAGGAGAGAAGTTAAACCAAAGACAAGCTTTCCAGCTGCTGTTAAGTTGCTCTTTAAAGTGTGTTGGATTTTTCCTCCGAATGATGGATTTTTCCCTTTCCCCTGAAATAGTCACACATCATTTTAGAGTGCAACTCTTGGAATCCTCTCAGTGTGAATAATTTGTGAACAGCTGTGGATTTTAAACTTGGTCGGGGTCCTCTGAGCACAGTTCAGTCTGATCACTGGAACTCTTACTCTGTATGAGACACATCCAGAAAATCACAGCCACGTCAATGGTTAAGTGTTTCTGCACTTATATATAAAAGCTTCCAGTCGTGGTACTATAAATCATTATGAACTGAACCTGAGCTTGTAATATCCATGTAGCAGACTGAGGAAATGCAGTTTGTCTAACCAATAAATTATTTATGGGATATATAGGTTTGTCTATGGAGAGCAATACACAAACACACACACACACACACACACACACACACAGAGCAGCTAAACTTTTCATCAGTGAAAATGAGATCGAGCCCTGATGCTCTCCACTTGGCTTGGATCTGACCTCCACTGTATGACATTTCTCCAGACACTTAAAAGTATATTTCTCATTAACACCAATGACATTTAGATATTTTGGAGTTAGCCACCTCTTTCATAACAAAGACTGTGTCAATAATTTATAAGAGGAGATGAAATTGGCATCTAGTGCCACAATCAGATATTTGTACTTGGTCGATAACTGAGGCCGTTGCAGCCAGTCAACCTGAAGTCTGATGAGCCTGTTTTTTCACTGGCTGACTTTAGGGTTTGTGAAATGTCTCACTGCTTTTTTTGTGTGTGTGCGTATTTGTATTGTTTCATGTCAAACATTTCAAATGTTTTGTCAAGAGATAAATGCTTGAAAGGGAAATTCACTTGAAATAGAGAGGAACGAGAACACGTCACTCCATCTAAAAGCATTAATTGTTTGTTTTCTATAGATTAAATAAAGAGATGTATCGTGTTAATTAGTGAGCATTAGAGGTGCTTCAGATTTTTGGAACACCAAACAGAGCCAAGCTGTCTGTTTCCCCTTTCCTCCACTCTTTATGCTAAGCTAAGCTAATTTCCTCAGGTGGCACAGTGGTGCAGTGGTGAGGTTCTGAGATTGAACCTACCTGCCGGCCAACTGGAGCCTTTCTGTGTTGAGTTTGCAATGTTCTCCTCGTGCCTGTGTGGGTTTCCTCCGGGTGCTCTGGCTTCCTCCCACAGTCCATACACATGCAGGTTAATTGGCGATTCTAGATTGCCAAAGCTCCGCTAGACTGCATCATGTCACTCAGTCCCCGCTGAGGGTGAAATATGACATTCATTAGAAAAATAAGCCCGGCCATTAGGTTCCACTTTGGAACCAGAAAAGGCATAAACAAAAGCTGCAGACACGGGTGACAAATTGCCTCCTTTAGCTTTAGCAGATCTTATCTGAAAAAACGAGATCTCATCTTCTCGCTTGTTTTATCAACTATCAGACTCGTTCCCCTGAAGTCGGCCTCTCTGCCACCGGCCTGCAAAAACAAGACAAACACAATCAGAGCAACTCTGGGGAATTTCAGGGCAGATCCGGCATGATATTAAAGGTCATCTCATTTTGCTCTGATTAATTCACTCCCTTGTCTTTTAGAATCTCGCAGGGCAATAAATCTTTTCGTCCTGCTTTCCTGCCACAGATGCAGTTTTAATCAATCTTCCCTCACATGAGTATAATGGTTGAACGTATCGGAATTGCTTCCTCCCTCTTGGAAAATGTTAATTTGATATAGCACATCACCCTTCTCCTTTCCCAAAGTGAAACGGAATTAGTTTAAGTCCAAACACGGAGCATATGTGTGGAGGAAATCCCTCTCGTAGCACCAGTGCAATCAGTCCTGGCTGTAAGTTCACTACCTCCACTCCATTACACTTGATGATAGACTCCTAATATCCATCCTTTCGAGAGGCTCCTCATGATGAAAGCGTACATTTCACCGTGCAATTTACACAGAGGAGTTGATAAGTAGTTCCTTTGCACAAAAATCAATAGTTTGTGGTAAATTATGGTGCATTTGATACTGTTCATCTTTATGGCTGTGTGAGAAAAATCCCTAGATGCAACTCTTTTTTTAGCTGTCTGTTGTGTAGTGAACCCACTCAGCACTACGTGGAGGTTTCTCAAGACGTCTAAATTTTCTACTGTCAAATTGTACATTTAGAGAGTATTTATCTATTCATCTGCTTTTGTTCCCGCATTGGGTGTCGCCATTTATTATAGTTGATATCTGTCCCTTTTTCATTTCTCTGAGGGTTTTTCTGAAAAATCTATCCCAGATTTTACGGCTTACTGCATGAACAGGGCTGAGGGATATATGAGCAGTGTTATCACATATTATATATTGAATTCTGCAAGGTTTTACTTCTTGTAATTGTCCTTTTGACACAGACTGTCTTGCAGGAAGCTTTACATATATTGAGACTTATTTTGTTCTTTAAGCTCTGATGAAATGTCAGTTTATTGAATAAAATCTGTGTTGCATAACTGTCTGAGTGCTCCTGCCTCCTCCTACAAGTATTTTGCTTGTTTGCTGCATGCTGACGTTTTGTTTTTGGCCTTTTAAAACTTAAAATACAAGTGATTCGGTCCAAGTTTTACATTTACAATATCGTCAACAGAGCTTTAAAACTGAGCCAAATGTAATAAGTTGGTAAATAAAGAACTGTAGTAATTTGACAGTGAAACTAAATAAAAGATAGAAGGAAACAATTCTTTACCCCAAGACATGTTTCCTATCATTTGAAATTTTTGTCAGATTGATTCAGGATTTTGTTATTATCAGTTATTTTCATTATAACGAATAAGGTATGCTAACTACTCCATGAAATACATCCTATGTGGATCCAAAATAAATGTGACATGTATCAATACTTTAATATATTGTTGAAAATTATGGAAACCTTTATTTCCATGTTTTCCCTGCTTTTACTTTCAAAACAAATCAATATATGGGAGAGTCCTGGTAGGTGAATGGCTTATTATTGCAAAAAAAAAACTGGTGTGAACCAAAACAATTGTTGGCTGGACAGCTAAACAGTGAGCTGAAATTCACTATAAAGTTAAGTCAAGGGAAGCTGTAGATACAGGTGATAGCTGTCTACAGGTTCATCACCATGAATGACCTCTTTCATATTATAACATTGCTTTCACATTGTCATTTTATTCATATTTATTCATTGTCATTACATACCAATATGTTTTTCCATAAGGGCAAATATGGATTTCTGTTAAGATCTTTATTTCCTAAGACCAAGGCTTAATGGTTCTACTGTATTTGCCTTGAATTTAGTCATTAGATTTTCAGACATCTCGCTGGCAGAAAGACTATGGTTGAAAAATATAAAGTTCTTCCATTTTAAATCTTACACGTAATTTTGACCCTTGGGAAGATTTCCACTGACACTTGCAGGAAAAGAGGTTTCAGAGAACATCAATCCATTATCAGACACTCTTAATGGGAGTGTTTTTCTGGTGCTCTGGTGTATCCATTAGGCCATCACAAGCTGTGTGTGTGTGTGTGTGTGTGTGTGTGTGGGCTCGTTTTACTGAATTCCTGGGGACCCAATACTGGGAGGCTACTATGTGAGGACGTAGCTCGAACCCACAAATTTAAAGGGCTGTTTGTGCATCAAGACGTGGTTTTAGGGTTAGAAATGGGTTTAGTGTGAAGTTAAGGCAAGGGTTGGGGTTAGTCACCTAGGAATGCATGATCTCAATGATAGGTCCCCACAAATATAGCAAAACAAAGAGTTGTGTCTGTGTATGTGCTTAAAGTCCTCACAGGTAAACAACCCTTGTCAGAGAGAGAGGTGTTGTGATGCTTCCTCATCCTCTCTGTAGCGACTCGTCCCCCGAGGATCACCAGTCAGCCTCGGCTTCCTCTAGCTTCCCCCACGTCCTGTGTCCTCTCATCCTGTATGACAATAAAATAACGGCTCTTGAATAGCTCATTGATAGTGTAATCAGATGTTGCCTCGGGATGTTGCACACATGGTTGGTCTCTGGTGGCCATGTTAGAGCGGCAGATAAGTGAATACATCCCTCTCAAAATAGTTGCCTGGATGCAGATTGTTCCCCCTGCTGAAGTGCCACTTTATCTTGTAGCGGGGTGAAGAGTCATGCCATGAAATTCACTCGGCTTTTACTGAGATTTGATGAATTTTGTTTTCATGGCAATTTAAAATACTTGATCTTTATGCTGCGATTGTGCGATTTCACAGTGAAGAATGAGTCTGAGTTTGAAAGAGGTTATGAGTTCACAGCTGTCGTGTTGATTAAAAGTGCCACGTCAATTTCTGCTTTCAGAGATACAAGGAATAAAGAATTTCACAGTGAAACATGGTTCCATTCAGACTTCATTAAAGTCAAGGCCAAAGGAAAGCTTTGACTGGTTTAGTCCAATTTAGTTTTTTTTCAGGTTGGTGCTTTATTTTCAGGTTCAAAAAAGTATCTTTAATTTCTTTTAATTTTTTTTTTTTTTTAGAGAAGTTCACTTCTTTATATGAATATCTGAGTTTACCTAATCAAATGAAAATTGCAACAAAGGATATCTGTGGAGCTACATTTCATTTAGCTAACATGCAGTTGTTGAGCTTTTAGCTTCAAAATCCTAAAAAGTCCTTCAAGTACTTATGTGAAAGCTTTTACTCCCTTTAATATACAACAACATGACTACAATTAATCTGCAAACAGTCAAAGGTTGTTATTCAACCTGACTAAATCTATCAATATATGATTTAATCATTTTTTCTGATGCGTACAGGTCAGTTGTCTGTAGATCTTCATCAAATAGATCGTTGTAGCTCGTTTCAATTCTTTCTTTAACGATAATGAGAAAATTACACCTTCTTTTAGTGATCAAGAGGTGATAAATTCATTCCATTTCATGTGGCTGTTTCACAATAAAAGCCACTCCATTGTTAGCCAGTTGAATATTTTTACTACAGACCAGTAGCAGAAGGAAATGTTTGGTTAGCATTAACTAACTAAACACAGCTTTGGTTCGACTGCAGGAGAGCAAACAGTGAAGTGTCAATGAGATAAAATTACAAACTAAGACTGGATTACATGCATGTGTTGTCCCCTGTGAATCACCTGTGTCTGAATAGATCATTTTTTGAATCCTACATGAGAATGACAGACCCCACCACTTACAATGAGGACTACTAAGCAGAAGGGTAGGCTGATCCCTGAATGTAAATACAATTACAATTACACATTGGTTTGAAACAACACAAATCTTCAGGACTACTTTTTAAGAGTAACTTAACATCAAAAATCTTATTTGCAAACTGCTTATGGTTGAAGTTCCCTCGAGGAATGCTCTCTGTCATCACTGTTGGGTGTGGTTGGTACAACAGGCTTTAAACCTTCCACTAGAGGTCAGTTTGGTCACTCTAATCACATGCAGCTCCCAAGACCAGTTTTGCATGTATGCCTTAGACCTGTTTTTGTAGTGAAATCATTGTGGTCTTTGTTTACTTAATAACTCCTTTTAAAAAAAATCTATCAGTCATAAAGTGTTGTCCAGACCTTGGTGAAATGATTGTGAGTATGTTCAGTACATCATCCCTTCCACTCTTAGGTGTAGTTGCTGCAAACAACAGGAAAATATACAGCTTCTGTTTGAAATTTTCATGATTATTACCTTGTGATAGTTCCTGGTTCAACTTTGTGCATGAGATAAAACGTGCATGATTGTGGCTGTTGCTGCTCTGATGGATCACAGGAGCAGGCAGCCATCAGGCAGCAGCTCTCTGAGTGAATGCTGGACACTCAGTGCCTGACCGGTGAAAGATGAGGAGTCAAGATGTCTCGGTCCACTCTCAAAGGTTGTGAGTGCACTTTCATGTTCAAACCACGGAGCTGCTCAAGTGTTGCCGGGAAGGTCTGTGTTTCCAAGCAACTGAGGGGAGCCGACCATGTGTAGTAGTAAGAAATCAAGCCACTTGTCCCAATTTAACTAGGCTACAGATGAATTAAACATGAATATCTTTCTTTAGTTAGGAGTCCGCAGAGAGGTTCACTCCCTCTTGTCAATGAGACATTTATCACAGACTCATATTGCTGCTATTGTAAAGGGGCTGCTGTGATTGTGATGCTTTGATACTGTCAGAAGAATCACTTCTATTCTACAATCAGGGAGGGAAACAAATTTCACTATCTACAATACAAGTTTTTTGTGTTTCTGTTTTTCATTGTATATGTAACTGCAAAGCCACCAGGAGCTGAATCCAGATATTGCTCTCCTGTCAGTCATGTGGGTGGGCTGTTGGCTGGTGTGTGTTTGTTTTGTGCACCTGAAAAAGAAGTGAAAGAATCATTCATCTCTTCTGTTTAGTGCAGATAATGTTTTAGTTTAAGTTTAAACGATGGCGCAGAAACACACGGTAGCTTATCAGTTAAGACGTATCCGTGCATATGAAAAAACTGGCCCCGACACATTTACAAACTCTAACATGTTGTATTTTATAAATATATCATCAAAAAGTCATTAAACTAGATCAGTGGCCTCACTATAAAACGAGAAAAACAAACTGCTCCAACTGATGAGAATGTGAAAACAGCAGATGAATCTTGGAAACTCATCATCCTCTGCGGTCGGTGGATGAAAAGGTCAGCCTCTCGACCCGGTGACAAAGACCTCAGTCCATCGTCTGGAGCTACAGTTGTGGCTCCATTGAGACAGATAGATGTGTAACCTTTATATCAAGGTGGCGCAGGATGACGAATGGGAGTGTGGGGAAGATGGAGCGATCAGCGTTATCAGTGTTGTCAGCCCAATCTCCCCCATCAGCGATCTAGGGAGGCAGTCGGCCACCGTTAGTGTGTAATTTCCAGTCCTGACCATGGGACTGCAAGACAATTATTTAGCCCCAAGGCCTCTTGGGAGGACTGGGGATTTGTTCTTTGCCATATGAACCCCAAACTCTTCAATCATTTTATATAACACTGTGGTGAGAATTGATGTTGTTTGGTCTCTGTTCAATTTACCTGACTCCATTTCCACTTCATTTAGTCTGGCGCTGACGATAACTTTCCATAAAACAAAGACAACGATTTTACACTTTTGCAGTGCACTTTTCACCTGTTTTGAGATAAAAAACATCTTGAAATGAGGTGGCTCACTCTCACTTGTTAAGGCCACAAATTTAAAAAGCCAAAATCACATAAAACAACTTCCTTCTTCTTTTGTGTGACATGTTTTTGTTAGTTTCTTTGTCTCACCCACAGTTTGTGCCTTTTTCTTTTTCTTTTCCTTACAGTTTTTATTCCTTTCATGTGCAAATAAACCTGAAAAATTCAAAAGCCTTGCCTCTCTACTTGCTTGCTAGTTGCATGATGAAATTTTTCATCCTTTACTGAATTCACATTTCAACCAGAAACAATATATTTTTACACATTTCAAATTAAAATAAAGAGGAAGATCAGGCCTGGATATAAATCAATGTCACCACAGCGGTATAGTTACATTATACTGCCAGATAAGTCTTGTACCTCTGTTGACCCCCACCACCACCACCACCACACACACACACACACACACACACACACACACACACACTCTGTCATTCTGTCACCACAGCTCTGTCTCATCTCCCTGTTGTGATGGATGGGCAGAACACGAACCTGGGTTCTCCCTGCCAACCTGAATCCATTCAGTGTTCAGAGACTGCAGATCACACACACACACACACTGACGTCATCTCTGTTGCTGTTTGAGAATTTATCTCCTTTCCTCCAAAACCAAGATATTCTTCAGTTTTTTTTAAGTAATTAATTTTTTTTCCCGAGCTTGTTTTGCCCGTGGAGATTTGCGAGCAGCCAACGTATGGGCAGTCGTCCTCCAGCATGAAAAAAAATAAAAAATTGTCACACAGACACACACAGACACACACACACACACAGACACACACACACACACACACACACACACACACACAAACACACACACACACACACACACACACACACACACACAAACACACACACACACACACAAAAGCAGTGTGAGCTTGCATCTCGTGTCAAATAGCTCACACACTGTCGCCGCTCTCCGTGGTATTTCTCAGTGTCACCACAAGCCAGCTACCGCAGTGTCAGGTGGGTGGAACAAATGTCAGGTTTTTATAACCTTTATTTATTCTGGAAAAGGTGATTCATCACCAATAACATGTTGCAGCACATTCACAATCGGGAGCTGTCAAGTTTAAATGCAACCTCTGGAGCAAATGGAGGTTTGTGGCTTGATAGAGAACCCTCCACAAGTGACCTGTGACTGATTTTCTACATTCAGATATGTCCTACTTGTTCAGGATTTGAACCCATCAAGCCAGCCCTACACTTTTATTATGTTCCATTATGTTATGTTTTATTATGTTCTGTTCCACAGCATCATTTACCTGCTCTTCCCTCCACAGAGAGGGCAGCTGTGATGGTAATGTTAAGGTAATGTTAGGACCCAGACGCAGACACAGGATTCAGTGGGATGTGGGATTGTTGGGAAGATATTTATTAGGTAAATAACTGAATGGTGTTGAAGGTTGGTGAAGGAGGCGAAGGTGGAGGAAGGCTGACTGTTTGAGGAGGAGGTGAGATGGAAATCACCGATGCATATTAAATTAAAATTTAAAAAATTATGTGAAAATGGTAAATGGACTGCATCTATATAGCACTTTTCTAGTTTTAGCGACCGCTCAACTCAAAGTGCTTCACAGGTCACTTTCACCCATTCACGCATGCACATAGCGCTTCTCTATCATATACACACTAACACACACATGGTACATTCTCAGAAGAAATTTGGGGTTCAATATCTTTCCCTAGGACACTTCGACATGCGAACTGGAGGAGCTGGAGATTGAACCAGTGACTTTCCAGTTAATGGACGACCAGGTCTACCTCCTGAGCCATTGCTGAAAATGAGCTAGATGAAGAGGACATGGTGATATGCATATTTGGTGACATCATGGTGGCAACTAATTCATAACCTTTTTCATACCTTTGCCTTTTGATCTGTTGTTAGTTTATGTGTGATTTGTGATGATCATTTCAGGTTCAGTCGTCCCTGGTGTGTTCTCGCCTTTCACCGACACCTGCAGCCTGTTGCACTGAACATAAGTTTAATTGTAAGTTCGAGTGTAGAGTCAAACACTAACTGAGTGCTTGTTAACGAGTCACTAAGCTCTCCACTTGTGGTACTCATACTTACACTATAATTTAATTAAACTGGCTGTTACGGAAACGTTTTTGCAGAGTGATGTTTCATCATTCAGATAATATGAAATAAATAAATTGCATATTAATTAGTGATGGAGGCCTGCAATGAACAGTTTTACTAAAAAAGAGAATGTAATGTATGCTATCAGGTATGAACTAGAGTGTGTGTAAACATTACATCCCAAATTAAATGTTTTGATGATGTTTGAATTGAAAAGGAGGAAATATAACCTCTGCAGCAAACAGATATTTAAGGGGCTATTTGTAAATTTTCACTGCCGCTGAACGTGATTTCTTGTCGGGAGCAGGTGGTGGTGTTTGACAAGATCTTTGGCAATCGTCGCATTTACAAGACAACAGACTATAATACCCCCGTCTTTCTTCAGGGTAGACTGGAGTGAGTCGCTATCGGAAAGTGACGAGATGGGCTGGGGCTAGCTGGTTAGCATGCTAACTTCAGTAGAAGAAGAGCTGTTGGTGAGTTAAGTAATGAAGTTTGATGCTTAAGTCACAACGTTTCTTCTAGACTGGTAAGTAAATAGCTGCTAATGTTAGCTATGTAGCAATAGCAAAACTTACAAATAGCTCCTTTAAAAAATGCATAGGCTATTGCATGTTTGCATTCAATTGAAGTGTAAATATGACCATAAATAATGACAACAACAAAATGTACATGTTTGAGGAAAGATTCTGCCAAAGTCAACAGTGACAAATTTATGTTACAAGCAACCAGGTAGTGACATCATCCTCTGAAGTAAATGCAACATTAAATCACACCTGTGCCCTTTTCTAAACCTTAACTGTTTTGTCCTTGTGCAATATTTTTGAATCCACACCATTTGTTACTGAGACTTTACTGGTAATCATGTGCAAAAGTTGAAAACAGTGAAGATGTGAAAAACACTCCGGCGCCCCTGCAGTTGTACCATTTAAAAAATACACTGTGACAGCTGATACCTGATCTGAGGACACAAACATAATTGGACTAAAAGCAACACACCGACTAAACCTGATTCTTACTGAGATCCGCAAACATTGTCTCATTTTTTGCTATGAGAATAATTTCAAATAATCATGTGACAATGCTACACATAGTGGCTCTAAAGTGACGCCAGGCTTTGGTTAAAGAAAACAAACTTTCAAGTAAAACTTTACTGACAAAAAGTGTTAGCATGAGTCAGGAATTTAACTTGAGGTTGCCAGGAGTTGACAGTCGTCACCTGCTCCAAACAACCCCCATCACCTCTCTCTACACACAGAGAGGTGATGGTGTCAAGCTGCTTCACATTTTAAAGCCTCATATTGTCCATGTAACCTGAGGTCTGTCGCACATTTCCTGCCACAGACGTCAGGCTCATTTCACAAAGTTTCCTCACAGCACGTTGAGACACACAATGAATGTCTTACCCTCTAGCATTGTAAAGTCAGATCTCAATTAGTTCAATAAGACTGAGTCATAACTTACCATTACCATTTAACATATACACACTGATGTCATTCCCTCGGCTCTCGAGGATATTTTCCTGTTCGCACAATGACTCAGCGATTGCGTGCTGTATAAAAATCTCAGTAATGATGAGAAATGACATGAAATGAATGACACAGCATGTCACAAATGGCTCATTCCTGTTATTGGTACAACAGCCTGTGATTTATCTAACAGCCAGTAATTTCTCCCTGATAGCGAGCCTGGGTTGAGAGAACAGGCAGGACCTGTGATTGGCCTATTTATAGTGTGTGTGTGTGTGTGTGTGTGTGTGTGTGTGTGTGTGTGTGTGTGTGTGTGTGTGCGCGTGTGTATGTGTGTGTGTGTGTTTGTAATGAGAGTCAGTCCGTTAGCAGCCTGAGTTGTTTTAGCTCGGTCACTCTCTGCCGCCATTAGTGGAAATGTCAACACTGAGGTAAAGGCCCTGAATAATTTACTATACTACTATAGACACAGATTGTTTTCAGTCATTCCATCAGCCCTGCTTTACATTTTCACAGACAGAAAATGTTGCAGTGCACAGTATGGCCGACAACAGCCCTCTTTAATGTCCTCTCTCCATGTTATAGGCAGCTCAGTTGGCTAAATTGGCTTTCAGGGTTGAGTGGAAACATGTCATTCATCTCGGTGAGCGGTCGCACATCTCATCTCTAATTAGATGTCTTGGAGAGATGAGAGTGATGCAGTCAGCTGTTACTGCTGTGACCGCAGTTCATCAAAGCTTGCAGCCAATCCAAGATGGCATTTTGTCTACGACACAGCCTCTGGTGTTTGGTCCTGAAGCAAATTTTTGTCAGGATCTGTGGGTTTTTTTTTTTTTGCAGATATTTGTGTTTGCTTTGGAATTTGTTAATTGAAAGTGCAGTCAGCTCCACTGATATTTAAAATTATTTATGGCTGGCAATAATCCTGGTTCACCTAGGTTTGGACAAGATGTGGCAGTGCTTATACTATGTAAATAATTTGATATGATACCAGAATGAGAGGAATGGTGAACAGTAGAAAAAGAAGAACAAGAAGAAGAAGAAGAAAAGGTGAGAGAAAAAGAGACAAAGAAGAACATAGAGAAGAAATAAGAAGAAGGAATTTTTAAATTTATGGATAATAATCCATCTCTCCATATCACACAAAATCTATGAACAGGTTATGAACAACCTACAAACATTAAAGGAGCTATTTGTAAGTTTTGCTATTGCTACATAGCCAACATTAGCATTAGCAGTAATGGAATGATGGCTGAAGCCTGATAAGTACATGGCTATTTAATATTAATGTTGGCTATGTAGCAATAGCAAATAGCTCCTTTTAGTGATGCTTATAACAAGAATATTGTGCTGTTTGTTGCACAGATGCAACACAATCTTTTTGTAAAGAGCTAAAATATCAATATTCAGAATAATAATACTGCTTTGTCATTTGCTTAATTTTTCTCTGCCTTGATAACATGTGATGCTATGGTTAACATACAGGTGAGTATTTGGTGACAGACACTGCCATGAAACACAGAATTTACAAATCCTACTATCCCACCAGTTCTGACAGACACGCAAGGGTCGACATTATCCTACAAGATTTGATTTGATTTTTTGTCTGTGGATCTTGCAACTTCTTCTATTTTACCTATTTGTAAAACAGGTTTTTGCTTTCGATTACAATAAATGAAGGTATATATTATGGCTCAAGTCACTGCCAAGATTGTAAGCAATAAATCAGCTGATGATGTAATGATGAAAGGATTACTCAATAGATGGATGGGTCAGTAAATTAGTAAATTAATAATAATAACTGAATGCATGAATTAATTAAATTTTCACCAAAGAGCACAAACGAGCAAGATACTGATTCAGATCCTGTCTAGAAAAAAAAGCTTCTTTTGTGATTTAGTAGATATAATTACTTCTTTCTGACATCATGTTTCACCAGAGACTGAAAAAAACAATCACATCCGTTCAGAAGGCTGGTCGATAATGAAGAAATTAAACCCCAGAGGTGGAAGCCAATATCCTCCATGAGTCGGTCAGTAATTAATTTGGTTTTGCCTTCAGACCCCGTGTGAACCTGTTAACATGGAGCAGTTTAATCAGTTTAAAGCAGATTTTCTGTGATGTCTTGAGGTTTGCAGCAGGAAGGTTGAACTTTTAGCTTTTTAGTATCTTTTACAGCAGAAGTGAAAAGTCATGCTCTGCTACAAATAAACAAGAAACTGTCACAATATTGACCAGTAAACGTTCTAATGAGAGCAGAGAACAATCAGAAATGTTTGGTGCTGATGTGCTACTGCAATAATTAAATTGTTTGTTATTTGTTTTTTTTATCTCTTATATGAAATGTCTTGTAACGTCAACTTCTCACAATAAAGTCTGTGTTCCAACAATCGAATGTAGCAGTGGATGAGCTGAATATATCAACAGCTATAGCCAGTAAATGTTAAGTCAGTGATATTGATCAAACATCCAATCAGCTCCTCATAGGTATATCGCAGTCATTCTGAGCGACAGTATGGCCCAATAAAAGCTGATTTATGAGGCTTTTACAGTAGGAGGACAAATTGAAACAAAGCAGGGTTGTAGTCAAACACACATATATTATTTTTGTCACTTTTGAGGACATTGTATTAACTGGAGGCTTACCCTAACCTTACCCTGAGCCGCACTGTAACATAAACCAAGATGTCTCAACCCTAAAATAAATTGTCCCCAGATGGAACGTGTCCCTACAATGAGAGAAGAAATGGTGGTGTCCACATTGTGATGAATACCAAGTTTACAGTACATACACACCAACACTAACCCACTGCAGATACACATGCATGCATGCAAGCCATGAATATGTAACTCTGTATCTCACAAATTAAATTCATATAAAACTCATTTGCGTATGTTAATACATTGTGGAGAGGAAATGTAATGCTGCACAGATTGTGTTAGCTGGCAACCATTTGTTCCAGTGCAAAAAACTTGACAATAAAAACACACTACTTCAACTTAAGAGGCCAAACTTGTCTCACTCTTCAAGTCAGCGCCTTCTTTTTCTGTATTAATCTTTTAGTATACCTTAAAATTAGTAAAAACGACCATACTTTAGTTGCCAGGAAAATATATGTAGAAATAAGCAAATGAAAAACAGCATTATGTTTCCATCAAAAAATACAAGCCAATGTACTTTAGTTGTATAATGAGCATCATTTGTAGATGTGGTTGAAATCCTGGCACACATACAGTATATTCTTGTACAAGTGCGCACACACATATGTCCATATAGTCAAACAAACACACATACAAGGGTGCAAACATATGTACTTGTAGTTGATGGAACAGACTCTTCTTTTTGTTGTTCTATGTCTTCTTCTCTGACTCACTGACCCTCTGATGATTGTCACACATGGAGTATTTAGGCTACCCTCATGAAATAATGTTTTATCCCTAACCTTAACCATTAAAACTACATGCTCAACCTCAACCCTTACCACAATTCTAAAACTCACAAAGATAGATTTACAAGAAATACACACACAGTTTCTCTCTTGTTCTTTGTCCCATTTGGCCTTTTTATTCTCTCTCTCCACACAAACATGACAACGTATAGATGGGACGTGAAAATCACAGCAGAGCCGCAGCATGCGTTTGTTTGTGACTAAAGAGGGTGTCGGGCAATCACATCCGCCGTGACTACAGCAAATGAGGCTTTTGAAAACACTTTGTCCGTGACTATATCTTCTGTTACTCACCGTCCGACGCATCGCCATCAAATGTCGAGAGGCCAGGAAAGAAGTGTGGAAGCTAAAATCTCATTAGGAGGTGACTAGTATATATGTGGCAGAGATGATAAGCGCTGACATGAAAGCCTTCTGGAAACGTTTCTAAAGCTTGTTAGAGCTCTCTGACTTTGAGCCAACTTTCTGTGGAAGGGCTTTGAATTAAACAAGACTGGTTGTTTGCCTTGAGAGTGGATCCCTGTCAGCTGCTGCCAAAGTCTCGGGTCCTCCCATCATCACTATTTGCTTCCGACAACAGCAGAGTGTCCGTCACACACGGGGAGCAACAGACGTAGCGTCCACTGAGGCGTGGAGGCCTGCAGGCTGTTATGCGTTTGTGACAACAAGGCTTCCTTCAAAGACAGCTTCTCCGACATGGCCTCGTACAGCGTGTTGCAAAGAAGAAGAGCACAGTGCGTGGCTGCAGTTTGTTTGAAACCGCAGCGTCCACTGGGGTAGGAAGCCTCAAGGCTGCTGGGATACTGTGACAGTGGGGCTGCCTTCATATTTCATATTTTTTTCCAGCCAGGCTTGACATGTACCATATACACAGAAAAAAACACTGGATGTGGAATAGTTTTGCAATTTGTTTCTACACAAAGAAACAAGTTGCAGAAGGAATTTTGAATTTGAGGCAGCCAAGCGGGCTAGTATTGTTTTCACCTTGTGGTTGTGTGTGTGTGTGTGTGTCTGTGTGTGTTATCATGGCACCGACGGCTGTGCAACAACCACAGAGTGGTTTTCTTTGAAGTTATTTTTGGCCATTTGTGGCTTTATTATGATATGGACAGTGAGAGCGAGACAGGAAAGTCAGGGAGGAGAGAGAGAGAGAGACAGAGAGGGGATGACGTGCAGCAAAGGGCCTAAGTCGGATTCGTGTAGCAAGATGCAGTCACAAGACTTTACAGGTGTGTAGTTGACATCAAAATTACAGCTAATCTGACTCAAAGCATATTTTCTGTGCTCAAGGAGGAGATCCTACACAAAGAAGGAATATATATGCAACAGTTCCATATTTCACGGCATTGTTGCATAATAGGAACTAATTATTTGACCTTGTGTCGATTTAAACTCAGCCACAATGTCCCACTTCTCTCTCCAAGAGTGTTTCAGGAAGCCAGTGACATGTTCTGGTCACTGATGAAAGAAAATCTTGCAGCTCAAAAATGGTAATTTGGTAATAAAAGACTATTTGTTCATATTTATTGTTGCAGTGGATTGTGGGAAGTTGCCGGGAAGTTGTCTCTCTGGGATTTTTCATGTGAAAAAAAAACAAGTTATATTGCACCAGATGGAAATCTTTAATACTTCAGTTGATATTACATCAGTTTGAATTTTGTGGTTTATTACAAACAATCCTTCTGCAGCATACAGCTCCACCATATGCTACACAACATGATCCACTGATGGACTGTCAGGAAAGCTGACAGGGGTGAGTTGAAGGAAATCTTTGCTTTGTGCTGAGCAGAAGGCGTGTTGTGAGGATAAAAGCCCCTTTGGTATGTTAGACATTCTCCACTTTGAATCCATGGTATTTCCTTCAGTGTTCATCATCCCAAACATTTCTTCTTTAGTTTCAAGGCCCCCCCCTTTTTTTTTTTTTTTACTATTTCACCAAAATAACTTTGTATCCCTCATGCAGTGGTTATTTCTTATCATAATGATAACCACTATAGCGGCTGAGCGTTATTTTTCATATTTTTGAGAGAATAATCAAATGTCATTTTTGGCCAATTTTGACAGAGCTACTGAATTTTCAGTAATTTTTCTCTCCTTGACAAAATAAGCAAATTAATTGCAGACTTTGTATATTTTCATACAGAAACCCTCATGAAAACATCTCAAAATGGCATTTGTATGTGAATAAAGGCGACACATAACATACTGTCTGTCTGTTATGAATTAAATGTCATGCATTTTTCTCAAAAGATGCTGCAATTACTTTTCTCTCCTTGTTGCTCCACAAACTGTATGAGATGTGAATTAAATGTCACAGTCTGTGGATCACATTATATGTGAAATATATACGTGAAATACATATGAAACTGGGTGCCTGCTATCTGTGCACTAGTCGGTGTGTATGTGTGTGTGTGTGTGTGTGTGTATGTGTGTGTATCTGTCATACCTGTTAAAGCACTGTCACTAGACACCTATTGTGATTTTCTTCCTTAAAAAACATGTCACCCGTCACATGCTGGTTTCTAGTTAATGTCAAATACTCAACTGCTGGACCTGCGATGAGTTTGTGTACTTGAAAATGTGTATGTGTGTCCTTGCTATAATGTTATGGTGTTTTGGAGACGGGTGTGCGTGTGTGTGCATTTAATGGTTCCGCATTTACTGACCTTTTGGTATCCACAGGACTCATGTGAGTGTGTGAGTCTGCGGAGAGGAGAGGAGAGGAGAGGAGAGGGGTGAGGAAAGAAAAAGTTGAAAGGACACAAAGTGAGATGAGAGGAGAAAGGAGGTGGGGAAGAGGGGAGACAAGAGAATAGAAAATTAATAAAAGGAAATTCAGTACCAGGAAATGAATTATAGGTAACATAAACACAGCCTGACCCCAAGCCAACTAATTACGCTGGCTGCTAATATACTCTTGTCATGCTTTGCACTTAAGGTGATCTTTGACTTTTTACAGTCCAGTGAGCATCCTATAGTTTACATTATGTTGTGTGCAGGGGTTTCCTGGTTTTAAAAAACCTTGGCTTGAAGCACTGGCGATGTGCTGCAGCTCTGAGAGAGGACGGTAAAGAATGTGGTGTATCTGATGAAAAGGACTGAAGCGAACCAAGATCATGATTCATGGTGACATAAAAAAGCAATCTGCTGCAATGCAGGTTCAATCAGGAGTCAGATTTCATCAAGGGTTGTAATAGGACTCCAACTGCAATTGTTACTAGTGCCAATAATATCTATTGTTTGTGGATTTTTTCAATTTACCATACATATGTTTAAAGCGATCGAAAGCTTAGTAGTAACAGTTGAAACAATTAATCAACAGGAAGAAGAAAATAAAAAATGAGGATAAAAAGTATTTCTGTAAGAACCTGCTTCAACCAAACAAATACTAAAGGAACCAGAAGCCAGCGATGAGATCTATGTGGGCAGCAATTAGGAAAATCTTCTACTGAAGTAGAACCACATCAGACAGGAGGAGAGCCACAGATCTTCCAAATGGAAATTTATTCAAGATGAGCGTTTTTAAAGGTGGATCCATATCATGCCAGATCTGTGGTTCCTCCTCCTCCCTTTAAAATAATGCAACACACCCTCGTATTATTTGACACTGACACAGAAGATTTTAATCAGTGAGTTTAGGAAAAAAACGTGCTGATGCAATGCCATCTATGAAACACGAAATGTGTTGACAACATGTAGAGGAAGCAGATATAACATATTTTCTTATGATAAAAAAAAGACTGTCTCGGGAAACAATTTTTCTTCAATGGACATCATGACACGTGAAAACGAATCCTCTCGTTTATCTGGCTAACTAACGTTGATAAGAATTCCTATTTTACTTTGAAAATGAAATGAGTCAATTCAGCAGCTTCCGAATTCTGCTTTAAAATTCACCCATGTACATTTGCATCCTACATTTACTACTCATTCTAGCAGCCCACGGTTGAACTGGTAAAACAAGGAGATCACTTTAGCCAATTAACATGAGCTAATGTTTTGACAAGAAGGCGGCAGGTGTTCCCCGCTCCCCACAATACCCCACAGTGAGGGATAAAGGATAACATATGATCTTCACTCCTACTCATTAGATGACCTTTCAAACGATTGCCTTGATTAAGCTGCACATTAGTCACGTACTTCCAGTGGAGCGGCTCAGTCAGCCCGGTAAGCCAGGAAATCAACCTCAGGGACAGAGTGCTGAGCGCTATGGAAACTCTGCTGCTCAGTAGCTGGATCACAGGAAAGTGTTTCAAGCAACATTGTTAAATATTTTTTGGCTGTTAAACATAAAAGGGCCATTTCTAAAATTTCCAAAAGTGCTTATTTTCTGTTGTTATTCTGGGAATGAATCCAGACAGGCTTGTTTTTCTCTGTGAATCAAACTCGGAGCAGTGTGCAGAAGGTGTGTGGAGAGGAACATTTACATTTGCTCTGCCTATATTGGAAAAACAAACTGTAATGCTTCTGCATGTTCAGATGGTCAACAGAGAGACTTCAACCCAAACACTGTTTTTTTATTAATCTTTTCTTTCAGGAACAAAGTCAAATAAATGCTAAACAAACCTTTTTTTTTGCTTTTCAGCAGCTCTCTGGTATCTCTTTAGGCTCCAGTCTATAGTCACAGCCCACAGCCTCCTCCAGCAGCCTGTGTGCAGCCTGAGAGGCAAAATGCAGGGCAAAGAAACTCAATGAATCCTCTGCAGTAGCACTACAGACAGCTCTGAGCACAGTAATCACCGAAAATGACTCGGGTGAGGATATCATCATTTCATCTCTTCTCTCATCTGGACAGTAAGAGAACAATATTCAGAGAGACTTTCACAAGAAAATCAGTGACGGGGACAAAAAGAGTAAATGTCCGCCTCCATCCCCAGCGGAAATAAGGCCACTGGTGCACAGTTTTACTCATTTGGATCACATGACCCTAAAGAGGGGACAATGTGCTGTTTCCAAGACAATTTTATAACAACTATTGGCACATGTCCGTTGCTTGTTGCTAGCCAGGGACGTACATGTATCCATATCCTGACATGACACTCACATCAGCACCATCAGTGTTGTGCTGGCAAAAAAAAAAAAAATGCATTGGTACTTTTTGAGTTTGGTGTGTAAATAGCCACGCCCAATGCTACCAAACAGTGACATAAGATTCGATTCGATCTCGATTTATATTTGGTTGTTTATGTGACACCAAACTAAGTGAATGAATGGAAACATTACAACCTCAGACAGTCACAAACTCACCGGAGCAGCGAGCACAAGTGAAGATAGTAACACTGGACTGTGCTGGTGACTTCAGTCTTCTCCATTTCTCTCAAAAAAACTTTGAGGTTTGATATATGTAAATCATCTCAGTACAGCACATCAGCAACGTAAGTGAACTGAACTGAAGTGTGTTTGCTCACATAGAAACCAGTGGTGTGGGTGGTTTGAATTGTTGTGTACCACATGTGGTTTTTTTTCCCCTGTTCCCTGCTTCAGTTCAGTGAACTGCTGCGTGGATCCAGCAGGGCCAGACAGCTCTTCAGTCTTTGTACCAGTTCATTACAACCATTGCTAAATATAAGCCTATGTGGCTATGTACTGCACACGAGTGCACTTCTGTTTATTGTTGTAATCAAAATGTAAAATGTGGTTTTTGGTGGTCGTTCTGGGGTTGCTGTGGTTCTCACTAAAAGCAAAGAACTCTTGAAAACTCCAGGAATTTACCTCACCCATCCTTTTCCCTCTGGCCAGGTTAAACTCCCCCCAAAACAGCATAAGAGATAGTTTTATCCACTGCTGTGTTTTGATAGATGTCTTGCATTTCCCACCCAGAAGCCGAGCTGATCCTCTGGAGCAGTTTGTCACTATTAGCCGAGATGCTAAACAACAATTCTCCATTTACCTGCAGGAGAAACATTTTTCTGTCAGCAGGAAAATGAGCCAATTTCAGCCACGTAGGCAGAAAGTAAAGTTTTTCTGTTTATAATTTCAGATGCACTTCACTTATTGAAGAACTGGGGGATTTCAAACACAATGCAATTAAGCTGAGGAATTCCCAACTTGCTCTTTCTGTTAGTCTCAACCTCTCTGTCTCCAGATATCTGTGACTTTCCTTTTTTTATTTATTTATTTTTTCTTCGCTATTTCTTGTTCTCACTCTGCAGGGTTTCCCAAAATACAGCTGTCAAGTGTTGTATCCTGCTTCCCACGGTGTGATGCATTATTCAGAGGCCCTAGATTTATCATTTTACTTAGTTAAATTAATTTGACAGATTCGGAGGCAGGATGTACTGTATGTCTGTGGCATCTGCACAGTTGCACCCAGAAGCCATTTGTCACAAGATGCAGAGTTGGAAAATTATCGCAAGCTCCTACAGGGACTTGAGTCTGAAAAGTGAACAAACTAAAAAAACAAACAAACAAACAAAAAAAAAAAAAGAAAGTTTTGTAATGACTCGGAGCAGTTGGCCAAGAGATGTCGATGTTCGCAAGGGTCATATAACAGGGCAAAACTACACTTTATTTCCAGCCAATTTTAGTAACCAGCTTCCCTGTCTGTAATTACAGCGTCCATCACACATAAAGAGGACTGCTGTCACCTTTAATGCAGACATAGGAAGCACCATGGCGAAACGGGCGCTCTAATTACCCACTGCCAGTCCGCCCAGATACACTGTATGAACTCCGGGTCTCAGACACACATAAGCACAGCCAAGCATGTACACATACAGGCAGTCTACTACAAGACACCCTCTCATTAGACTCATTAGTGGACGTTCACACACGTTAGAGCTTTTTATAGATGAATTTTAGACTGACACTGTGGTTCCACTTTTCCATGTTCACTTAGACAAAACTTTGGTGCAGTAGAGTCGGCATCTTGAATTGCTAGCATGTCTGTATCAAGAGAACCAGATGTGATCAAAGTCATTCAAATGAAAGCTAACTCAGTGCATACACCCCCGGCTTGTACCATAGACGTCTGTGTCCACTCTATCACTTGTCCAACACACCATTTGAAACGGGGTCTATTTAAGCTGACGATGCAAACCCTGCTCATTGCATCACAAGCTTCTGTTGTGTTGCTTCATTCAGCGACACCACCACCCTGACGTCATCCGTCCGTAGGCTCTGACTTTAACTGGGGAGTGATAATGGTCAGTCAATATGTAAAATATTAAATTGGTGTACTGTATCTGAATGTAAATAGACTTTTCTATGCGAGTTGACTGACAGAAATACATGATATTAAATGAGGGCACTGATTTAGCTTTGCACTCCAAGAACACTGTTAGACTTAAGGTGGAAAGTTTAAACAAAAAAAAAAAAAAAAAGGTTAAAATATATCGATTTATTCCTCACAGTCTTCTTCCGTGTCTAAACCTGGGGCGTGGATTATCCACAGTGCAGCTCGACTGCCAGCAGTTTGCTCTGAGATTTGGTTGTGTTATGCTAGTAGCGTATAACATAGCCTCGAGCCGTTTGTTTTATTACAAACTCCAAACAAATGACACTTTTAAAAACTTGTACATCTGCTTGCAAACAGAGTTTTTAGTGTTTTCTTTTTAATTTTATTTTTTATCTCTCAGCAATTGTGTTTTTGGCCGTTTTCTACTTTTTCTGTGCTGTGGCTTCACTGCTTATCTACAGACATATGCAGACATGCACAGGCAATTTTCTAAGCTCAAAGATACACATGAAAACATGCACGTCTGCACTCACACAGAAAGAGACAAATACAGAAACACATCACATACACACTGTCACTTTCTTTCACGCCAGATTAGGGTAAACCACAGAAATACAGAGACTTCTTCGCTGTATGTTGCACTCTTTAATCTCCGGTGATGTTCTGGATAAAGCTGAAATGTCCTTGCTGTTTTGCTTCACAGCAGTTGTGTAGTGCACTGAACACTAAGCCTTATGAAAACATGTCAAATGGATATATACAGGGAATTTCTGCATGCAACTGTGGAAAGACATCTTTTTCAGTTGGGTCTTTTGAACGGAAAAGCAGTGAAGAAGCACTTCTACAATACTCTGTTTTTACTTAGCCTATTTCAAAGGGGATGTGGCTGCAGTTGTGTTATTTGTGGCTTTTCTATCTGTTCTTGCTGTATCCTGAGGGAAACTTCACTTAAACATCTTATCATGTGTCCTCATCTCAGAGAGAAAAAAGGGAAGAAGTTATCTTCTTGGCTTATCATCCCTGAACCAGGAAACTGTGGAGAAACTGATGGAACATCCCAGAAATGCAACAAATATACTGAAACCATATATATGTTGGATTTAACTCAATTATTTAACCAACATTTTGCTAAAATATCTGATCTTGCAGGAGAATAGCCATTTAATGACCATAGTCTAATCTTTTTATGATATATTTAGACTCTCTTGCAGAACCTGGTTAAGATTAGTGAAAGATCCTGGTCTGGTTTAAAACAGAAAAAGTTCACAGTGACACAACATGTTTATTTACATTTAACCAAAACTCCAATCTTTCCCTCTCTCTCTCGAAACCGAACCACAGACAGGTCTGTGGTTATTTAACCAAACAAAAGCACATTTTTACATCATATTGTATAAGATGAGGATGTGAAATGTGACAGACAACCATTGACATCAGCCTCCTAGAGGTAGAAGGAATGGGGATTTTCAGATAGCTACAGTATCTCCCTGTTGCCAGAATAATTTGCGGAAGTGTCAACAAACTGGTGCCAAAATAGCTGCAAAGCCAACATCACCTGCTCTAAGGTGTTAATATAATTCAATATTACCACTAATGCAATAAAACTCATCTAATATAATAGATTGTGCTAATTAATAATGAACCAAGCTGTACAGCTCACATATATATATATATATATATACTGTATATATATATATAAAGGAGGAACTGCTCGACTTTCAGTGCCTGTTAGTGTTGATAATTGTTTTGCTGAAACCCAATGGTTAGAAATCTCAAAATAATCAATACATTTTGATACCTGCCCATATATACTGAGGGGAAATAATACAACATCCCGGCACTGAAACGTACATGTGTAGTATTTTGAAGTAACAAGCTATGTGGTACAAATTGATTTGTTTCTCCTCACTGCTTTCTAATCTCACTGTCGGCAATTTGCCTTGTTTACATTTATATTTATATTTACCAGGACCTATTTAAATTTTTTAGGAGACGAGCTCCGAGACAGCAGCAGAGGCAGTCGTGCAGTATCCAAAATCATCGTTTACATGTGCTGTCAGTGTTTAAAGTTATCTTCATTAGCCAGACCCAGCCCAAAAATCAATACTTCATCAGGGCTGTTTGGACCATGTCTGCGACGAGCGGTGAGTGTGCAGAATTTCAACCACATCCATTTTTATAAACTCTCTCAGGAGAGGACAAATCATATGAGTTATACAGCTCTGCAGTTGATCATTGTGTCAGGACTCCATTTGGACTTGAGGAGTTTTTATATATTTTTATATATAAATATATTTTATATATAAATCTCCTTTATCAGACTGTTTACATTTACTGAAATCACTACAGAATGGATGTGTAGCTGCAACACAGCAATCCTTTTCAAATGTGTCTCTGTCCAGAGATACTTCAGATTTTATTTGTGCACAGCGAGTTCCTTAGTGCACCATGGCAGATGCTGCTGTTGCCACTGTAAATGTGCAATTATTAGAATTTGGACATATTTAACTTTTTCCGTCTTTCAGGACCAGGTGAGTGGTTGGTAATATCACAGGTGCTTGCTAATTTAAGGACATGTCTAATCTACAGATTGCAGTAATACACAAAATACAGATGATGGTTTTTAATGTAAATTATTTTCTCTGGCTGATTCCTCCTCTGACCTTAAATACCATCACACCACACAAAAAAAATCCCTCTTGATTTATTTTATTTTGAATAAATCATATTACCTCCACCTCCCTACCTCTCACCCCAAGGCAATTTAAGACTATATACCTCCCTACTTTTCCTTCAGAGACCTGTTTCATCGCCCCAGTTTCCAAAAATATGAAGATCTAATGCTGGGGAACACGGCAGACATGAACACCATGTGCCGCCTTTGTTCCCTGCACAACCCAAACACCGTGGGGAGCTTCAAAACTCCCACGCAGAAATCTTTTAAATCTCCATCTCTGCTCGTAGTGAACATGCAGAACATTACAATGCAGATCACACATGTACAGTACTTACACACACAGCAGGCTCACTTTGTACAAGTACACTCTTAAGTCACAGGCTGCAGATTGAGAAAAGGAGATTTTCATTCTTTTGATGGATTCCAAATGTTTTGATAATACCGATTGTGTTGTACTCATGTCTGTAAATCACAATGAGCTCAAATGAAAGAAGGAAGGAAAGAGAGAGAGAGAGAGCACACACAGACACAAACATGTAGACGCATTGCAGATGTGTTGGGCGAACAGCAGACGCCATTGCTGCCATCAAGTTTCTGCTCAGTTCTGCAGCACTGGGGCTTCAGAGAGCTTGTGTTTCCGAGCAGAGCTTTTAACTATTCCCTCTGACTGGTGTATAATACTCCCCTGCTGAGTCTTGGAGTAGTGTTTCTCTTATTTTTTTTTTTGGTGAAGGAGAAGTGAAACCAAATGACGCAGTGCGGCCGATCTGTTTCCACAGCACAAAGGTTGGAGCAGTGGTTTTCTGGGACACCCAAAGGTCCACAAGGCGGATTCAGAGGGTTCTAAGTCAAATGGGGAAGAGTTAAAAAAACCACTAATATATATATTTTTAATGAATAAAGTTACTCAGTGAAGTGTGAAAGTGTTTCGTAGCGAACCCACAGATAATTAACACTCAGTGCGGCAGGTCTATAGAGCTCTGTAGCCTCTTTTAACACTGTTTTGGCGTTCTGTATTAATTCTGCATTTTAAAGCTACAAGTGTCTTTGCTGTTCCTCATTCGTTGTATTTTCTACAACCAATCAACTGCAAAGTAGACTATCTGCTTCCTGTTTACACCGGCTCGTGCACACCCAGTGCACGTGCATGGTCATATATGCATGCGTTTTCTGGTGTGTTAGCATGGACGGAAATCGTTTCTGATACAGAGCTGAAACGGTCGTCCGGACGGAGATCATCAGTGTGGATGTAGCTTTAGCTGTGACTGAAGTTCCATGCTTTAGTGACATGACAACAGGTGGTGTATATAGGTACAGGTGTGTACAGTTCAAGGCTGCACTACTGCTCTATTGCTAGTTGAAAACTGTCTGTCTTCCTCTTGGTAACATCAAAACCAAAAGATGACACTTAACAGACAAAAGCTGAATAGTGTTTCATCGTAAATATGGCGATACAAAATAACAGAAGTTAGTAAAGTGATAAAAAAGGAGAGAATAAATGAATAAACAGGCAAGACCACTTTCCTATTCAAGTGAGCGGGAAAATGGTTTTTGACCCCACTGTATATATTAGTACATATAGTACAAGTATACAAACAATAAATAAGTATTTTGATCCATGGATCAATTTCCCCTGCGATCCCCCGTCTCCCACAGTAATAGTAGAAAGTTTGCTAACAATAGGTGTTTGGCTGCGTGAATAATGGCAATAAATGTATGCAAATCATGGTTTAAAAAGGGTGTACGACACAAAGGCCTGAGTTTACTCCAATCTTTAAAACACATTAGGGATTATGATGAATGATTGGTCAATGCATTGACTTGTTTCCATCGACCTAATGGGAAATGGCAGCTCTGAACAGCCAGGGATTTGCGGGTCTATAAGTGTGTAAGAAACGTGGCAACGATGACGCTGAGAAACAAGCAGGACCATTCAATACAGATTATGTAGCATTGTTCCTAATCACACATTGTAGCTTGTGTCAAATATTGCGCTGACCTTATTGTTATTCTGCCAATAGTTTTTCCATTAATTCTCCAAACCTGAATGAAAAGATTCATTTGCCATTGTTAAGAAATACCAATAGACCTTACAGGAAGCAGGTCATTAGTTCTCCTTAAAGTTAAGTTTCTCTCTGTAACTTCGCTCACTGAGAAGAACTGGATGATTTTTTTTCTTCCCCCCACTGAACAGCAGCAGATTCTTTCCTCAAAATTTCATCAGACCAGGCTGCAAAAGACGGATCACATTCATGTAGTTCAAGACTGTGATAAGAATATGAGCAGATTCCTGTGTCCTGAACTGACACCGGTCCATGCTGTGGATGATATGAATCATTATTTATTCTGCAATGAAATGTGAAACCATCTGTAGTCGAAGTGGTGTCTCTGTTTGTGAGGAAGGGGAGAAGAAACGCGTTGAGGTGTTTGTGTGTTTGTTCGAGTCTGTGAAACTCACTACTCCTGTAAATGGTGTTTTAATACAGTTACAGCCTGTTTTAGGGACTTGTATTCAATACACTTGACTAAAAAAGGTCAAGCTGTCTTTTTCCTGCAAAAGTGTTGTGCAATTTCCTCTTAGGTGCTGCAAGAATTTAAAACTTCAATCTATCTACTATCTAATTAAAAGCCCGTTTAATTCGAGCTGTAGCCATTGAAACGGAAATTCAATATTGTTATTTGCTTGTTGTAAAACCGGTTTATTTGCGGTGAAATGCCTGAACTTTGCAAGAAAAAGCTGCACTTATGGAAAAAAACTTCAGAATCTGTAAGTTTGCTTTCCAAAATGTGTTTTCCCATCAAGAGCGAGCAAAGTGTGCAGGCAGGAACTGGCAATAACAGATTTGAGACTATTGCTGTTTTGTTAGAGCACTAATTAGAATGCAAATCAGAGAATGTTCTGCCAGCAAAATGTTCTGTCACCACATCCTGCAGACAGAGGATACACTTTTTTCAGTCATTACGGCTCCAGTCAGTCATGGAGCTGACGAGGAATGAAACAAGATTACAATGCAAACGGGCGCAAGTGTTTCTTTAACACACAATGTGGGCGAAATGATGAAATGCAGTCTGATAGGAAGAATTAGACTGTAGCTCCAAGGTGCGTGTGAATGTACTTCACTTGTGCAGGCTTGTTTAAAATCAAAACACAAGTGTCATTTAATAATATGACTCATTTTACTCCATGTAAAATGTAACTTGATGTTACTTCAAGTGATTATGAATTGCACGGTGTTAAATTAGATTTATTACTTCTATAATGAGCGCTTTGCGATACATCTCTTTATCATATTTGTGTGCAAATGTGCAAATGTGAAAAACTGCAGAAGAGTTATACTTTTGCTATTTTGTATCCAGTTAGATGTGGACAGGTTGGGTACTCTCATCACTGTAACATTCCCACAGTGTGTGGCCCCTTCACAGGCCTCTGCTGTAAAATAAAAATACGTTATGGTTCAATCTTCCTTAAAAACTAAACAAGCAAAGGCTGAAGCCAAGGGCGAGCAATGCTTTTAGTCACCACGTCTCAAGAGTGTTTGTGCTATTTACTGAGGCCTGAAGGTCAAAGGGATATTGATTGAAGACAATCAGCAACCAGAAAAAAGGGGAGAGAAAAAGAAAAGGAGTTTTGGAATTGAAAATACACAAAATACAAGACTGAATATCAGTTATGAGATGAGGTACGATTAATAATTAGTAAGGAAAATAACTAATGTTTTTCCTGCAATGACAATTTCATACTCTGTTGCTCCATTCTTTCAAATTGGAAGACTTTCCTGTATTATCTTGTGGAAATTTTCATCAGTCAAAAATAAAATTGAACTGATTAAAACAAATCAGCTGCACAATGATGTAATCTAATGTACAGTAATGTAATGAAATGTAATCTAATTGTTCATCTGGATTAGATGAGACCTCCTGTTATTGTCATAACGACGGGGCTGTAATGACTGTGAAGCATTTAATCTCATCTCATTTTGTCTTATTATAGGACAGCATGACGTGAAGCTTCATACCAGAGTCATGATGACAGAGCTGTGCTCGAGTTGGTCGCTGCTGCTTGAATGTGAGCTTTGAAATTATCGTCTGCCCTTTCACTCCAAGGTCACTTATTTAAATCCCACAGGAGCCGGTGTTTGTGTTTACATGCATGAACAGTGGCTGAGCTCTGGTTATGGTCGAATTCAGGTTGAGCTTGAACCTCTGAACTCTTCTTGTCACCGTGAGTAAACCGTTTAACCGAATGTTCCTGTTCAGAGCAAACAACGTCTGCCAGTTAAAGGTTCAGTTGCCAGCCACCCACCCTCTGACTGAGATTACTTCCAGCACAGAGGAGAGAGAATAATGATCCTAACAGTTACAGCTGTGACTTTTCAAGAGCTATGAGTTTGTCGACTTCAGAACAATGTTGTGGAAGTATGAAGTGGTGCAGAAGGTGAAAAAAATTAAAGGTGGAAGAAGTGATGTTTCCATGCAACCTGTCAATATGTTGAAAAATTGTTTGCAGTATATTTGGTACATCTCACTGTGTTCATTTTTTAGTATCAGCGCATCAGAGAGATTTCATCAACTTCCTATAAACTTCAGCCGTTGACACTACCGGAGTTGGCAAAATATTAAAATCACTTTTCAATACATTATAATTCAGTGGCATTACCATAGAAATAGACTGCCATAGTGTTGAATCAACACCTCTGTGACACTATATCAAAGTGACACATTAAAAGCTTCACAAAGATAGGATAATATTGCAGGGCTTTTCAGTGCATTGCATTAATTACAAAGGTGAACATAACAGCCCAATAATTAAATGTATAATGCGATATGCAGTGTTTGCTATTTTGAATTTTATGGATACATTACCCTGTATGTAGTCAATTTACAGGTTATTATTCATTGTAATTTAGCTTTAAAAATATATTTTGTTGTATATGACGATGATGATTAAAATAAAGTCAGCTGTTCAGATTATGCAATAGTAAATACAGGATTTAGATATAGTTAGTCAATATCTCAGGGAAAACTACATTCAATATTTGTTATATCCTGTAAAATATGGCATATATAAAATACTATGCATTTTAAAAAGAATTCAATAGTACTGTGTTAGATTTATTTGAAAATTAAATTAAAACATGGTAGAATATATAAAATATATACTCTATATATAAACATTGTGTGTGTGTGATAGAGAGAGAGAGAGGGAGAGAGAGAGAGAATACTCCATTAGTGAAGCTCATGATAATGACAACCTGCTGAGCTCCGCACAGAGAACTGCGGGTGATTTTAATATTGTATTTATGTTTTAACGCCTACAGATTAGAGAATACATTCACATTATCATTTGAATAACAGCATAAGAAGCTATTGATCAGTACGAGATATGGAAAGTCTGCAGTTGTAGTTTGTACAAAAAAGGTGCTAAATGTTTCAGTGTCTTTTACTGTGTGAATTTGTGTGTGTGTGTGTGTGTGTGTGTGTGTGTGTGTGTGTGTGTGTGTGTGTGTGTGTGTGTGTGTGTGAACTGCGAAATGAAGGCGCAGCAGGCTAAAGTAAAATTTAGTTATAGAGAAACAAGCCTGCATGTCCTCACATACAGTAGCTCTCGTTGACATCTCTTTCACTTCAGTGCTGAAATGTCATCATCAACTACGAAGCGGAGCGAGAGATCAGGGTGTCTGAGGAGAGCTGGACCTGCCTGTGGCACTTCAGTTCAGGGCGCCTCTGACACTCGACTCAAGAGACTCTCAATCCTCGAACTGACAGCACACAACAAGTGACTGGAGTTCGCTGCCTGCTGACATAACGTTACAGGAATGCCAGTTTACTTACTTTTTACGGCAAAGCAGGTTACAAAAAGTCTACAAAAGATGTACTTTAAAACATCTGCATCACCTGCAAATTGCATTTGAATTACATGTATTAACTATTTTGCGTTAGCAGCATCCATACAATGCATCTTAAATGCTTCTGGGTTTCATTTCATGTTTCTTTTCTCTTTTTTTGATATCAGTTGAATCAGTTCATGACACATGGAATGACTGAATGTATAAGAAGATTACACATTATTGGACCGAATGTTTATATTGCATGTTTCTGCAAAATGTTTATTAGAAATGTTTTTCAGTTAAATATTCCTGTTATACACGCACACATGATTAAGGTTAGGCAGCTAAAGTTCACTAAGAGAGAAGA
The DNA here is from genome assembly GCF_002260705.1 of Seriola dumerili. NCBI lineage: Eukaryota > Metazoa > Chordata > Actinopteri > Carangiformes > Carangidae > Seriola > Seriola dumerili. The sequence goes on from NW_019174586.1 coordinate 9,930,748, forward strand.
GATTGAAACATGGGATGACAGCAAGCACCTCTACTTTTCTCTGCGTTATATGATCATTACGATAGCCACTGAACATCGCAATTAAAAGTAAATGAGTACTTAAAAGAGCTGCATGTGCATGTTCAAACATTTAGATCAGGGAAGACACTTGGGAGATTATGTGGTACGTAGCATGCATTTATTTAAGAGACCCTGCAACAGAGACGGTGATAGTGATGGGGAGTACCAGTAACAGCTATGGCAGGTATGGCATTAAATATGGAAGACAGAGATGTGATGTTAGAGGGAAGGCCCACCCTGTAACAGCAGCATGATTAGTATTGGAACAGTAGGAGATGGAGGGTTAGGTGTGCTGGCAAAGGCAGGTGAGGGAGTCTTTTGAAAAGCCTAGTTACTTCTGGAACAAATAAACAAAAAATCCTGGGATGTCGCAGCAAATGGTGTGCCTTGTTACTGGCCACCAGAAAACCCCTTGTTCAACATTAAAACCTGAACGAAGACAGTTTTTTCAGTTATCCAAATCAGCCTCCAGTTATACATGTGAATGTCTCTTTGAACCTACACAGAGAAAGGGGAACTGCACTGATTTTACATATGAAATTCTGTTTGTAGGTCTTGAGGAGTACTAATGCATACGTGATAAAAGTTGTATAAAGCCTTTTGTGGCCTGACAGGTAACTGCGCAAAATATGATGAACTGCCTCAAGTGATGTCGGATGAACTGGGTTTGAAGACTACAAGTTTGAAAATGAAAATCTGGAGGTGTGGAATTAGAAAGAGTTTACTAGACCTCTGTAGCCTGCTCCCCATCTCTGCTTGAGGCTAAAGCCTCCAGGCAACATTAGTTGCTCGCTAGCATAACACACCTGAATCTCCAACTGAAGCTGGTCAATTTGCATTGTGGGTAATGTAGACAAGAAGAATGCATGGAATAGAAAACACATATCTGGTTCTGCTGCATCAGTTTTGCTCCTCTGATTTAAAAGGAGCTATTTGTGAGTTTTCTCTGCCGCTGAATGTGGTTTCTTGCTGGGAGCAGGTGGTAGTGATTGTCGCTTGGCAAGAGCTTCGGCCATTGTTGCTTTTAGAGATTATAATACGAACTCTGAGCAGCGCTACGTCTTCAGGGCACACTGGAGTCTACAGTGACTCGCTATCAGAAAGTGACGAGATGGGCTGGGGTTAGCTGGTTAGCGTGCTATCTTCAGAAGAAGAAAAGACGTGATAGAAACAAGGTTTAACATTGGCGTTGCTTTCCACTGCTGGAGATAGCTCTTGGTGAGTAAAGGAATGAAGTTTGAAGTTGAACTCATGTTTCATCTTCTCTGGTGAGTAAATGGCTGTTAATGCTAATGAAGAAATAGCAAAACTTACAAATGACTCCATTAAAATGCCCATCAGATGTCATCAATGATATAGCAGTGCAATCAATGCTAAATCAGTGGAAAACTAACTTGTTAACTGCCCAGATTGAGTGACTTTACAAGTCCCAGATGATTACATTCACTCAAATGTTTCCATTTTAAAAGAAACACTAACACTGTGTTCAACGGCTACAGCCATTTTTCACTCTGAAGGCAGTGAAATTCAGTGTTAAATTTTTCAACATTTTGCAGTGAATAGTTTGAAATGTATTACACCAACTAATACCAATGCTTCAGAAATTCATAACAGATTGCAGGTCAGCACAAGGCACAACTTTCAAACTGTTGTAAGAGAGCAGGGTAATGACACTTTTTTATTATCAAGATTTATTGCTTCAGTCCACAAAACCTTTTGTTCTTATATTGTGCTGAGCAGAGCTGGTTCATTTGAGGTGGTGCCGGCCAGAGAAATGCCCCATCAGTATGGAGGACAGCTGCTGGCTTTTCATCTCATATGCTATGCAAACCAGCAGCCTGCAAAGAAAAACAACTGCATGACAGGGAGAAAGAGGGCGAGCGAGAGTGACATGGATTACTGGTTTTCTCCCTCTCTTTTTGCAGTCTCTGTCATTTCCCATGACATGACCTTTTTTAATAGATTTTCTCATCTATGTGTGTGAGGTAATATGATATGTACTCATCTGAGTGTGACTTGCACCACATGGGGCAGGTGACTGATGGAGAGGTTGCTCATGTGAAAACATAACCTGATTTCTTTTCCTGCAACAATCACATTACTCCAATCCTTCCTGTTCCTTGTTTCATTCGTGGCACAGTGTCAGCAACAGTATATCCTGAGGTTGTGGCTTTTCTTTGTAATAGGTATTTGTAGATATTATCATATATTTTGCTATAGAATCATGAAAATAAATCTGAGGCTTTATTCCAGAATGCAATGCATCTCGGTACCAAATACCTTAGACAATATACCCTGGAAATGTTGTGGAAATGTGGAAAAAAGGGATTTGTTAAAGGTTTTATGAATGAGATTACAATAACAACAATAATATCAGCATACAACTATATATAGAAATATAGTAGAGTAAAGGCGTCTTGATCAGAGAATTAAGTCACACCCCCTTCTATGTGTGTTGTAATCTGAGTTTCTCCGTTCTTTGTTTTGGTAGCTTGGCGTTTTAGTGCATTTATATGTGCATGTGAGTCCTTCCTGTTAAACTGTTGGTCCTCCCCACCTTTATAAACACACACGTGAGATGGCACAGTGCAGTACACAGTGTTCAGATTAAAGCGACTAGTGTTCAGATTAAAGACTTTCCTCCACAGAAGAAAACACCTTTTCAGCTGAAAAGGCCTCAGACAAAGAAAAAGATAAGACCGGCGAACAGGCTAACGGTCATGGGGACGACTGGCTCAAAACCGTTAAAACATCCATAAAGTTTTTACCGGCTCCGTCAATGTCATGCGACTTGCGGCCCCAAGTCCAACGCCAAATTTCTTTCCCAGTCTGGCCAAGGAGCCAATACTGGTCTGGCTATACCGAGATGAAGAACCCAACGAGCGGCTTAAGGGCTCCAGATTTTCTTCTTGTCGATTTGTAAGTAACTTGATTACTACTCAATGTTACATGTCTGTTTTCATTAGTGACCAGCTACAGTAGGCATGTCGTCCGCTAACTTGCTGATAAGTGGCCGAACGGTGTCTGACGAAGTATCTGTTTTGGTCTGAGATGCGGTTGGTCTAGTGTGACAGAAGCTTTAAGTCATAAAAATTTTACTCATTCATCAGTCACTCACTTTGTAATTTAGTTCAAAATGGGAAAAGATGAGATATAGATGCTTTTGATTTTTCATGTGATAGACAATCGGATACTGTGCGTTCCTGCTGAAGACAAATACACAGTTTGTTCGGAGCACGCTAATCCCTTAAATTAATGATATGTTACAGTCGCTCTGTTTATGTGATGTGCCATTTGACCCCTGTTGGGCATGTGATAACACAACTGATATGTGAGCCCTTGATTTCTTACATCGTGACTTCAAAAGACTTCGTGAAAGTTGAAAATGAGAGTTCAGAAGACTTAAAAGAAAAACTGGGACAGTTTCAGTTTCTTCAATTAAAGTCAAGTCCTTCTCTTTTAAGAAATAATGAGAGTACCAGTCCACAAGCCCTCTCTAATGTCAGAGACTGAAACCCAGTCAGCAGGTGGGAACAGAGTGAGAATTATACATATTCTTCTTCATTATATGGTCTCACCTTTTTATATAATTGCTGAAGTATCTGGTTTAAAGCCATGACTGAAGGGTATATATTTATGTGGAGAAAGTGTGTATTGTGTGTACTGTATGTTCACTGCACACAGGTAATCTTCTGGTATGACTGCATAATTTTTTTATGCTCAAATTAATGGTTGCTGACACTGGCTGGCTGATATGTAACATTTAATATGAAACTAAACACATCATCAAACCATTACTGTCGTATGAAGCTAAATGTGACCACTATTAACTTTTCTAGTTCCATCATTTGGCTGGTGGCTGGTATTAATTTCCCATCTCTGGCCATGTTACTGCAGCTGGCCTGTATGAATCTAATCTCTTTGGGAGCTGCATTGGAGACTTTAATGTCTGTTCCTTGTGGGGGAGAGGGAGGCTGAGGGGAAAGGGAGATAAGGGAAATACATTCTGATTCAGTCTTTATGATGAAGGCATAATTGAGTCCATTCGAGGCTTTTAGGGGGCTCAGATATAACCATGATGCCTGCAGACAGCGGTGTTATATTACATTAGCCTGAGCGGTCGCTGTAGCTGCGGAGCCTGTGCCTCAGACAGACAGGTAGTATTTGCATAATAATAATGCTTTGCTTTTGTTGACCTGCTCTAAGGACCAAATGCGTGGGGTTTACCACTGCAGCACAACTGAGTGGTGCAAGTTGTCAGCTGAGTGTTTCCTGGAGTCAGTCAGAAGAAGAGAATAGAGAGTGTTTTAAATCCAAGCAAAGCTGTATATGTGTCTTTGGTCTCACCTCACAAGACAATCAATCGACATGATCATTAAGACACAAGAAAGCAAACAATAAACATGACAAACTGCCCATGCATACATATACATGTATACACATGTTTACATGCGTCCTCCAAAGTGTACGGCCCCTTGCCACAGCGATGCACACTCCAGGACCCCAGGTATGGTGTGGTTACAGGTGCAGGAGAACGCAACTGACCACGCACATTTATCAGTATATTTCAGCCACTCTGCTGAGAAAATAAGATCTATTTTATTTGTATCCTTTGTAAATTGTCAAGCTGTTAGCATTTACTCAAATGTTACTGATTAGAGCCACCTTCTTAAGATTTTATTAAGTACTTTTATTATACGACATATTTCTACTATATTAGTTTATATGTCACTCATACATCATTTGCACACAACCAACTCTAAAAAGAAGCTCTAACAGTGCTGGTAGCAATGACTGCTGAAGTTTAGAGCCTCTACAGGAAGTGACAAGCTATAAATATTCATCATATTTAGAAGATACTTCATAGTGGCATCCATCACCATGGGAACCTACGTATTTAGTACCACTGTGTAGTTGAGGCAAAACACTAAAAAATCCTTTTTACACATGTGTCACTCTGTAATGAAACTAGATGTTTGCTTTGGTTTGTTGAAGTGTGCTCAACCTTTCCGTGAATGTATGAAAAGGCATTTCATAATGAAGCTGGTCTCTATATCAGCACAGATGATTTTAGAAAGTAGCACTGGGATGTTTGTGCACAAAATACCATCGTTCCCAGTTTTCATTATTCTATTAGCTGAAGGAAGATCTGCTTTGTACGTGGGAAGGAAGGGACTGGTGGAATCAGTAGTTGGTAACAGGTGGATTTCCAGCCAGTCACCATCACTGACAGTGTCTGCAAGCATCATGATTTATCATTTTCAGACTGTAAGAAATAAATTAAAAACTCAAATTCAACTTATCAGACAAGTTTACAAGGTGATCCCCTGCATGACTTTGAGCATCAAGCTCACTTCTGCAGTCTCCAAGATCAAACAGGCTAAAGCTGTCAGGAACAGACTGTTGCAGCTCATTATCTGTTTCATACCGAAACCAGGGTCAAAAAGTTTACAAACTGAGACGCATGTTTCAAACTTTTGGGTTTTACTGCCGGGCATCCCAGCTGTCAACCACAGTCATTCAGCTCCAACGACCTTTATAGACGCAGTCAAAATGTATCAGGATTTTGACCAACATCACTCAGTCAGGAGTGAATGCTGCTTTTGTTCGGGACTATTTTCAGTCGGGAGTTAATACACATTTGGTGCTCTATAGCAAAGCAGTGAACGTGGTACAAAATAAACTACAGTATGTGAGTTTCTGGTAATGAAGGAACATGTCACCAGTGCAAAAGTGTGGCTCACTGATGTGTTTTTAATAGTTTGTTGACAACAACGGAGCTCTTTGGCATAGAAAAATAAGATATATCAGACTTTGGATACACAAACTAACCTTGTTATTTTTGTTGACAATACAAATATATAGAACATAGAACAGAATATTAAACATCCATGCTGTATTTTATATTTTTGCAAAGAAGTTATCACAGATGTAACCTGTTTGGTCGCGTACACACAGACAGCATTCAGTATTTACACAACCGCAGGAGCGGAAGATTGTTAGATAGGAGAAGGTGGAAGTGTAATAAGGTGATTTAGTGAGCCAGTGAATGGTTGTTTCATTATATTGCAATGCAAGTTGTATAGACAGAATTCATGGGGTAATTTCTGCTCTATAACGCCTTTACTGCTTTTTGATGGATCATTTTCTCTTTATTTTTAGCCAAACAATTGTGCAAAGTAACCAAATTTGAAGGACACTATCTCTGTTGATGTTTTAATTTTACATTGATGAGTTAACTGATAAATTACATGCGTTACATGACACATCCATTGTACTTTTAGCCTTAAAAAGGTTCCATATTTTCCACTTTCCACTTTTTTTGTTTTATTTGAAGCGTTGATCCATAAGAAGAGATATTTGTGGGTTTTAAGAAGCAAACATCATCTCAATGTAGTTTTACGTCTCCTCTCTCAGGCTTCTCTCTGGTGCTCAGTCTGAAGAGAGTCTCTCCTCTGATTTGTAGCCTTTTTCTTTGGGTTCATCTGTTTTCAGGTTTAATGCCTTATTTCATCTGGCTTTCATTTCAGCACTAATGGCATATATTAGCCAGTCTGACAGAGCAAGCCTTTCAGTTCTTTCACATTGGAAAAAAAAAAACGCTAAATTACTCATCACAATGCTCAGTCGCCACTCAGTGTGGGGAGTATCACCTTTCATCTGTTAGAAATAAGAAGATATGAAAAACACTTCATGGTTGCAAGCAAAGCACTGCAGTGTAAATAATTAACAAACAAAGGAGTGTGAGGGCGCTGAAGCTGGTGTGATACAGGGTAGTCTACTGCGCTACAGATGCTCTGTTCGTCCCAGAGTACGAATGAGGAAAAGCTGAAAACACTTTACTAAGTTCTCGCTTCTGTCTTTTGAAAAATGGATGGCATTTTCTTCCAGTGCGATGACAAATCATTGTCATTTGCCTGTACACCACATTCCTCTCACTTGCTTCAATGTATGCTGCGTTAACAACAGCGACCTTCGCAATGAGCCGAGAGTCGTGGTGAGCGAGCGTTGCCCTCATTAGTGGTTCCACGCTCGCTGTCTGCCGGTCGTCTCACTGGGGAAAAACAAGCCGAAGGACAGACACGTCCTCCGAGGCGGCTCAGGTGAGAGCTTTCTCTGTCCCCAACCTCGTCCTTGTCCCCCTTCCTCTGAAGCCTGAGCAGGGACAAAAATGTCAGCGACACAAGGTGCCAGACAGGCCTTCGCCATCTCCACGGGTTCTGAGTACTATTTTCTGCTCATTAGGAGGTATAACAAGATTTCACCCTTCTGCCCAAATCAAATAAAGGCTGTGTTACGATAGCCTCAGTGACCTTATGGCTCCTGATGAATCTGACAGGACAGCATCCCTGCCTCCCCGCTCCCTGTGTGTCCGACAGTATTTGTCTGGTCTTGGTGGACGTCCTGCTAGTGCTTCCTGGTATATATATGTGGACTGAGCCAAAGATGTGAATAAGTTGCGACCTTAGTTTGCTTGGAGATGTAGAGCTGAAAAGCAAAAATATTGTAAATAGCTTTACAATAATTCGTGTTAAACTCAAGCTTGAAAACAAATCTGTTAGCATGTTTACAGCTGGCTGATCATTAGTGGCTGTGTGAGCCACAATAGCTGCGGGCGTGACAGTGTTATTAAGTTTTATTTGTCTCAGTGGATACATTTCAGGCACTATTGAAAATAACCAGTGCACTCCTGAAAAAATGGCATTCGTTGTTTTCGTACGCTACTGGCATTGATTGCTTTAAGCTATTTAGCTGCTGTATGTTTCACCTTCTCCTCCAGCAACTTTTCTGTCTGCTGTTTGTTGCTGGGCGGGAAGTTTATAGTGGGTTTATCACAGCTTGTATTTTGAAAACAGCTGCTTCTGCTAATACTGAATCCAGTGTTTCCGCTACATTTATATATATATATATATATATAAGTTATTCCATGAGATGAAACAGGGCTTTTAATTTGATATGACAGATACAGGAAGTGGAGACACCCAGCAGAGGCAAGAGGGAGACAGATAGAGAACAGATAAAAGAAAGAGAAATCCCGGTGGGGCGCTGCATCGTTGGGCTGCTGGACTGCTGCTTTTACCCTCCCCGTCGGCCTCTTTACAGTGTGCCTGTCATTCAAGGTGCTGCATGTGTGTTCCAAGGATTTCACTCACTGACTTCACTGACCTGAAACATGGACACCCAAGCACCCCTCCACCCCCATCCCCACCTGCTGAAGAGCAAAATCTCAGCGGTTACATCGGAGCCATACTCATAATGTGTCCCGGTAAAGAAATCTACAAGCTAAAAGAGACTAGAAAGACTCTGTACAGCCACAAAATTGATAATAATCTCAGAGTTCGTGACTATGAAGCTTTCAGTTACATCCATTCATCTGTGAATGGAATTTACTCACTGTCTCCTTGTTTTGTATTCTGTCTATAGTTTCTTCTCATGCGCCACTTTCCTTTTCCTCTCCTGTTTTGAAAATGTTCTTGTTTGCTTATGTCCATTACATGTAATTATTGACAATCTTAGCATAAAAAATGGATTCATGCAGCTTTATAAAGAGGGAATGACTTAATTTCACAGAAACCATGTCACCTGCACACTCGACTTGTTGGTAACATCGGCGTCAATAGGACGAGGTGCTTCTTTGCTGTTGTTTAGACATGTGTTCAATTTTAATTCATCACTTCATGTGGAAGTGCTGTGGAAATATTTTTTACAAGATCTGTAACCGAGGTAAAGAGCCAGCAGAGGGTCAGTCAAGGGAAAACAGCACATAAAATCATATATTTAGTCCCAAATGTAATTTTTAAATTCAGTCTGTTTTCATTTGTTTGCTATATAGTTTTATATTGGCTGCACTGTACCTCAAAACCATTCACATAACCAATGTGTATCTGTGATTATGATATGTAATGGGATCGTGTAATCCAAGTCACAATTACGGTTTTCATTTCCAGATTTTACTGTTTTGTGAAAGGAAAATACTCAGAAAACTAGTTTTACCTCCTTGTTTACCGTTTTTCATCATACCCTTTCTTGCTTTTTAGGCTTGGCATAATTTGGTTAAAAGGATGTGCCCATTTGCTGTCTGCACATTGTCTGATAGGAGTCTTCCAGCCTTTTGTCAAGCAGATGGTGCCTGCATGTTTTGCACAGTGTGATGGCTCTGACAAAAGCAACGAGGAAGAAAGCAGCGTGCGAAAATTATCAGCATCTGCAAGGTGATGCTGTGAGTGCTGCACTCTTCATCAGATGTCTACACTCCAAAATGTCAAGCTTGCAGGTGTTGATGTATCATGCGACATTGGAACATAATGCACTGTCCACTTCAGTTATGGTGCTACCATGGACTGTGGCCTACGGTGGCCCAGATGGGTCAACACAATGCCAAAGCCACAGCACGAAATGCAAAATCAACAACGCAAACGCAAAAGCCGCAACACAAATAAAAAGGCAACAAGACGGATGCAAAAGCAGCAACATGATTGCAAAGCCACGACAGGAACGCAAAAGCATTCTCATATTCATGTACTCTGCCATCCAATGTCACGTTACTGTGAAGCTAGCTATGCAGTAACGTTAGCATTATATCATGTAGGTAACATTAGTAAATCCGGTGAATGTAAAGCTGTACCTGTGCATGGAAACATTAGCGATATTAAACTAACGTTATAGCGAAAGTAGATCAACTGGAGAGATTGTTCTTTGCAAATTTTGTGTGTTTTAAAACACATTCAATCAGTTACACCTAGTGCAAAGGAACATTACATTTAGTCTACTATGTATGGATCTGCCATTCATGTTGTTGCTTTTGTGTTTGTGATGTTGCTCTTACATTGTGTTGACCTGTCCGGGCCTCTGTAGATATCCATGGTTTAACAAAGACTAAAGTCGGTGATGACCGTCAAGAATCTTTTCTCCAACTTGATGTATCGAGTTTCGAAATTTCTCTCAAATTTGATATTTTGAGTTTCGAAATTCAACGCTTATGACTTTCTCTTCCACACCTGTGGCCCAAAAAAGCTCTCATTAAATATTAATCACTTCTATTAATGCAGTATGAGGGCAGAGCATGCAAACAATGGCAAACCTCCACTGTGTTCCAGATTGATCATTTTAATTAAACTGGCTGGGGGACAAAGGCGCCTCACTACATCATGGGGTAGCTGGTTGTTTGTTTTCCGTGGTGAAAACTTTCTCCAGACCAGTGCTGTGTGTTTTTTAACTGCTGAAACAGTCAGGAAAGATTACACACCATGTTGATATCAAGCTTCTCTTTTCCAGCCTTCTACCACATGAAGTTAGAGTTAAATCTGGGAGGTTTTACACATTTACTTTGTGTTTTAATTTTGTTGTGTCTCTAAAAGCACATTTTAAATCCTTAAAAACTTTCTATGATGTTTCCTAGTTTGTCCTTTTTTGTCCATGCCAAGATTTCTGTCTTCTGGGAATCAGCCAAAGTGAGTCAGCCCTGATCAAACATGTTATTTTTACCATCAGTGGCCCCGTATCCAACTGAGATTGACTGCAGTGCAGAGACGGCCTGTCTGGTTTCACACTGGCATGTACGAGGAGTGGAGTAAGATTTCCTACAATCATGTGGTTTAAAAAAAAAAAAAAAAAACCTGAAACCTCATCAGAGCTCTGATCCCAGGTCTGATTGCGTTTTATCATTCTGATGGCACAGAGGTGTTTGGGATGTAATGGAATCAACATGTGGTCTCACGATTGCATGTGAAACAGCAATACAACCCTTTGCTATATCCAATTTATGTTGTTGGTAGATCTAGTTAGTTTGAGATTATCTTGGAATAGGAGAGTTACTCATATGATGTATAATATGAAAAAATTAATACTTGTAAATAGTTTTCATTAAGAAAAAATGTTGAATTTTACAGTGCCAATGCTTTACAGGAGAAATATAATTCCTTAGTATATGCTATTTTCCATTCAAAGGAAAGAGGTCTGTAAGTTTCCTGTGCAATGGGACATGGTTTATTGCCGGGAGCAGGTGGTGAGAGAGCTTCAACCATCATTGCGTCTCCTAAAACATTTTGACCGGTAGTATTCTGTATATACATATAGCTTTATTTAAACCCAAGTAAATATTTATAATCCTTTTATTATTGGAAACTTGATTTACTGTATATGTTTGCATGTTTGACTCACCTGCTGTATGAGTGTCAGGTTCTACAGGTTTAAACCATGGTCACCGAAAACAATGTAATGGTTCAAACATTCATGCGATGCGTCCAACCTACCACCACCCATAATCTTCTCCAAGATGTTTTATGGTGGAGGAAATTGGTTAATTATTAACATGGCCACAAGAAGTTAGCCTTTAGGAGTATGGAATAGTATTCATTTGTCATTTACTCACTGCTGTCACTTTCTCTGGTGAGGGCAGTCTCATCAGGAGTCAAGAAGAGAGGAAAATGAGTTTTAAATTGACCCACAGTTTCATGCACCTATGATGCTGTGATTCAGCGAAAACTGAAGCACAGTAAATCCACAGTACAGTCCAATGTTAGAGTCAGTCATTACAACACCCACCTCTAACACTAAATCTACTCTCTGTTCCTGGATTTGCACCCTGCATCAACGCTGTTCTACTCTGCTGTACATAGTGAGTCACTCCCTCCATGTTTACCACACTTTGCATATCTGGATAAACCCAGTGAAATATTTATTATGTAAATAGCTTTGCCTTCTTGCGTGTATGTTTTTGTTTTCATTGCTCCAAATGAAATATTCATGTAATATATGATGCATTTGAAAACCTTTTCGTCATACAGACCCTCCCACAGCTGCATATATATATATATATATATTTTTTTTTACCAATTTCTGTCTAATGCTACACATGTTGAGAACCACCAGCAAAAAGTGAACTTATATCAAATCATGTGGATCTCCAATCTTAGGACTGTACAGTTTAAAATTGGCTGACTGTGAACAGTGGCAAATGTACACAAGTGTTGATTAATGTATTGTCCTTGTAAATAAATGAATGAATGAATCATAGGAGACAGCGACAGTCAGGGAGGAGGGATGGTTATTCATCATTAACTGCAAGTCAAAGACATTAGGAGGTCTTCACAGTCCAAAGCATAATTTAGTAATAAAAATGTTCTCTATCGGGGTCATGTGCCTTTTCCATTATTGAACCAGTATCATCAGAGAGAAACCACATAACTGTGAAATACTTGGTTTTATTTTTCAATTCTTTTTTTATAGAAGTTGCAGACCAAGGGACTCTACAAGACACAGTATAATTTATTAAGAATTTATATTGTTGACTAATTTAGTCTCTGCACCTTCACACAGATTTTAGCCTCATGGTTTTGATTAATCTTTGCTCTTTATTTGTCCTTCATATCTTATCTTCCTCTTACACTTAATTTCTTCAGAAATTAAAAAAAAAATGTTTGGGAATAATCGTGCCATCATGCCTTTAAGAAAAGACTTTACAGACTGAAAGTGTGCATGAAAGGGAAAAAGCCTGACTTCTCACAGACTGATCAGGGACACACTTCAAAGCCTTTAGGTCCATAAGGGCTGATACTGGGACCAGGCCTTTGTTGGCAAACCACAAAAAGAATGTTTTCCTCTTTTGGTCAATTGTCAGCGGATATTGTACAAAGACTGCTCTTAGCCATGAGGAGGTTAGGCTTAAAAAAAGTTTTTAGCTCAACATAAACCAAACAATCCCCAGGATGCAGATCTGTATCAGATGAAGGAACATTTGCTACTAGGCCAGAGGGGAACTATGATTCTGCTGCTGAGTAATAATTATAAACTCCATAAGCAATTAAAAGGTGTTTCAGCCGTGATTGCATTGAACATGATGCAGACTCTCTCTTCTTCATTACCTCCTATCACACCCCCAACAACAATATTGCAACTTTTAATTTGCAGGTTTGTGGGGTAGCCAGTCCAACACCATCCAGTGCATGAACCTGTGTGACGCTGTTACCCGAGTGTTGTTGAAATGTCTGTTTATCATTTAGTAAGTAAACACAGTGAAATACAGACCAAACAGCAACATTTCAAACAATATATAAACTGTCTACAGGTCAAAAAGGTTGGAACCGCGGATAAAAGATTGTGGGTTGGGTTAAAATAAGGACTTCCTTAAGGTTACACGACATTCGTCATCATCATCATTACATGGTCACCTGCCTTCCTCCTTTTCTCCTGTCATAATTACTGTGGCTGCCAGAGGTTGTTTAACAATAAAATGTAACTATGAGTCATAATAAGCTGCTTGCAAAGACAAACAACAGGCTCATTTTTTTTTTTATTGCACATCTGGCCCGGTGAAACCTTTGGGTCCTCCAGGACGCACTTGATGCTGTGGCCGGGTGGAAGAATATTCGGGCTATCTGGCGTAGATTGCTGCCATCACAACGTTTATCTTTATTGTTGGATGGAAAACTCAACTGAGAACTGATATTAACAAGTTTCAGTTTATCCCCTCTCTTCAGCTTCTGATTGTACATGCTGTGGAAGCCCCCTGCAGAAATGATGATTCTTGCGCAGCCCACAATAACTGATGACTCGTCATCGCTCCAACAAAGGGACCTATTCACAGACTCCCACAAGAGCATTAGATTTTACCCAACCCTCTCTTTCACTTCAAGACAAGGAGCCAATTGCACACGCCTCATACATTTCTAATAAACATCACCCCCGCGCCACACCCCACGCTCAACACTCAGGGGCGAAGAATTGGTTGTTTATCAAATGCCTCTCAAGTCTGTGGATGAAGAGGAGGAGGAGGAGAGAGCGGATTTCTTCCAGTGGCCCAGAGAGATATCAGTATAATCAAGTACCTTTTCTCTTATTGCAGCCTGGTCTCAAGAAAGTTTGCGAAATGAAGCATGTGGGCTTAAAATAGCATGTTCTTTGCAGCAGAAGTAAAGGAAATTGAAAAAATAACAGATCACAGACCTGCCATCATTACACACTCATATTGCACAGCCAAAATTATTGAAGTCTAGCGGAGACATTTTCAGAGACACCAAATATGTCACAAGATACAGCAGTGAAGCCATAGAGAACACAGAGGTACTGCACTACCTAACAGTATAATAACTTGATTGAGGCATCTGAACATGCTGATAAGGAACATATTACACTGTCTGCAAATGTGGAATTACATGGTTGGTCCATCTTTAAAGATACTAAAAGCGGAAACAAAAAACAGGAAAACTGATTATTATGGGGTTGATTTTTACCCAAAGTCTCAAATTCCCTTATTTTTTCTCCAAAAGACCCTCTAGCATGATCTTTGGAATAAACTAACACAAAATATAGCCTCGGTCCTAAACCATAACCTCGTAGAGCCAGTGTGTGCCACTTGTGTCCTAAACATTATTTCAACCGTGAAATTTGATTAAAAACTTGTAAGTAGACACTGGATTATCATTATTCTGTCAAACTGTTATTTTCTAAAGGTAGTAAACTCATCTTGTTGTCTGAGTGCTTAATTAACTTCTGCTTTCTGCCCAGTTACCAAAGCAACATGATGTTTGACTGGAGTCTGAAAAATGATGATTAATCTCTAAAAATGCCATTAATCAGGGTGATTAGTGATCTATTAGTGAATAAAGATACTTAATCTTAATTCCATTTTCACTGGTCGAAATACAACAGGCTGCAGAATAAGGCAGATTCCACCATGATATTCAATTTATGTTCTTTCAGAATTATATCGCTTGCAGAGATACAACCGAAGAACTCTGTATGTCCGTCATCATATGTAAAAATACTGCTGATGTTTTTCTCTGATTTCAGCTGACTCAGCCTTCGCTCTCTGTCATGATGCATCGCCTCATCGCCAGTCGTCCATTCGTACGTCAATTAAACAGACACAGTCTCAATGCAGAGCCCATTCAACATCATGACTGCAATTCATTTCATTTCAGCGGCCCATTTCCTTCCACAGGACATTAATGATTCATTTCCTCATCATTAAGAGCTGTGGCTACATGGCTGAAGATGAAGAATTAGATAATGGAAAAAAAAACCTCTGGCTGAGATTATCCTATACATATCTGTCTATAGATGAGGGTCTAATACTGTAATCGCCCCTGTAGAGGAGGGATTACAATGTGAGCGTAAAGAGTTTGACTGTAAAATTAATGATAGTTTAGCCAATGTGCAAACGCCGTGCTCCCTTGTTTGACCCAGAAATAAGAAAGGAGGACATCAGGGAGGGAAACGGATTTGTGAACACTGAACATAGATGAAGTGCAGTTAATGGAAGTTAACTCAAGATGACAAATCCACAGGAAGAGGTTCAGATCAGGACAAATTTTGTAAGCATAGGAAAGCCAAGTATAATATGCAGCAGCTAATAAAAGAGGTGAGAAAGAACACGGTTATACACAAATCAGCCAAGTGAAGCAAGAAAACATCGTTTATCTCACAACAAAAAAGGTGCATGTCAAGGTCCGTCATACATTAGACGGTAAGTAAACAGTTGGTTCCCAGTCAGTGTGTTGTATGTGGGAGAAATAGGCAGGTGTAAAGACCTGAGTGACTTTGACAAGGGTAAAGTTGCTTTGACCAGATGACTGGGATGGAGCATCTCCGAAAGGGTAAGACTCGTGGGGTGCTCCGAGTCAGCAGTGGTGAGTACCTAACAACTGTGGTCCAAAGGGGGAGGGCGAACCACAAAGCGGTGCCAGGGTGTCAGGGATGTGCTGGAATAAGTCTGACCTGACACACTTTACATGTCACTGTGAAAAACCAGCAGGACAGGAAATATTGTGCCGTGTTGAAGTTTCTTTTTTAGATGATTTCAGAGTTTGTAGTGGTTGTGTTTTGTGCTGGTCAGAGACCGTTCTCAACTTCTCAGTCTAATAAAATATTTACTAAAATGATTCAGCTCTTCTTACTCCCACAGTTTTAACCACAAGTGCAACATCAAGGTTCAAACTTTGCCTCTTTCACACACTGTAACTACGACATACGCGTCTTTTGCTCAATGGTTAATGGACCGCATTTATACAAAGCTTCGAGACTATTGATCACTCAAAGCGCTTTACACTGTACAGTATATCTCATTCACCCATTCCCACATACATTCGCACACTGATGCTGCAGCATCAGGAGCAGTTGGGGTCTTTCTCCGGGACACTTTGACGTGCAATCTGAAGGAGCCAGGGATTGAGTCACGGCCTTTCATCTGAGCCTGAAGATTACTATAGTAAAACAAAAATGAAGGCATAAAACTTTTAACTTCAACTTCAGTCCCTGGACACAGACAGAAAAACAGCCGGCTGTGACTGGCTGATTAGACATCAGCACTCTGTGGCAGCTTCTCTTTGTTAGCTGTTAATGTGTCAAAATCTGGAGCTTTTCATCTCATCGCTGCTGCCTCCTCTCTCACGGCTTTTCAAGTTGTCTATTTCAGCTCCCAGCTGAAAAATCACATTACATGTCTTCTCCAGGTAGTAGCCTGTATGGACTTATGTGATCTCACTTAATTCCAAACATAGGTTCATCCATTTTTAACCTAAGCCGAAGTCTAATCAGCCAGAATAACTGAAAACACCTGCGTGGGTGTGCAGGTTCCTGAACTGCACTATAACAAGCCTAGTAGATTGATGTATTTTGTGCTGGTGTTTGTGTATTTCACATTGACCAGCAGTAACCAATTAAACTGTGAAAAAAAAAAAAAAAAAAAAGGTATTCTGACTTGCGTTTTATTAACCACAGTTGTAAAACACAACTTAAATGAATACGGAAAAAAAGGGTTTGATTTGAAAGAGTTTGATTACAGATTACATCTGCTCCAGTCGGAAAGAATACCACATGACATGATTTTGTTGCTAAGCACAATTACTCAAAATCTATGTTTTTGTTGCATAGCAACATTAGTTGAGTGTTCTGTACTGTGTATTGTGTAGAAGCATTAGCAAGAGTAAGACATTTTTGTAACATGATGGTTGTGGCACCAAATAAGAAAGTCATACCCGTGTTCTGATATCTCACAGTAAAAGACCTCAAGATGTAGTTTCAGCCCCACTACCATAATCATTCTGAAAAAGATTCTGCAGTGAAATGAAAGTGCACATACTGAGCCACTGCAAAAGAAAAGCTGTGTGCACATTTGTCTGTTTCTCTCTGTAGCCTTCCCTTTGGCCACAGTGAGCTGTCAGAGGTGATGGAGAACAACTGTTACACTTCTCGAGTCGATTCCCACTCAGATTTCCAATTGCTGGAGTTGCAATGATTGACTTATTGACTCCTGTGTACACAGAGTCAAAAGGTTAAGCTGCTGAAGCTTTGTTGCAGCAGAGTAACCTAAAATGAACTTGTGCAATTCAAGAAAATCTGAATGATGTTGTAAAAAGCAAAAAATTATTAATTTAACTTTTCAGGCTCTTTCTCATATATCCAGACTCAGAAGGCTGCATGCCCTCCACTACCAGCCACAGGTATTTGACAGAATTTCTTTTGATTTACTGGCTTCCATACTCCCATCTACTTCATCCTGCACAATAAATGTAAGCACTCACAGAGACTTTTGATTCTGCTGAGATGAAGAATACCATTGATATCCTCCAGCCTGGATTAATGCGCCAAGCATTGGATTGTTTTCTGAAAAAAGGGCTGTCTGCATCTCAACAAGGCCTGTGGGTGGCATTTGATGGCCCAGCTGAACAATTTGGTTTTATTATGAAAAAAAAAAAAAAAAAAAAAGTCCACAACTCCAAAGCAGCACTTCATGGTGAGTAGTTTAATAATGCAAGCTCAGTCACTGTGAATGTGTATTAATGAAGCTTCAAGTCCTCCTGGTGTACACACAATAAAAAGCTACAACACTAACGGGACTGACACAGCGGGGATTATTTGTCAGCAGTTATCTCTGGTAAAGTGTCAAGCTCTGTGTGTTGAATATTGGCAGGTTCTGTGACTTGCAGCTCCATTGAACTGATGAATTTTGATTTTATCATCTGCAGAGAACTGTGTGTGTGTTTGTGAGTGTTTGTTAACTTTTTAATTTAGGGTTAAGACTTGGGTTTAGGGGAGTACACAAAGACTACTCTGTTAAGTTCAGTCTTTTAAAGTTGTGGACCCAAATGTGGGTCTCAGAGGCAAAGAAAGAATAAAAGCTCAAACAGTAGAAGTTTATGGTAAGACTTGGTAATTGATTTGACCCAAGGTGGTGGAAGGGGTTAGGTGTTGGCAAGGCCAGGGCAAGGGCCAGGGCAAGTGAGGGTGTGGAAGCGGTAGGAGCTGGAGTTTGGCATACAGACAAGGGCTGAGCAGGCAAACCAGCACAGGTAGATACAGGACTGACCGGGGAAACCACAACACATTTTACTAGATAGAGTCACTGAGAAAACCTGGGAGTGTTGCCATAGCGTTACATCACAGAGGCACTGAACAATGTGCCAGAGAACAGAGTGAGGGGTCAGGGCTTAAATGCTGCTGCTTGTTGATGAGCTGATGAGTCACAGGTGAGTTGACGGGAGAAGAGAAACAGGAAGCCACGCCCTGGTAGACACACACACACACACACACACACACACACACACACACACACACACACACACACCAACAGGGGACAAACAAGACATAAGGGAAGGGGGGAATAAACAGAAGCAAACACTAGAGATGAGGGAGAGCTGCTGCCTAATCATAACATACTCACTGTAAACACTACTTCCTGTTGTTTTTAACGTAAAGTGAAGTTTTAAAACACACCAGTTTTAAAAGGACGACTAGAGCAACTGTTACCTGTCCCTCAACCACCTGACCGTGCTCGGACACTGCATACAGGACGCACTGATGAAGACCTGTTTTGTTGTTGTAGTTGTTTGTCCCTACCCATGTGTAAGAGCAGACCAGTGGCACGTGCACTTGGCCTTCTACATCATGGTAACAATAATAACCACTCGGTAAAGGTTGTGAAGCGATCATGGTGTGGTTTAGGCAGGAAAATGATTTGATTAAGCTCAGGTTTGTTGTCATGGATACGAATACAGTTGTGGTTTCACACAGGAAACACACAGTGGTCTCCTGTGTGAAAATCCCATGTTTAGTTGCTCTATCCATCCACCACAACCGCCCCCTGTCGCTCTTCACACTACGTCACCTGACATCATAATGGCCGCGGCCACTAGAGGTCTTCCTAACAATAATAATGATAATAATATAACTATTGGTCGTAATAAGCTGCTGGCACTGATGAGCTATAGTGTGAAAACTTTTTACATTGATGAACTTTCATACATGTAATGAGGTTTGTTAACGATAGAAATATATAAGAAATATATCCTTCTTATACATATATATATATCTTCTTGT
The DNA here is from genome assembly GCF_002260705.1 of Seriola dumerili. Taxonomy (NCBI): domain Eukaryota; kingdom Metazoa; phylum Chordata; class Actinopteri; order Carangiformes; family Carangidae; genus Seriola; species Seriola dumerili. Next base: position 9,950,125 of record NW_019174586.1, read on the forward strand.
GTTTTGGAGGACATTTGGCAACAGTAACCAAACACAAACAGTATAGCGTTTGCCATCATCCTCCAGTATCCAGGTCACACAACTCATCCTCTGGGGAAATTTGCGGGCTGAGTTCAGATCAGCAGCCTCACCTGGGAATAAAAACAATACGTCAGTGCTGTCCTGCTGGCTTCCCATGTTGATTAACAGACCACCTTGCCACTTAAATGCACAGATCAGCTTTGGCAAGTCATTGGGGAGCGTCTGATGCCTGTGAGTCAGAGCGAGCATTGCTGTTCTGCCTGCACTGGAAACCAAAGATGTATCATTACACTCTCTGTATGTGTGTGTGTGTCATAAGAGAAGATACAGTGAGAGAGAGAGAGAGAGAGAGAAAAGAGAATATAGTACATTAGAGTTGGCCGGAATTGCATTAACAAGACGTCAGGGGAGTATGTGTGAGAGAGAGGAGAGTGTGTGATAGTGTGTGTGTTTGTGTCTTTGTGCTCATCCTCACAACAAAAGTACGTCCAGGAAAAGGTGAGACTTCCCTGTTGTTGCTGCTTTATCAAAGTGAGTTCCCAGGGTTATTGTGTGAGGTCACAATCAAGACCCATCACTCTAATATTGAACTTTATTTTATTCCTTTCTCAAAGAGCTCTGCTTGGCATTCTTTTATTCTGCTCATCAATGAAAAAATACGCCACACTGGGAACTTGCACTGGGAACTGTTGCAGCCACCACAGTTGATCTTCACAGTTTGCTAGGATAGCATTCATGTGTGTGATACACAGAAAACATGAACAAGTGCGCTAACTCTATTTTGGCTTTAAAATACTTTTGTTGGCACTAAGATGTCATGAATGTAAAGACAATCGTAGATTTTACTTAAGACTTGTTTGTTTGACTTTTTTTTGTTTTATAACTTGCTTGTAACCCGTGTTAACATTTGAAAAACGATAAAAAAAAAGTATATTTGCTGTATGACAGATTGGCAGATTGTTCGTTAAACTTAGCCATCTAATTTACAATACATAATGGGTAACGACTGACCATAGCTGACAAATGTACAATGTATAAATGTAATAAGAAAATAATAAGCTATGATTTTCAGCAAAAATCAGACAGTGAGCGTCGTTTCTTCTTTCTGCTGTGAAAATGAATGCTTGGAATCAATTGACTGAACAGGTGAATGATTCAGGAAGAAAATGTCATGTTTGATATTTCTTGTCAAACTGCACCTGCTGCTGCTTTCTTGTCTATTTGCATTAGTTTCACCATCATTTGGCTAAATACACTAACTTCAAGGGTGACCACCAACACCAGAGAGCCTGAGGTCTGCAGGGTCAACGCTACACGCTCTACTCATACTCACAGCTCTATAACCGATCAGTAAAAATCAGAAGATCAGAACACATAATGCAAATCAAACAAATTCAAAGTCCCGCAGGGTGTGCAATACTGCCATGACAGAAATGGCTTAAAAAAATCACTTAAAGTAAGTTACTATTGATCTCCATCAATAGTCATTTCAGAGGCTGATGGAGGGAACACATGGAGGCTGGTGGATTGATGCAAATGGCCTCTGCTTCGACCAACAGGCGTCCTGGGGGGCGACCTGTGGCAACAACCTTACTGTAGTGTGACAGCTGAAGTTAATAGAAATGAACAGAAAGCAGCTGCAGCTTCATACTCATCATGTCCAAAGAATGCAATACAGAATACAGATCTGTCAGCACATCAACAAAATTACTCAACATACTCTTTTTTCTCAGTACTGATGTGATCTGTTAACCTCATCATGAGTATGTAACTGAACTATTCATCCAAATCATCAATCAAGTAAAATCTAATCATATTTTAAAAAAAGAAATTAGACATTTACATTTTACATTCTTTAAAAATAAACTTTATTTGCACGACATAACCTATATTTGCTTCACATTGCAGTTTAGGTGACCAGTGGTAAATTAAAGACATGAGTCAAAGTTATTATGCTAATGTTTGCATTCTCTAAAACAAGTGCACAAAGCCACTTGAGAAAGAAAGAAAAACCAGACAAAAAGCCACCGCAGGGCCTGTGTACAAGTTGTACTCAGCATGTTGTGAAAAATGCAAAGGAGAGGTCACTTTGAAGTTTAAGGACCTGCAGAAATCCATAAAGGTGACATCAGTAAGAAATACAGCATGTGCTCATGCTAATCCACACAGATGGTCTTTAATGCTTTATGTCAGAGGGAACCAGAGGGATGAGAGAAGGAAAAGACTTGATGTTGGTAAATCCAGTCCTTGGTTGTGCTGCTTTAGGTGTCTTTTTTATCTTTATTGGACTCAGTCTTCACACAACCTTGACAGCACTAAGTCTCTTGATTTTATGTGTGTAAACCATTTTAGGAAAATCACATCAGTGCAACAGCTGGAGACTTGCGGCTCCAACGAGTTTTATATGCAAAAAAAAATGTGCTTCTACAAACATCACATTCACTTTTTAAGCCAAAAAAAAAAACCAAAACTTGCATTTCTAAAATGTTTGTGCCTTTTTATCATTGGCTCAGTTTCAGAGTTCAATTTCCCATAAGACCAGGGTCATGGCTGTAATCAGAGGGGTTTAAAAAAAATGGTAACCTTTTAATTTTGGACTCCTATGTGCAACCGTTTCCACTGATGACCAAACCACACACCAGGTTTAACCTACCTCAACCCTTTTCTGATGTAGTCCTACTTATTCTAAGAATAACATGGGTGTATTTCAATATAAAAATCTTGCCCTGTGCTGCTTTAACTGGAAGAAAAGAATTGTAAACAACAGCTGTATGCAGGCGGTACCCTTTGCTTTTATTACATCATTTTACACCAGCAGGGACTGAGTAAACTCAGCCTGGCTTGTTGGGAGAACTGATGAAGTCTAATTACCTTGAGTTTGGAAGACTGTTCAACCTCTCGTTACCGAGAGGTGAGATAAAAATGAAAGCAGGGATTAAAACTCTCTACATGCAGCCTAATTCCAGGAAACATGTCAAGTACCCGCTACACGACTGAATAGTGAAGGGTCTCCAAAGTACCAAACCAAAGTACATGGGAGTCTAAATGAGATACAACTGAAAGGGTGTAAGATGTGAAATTTTAGTGTCACAGCTTTGCATAAATTTATGGAACTATCATCTATTAGGATACAGTTTAATATTGTATTATGTTTGGTGTCACTGAAAAGATCAGTTTTAAACCTCCTTGCAAGAAAGATTCAGATCGGGAAAAACTGTCATGAGCTGGGAATGAAAAGGGCTCAAGTGACATCACAGACTAAAACAAGCTCAGTGAAAATCATATCATGTTGGCCCTGACTGGGTTGAGTGAGACATCACCAGTATTCCCTGCGCCATGGGCATGTATGTTTTTACTTGACTAAGCATTGTTTAAACTCCAAAAACCTACAGTCAGATTACAGCCCCACACAAAATCAATATGTCAAATACACAAGACGTCCATTTCACCTGGAGCGGAATTTAAGACTCTAGAAAGACATTTGCTGATGATGGCCTAGGAGGCCACTTTAAAATCTTTTTAAAGGTCCCGTATTGAATAAAGTGAGAGGTCAATGTCTTTTTTGGCAGGTCTAGGTTCTATATTAATACTGTGAAAGTATCAAAGCGCTCAGTCCACAGAGAAATGGACACAGCCTGTATTCTGAAACTGAGCCTTAAAACGAGCCATCAGGGCTTCTGTAACTTTGTGATGTCACAATGAAACACTCACCACACACAGCCATGCCTAAGCCCCACCCACCTGGACCCACCATCCAACCTTGCAGGATTTGGTTTCTCTGAGTGTTTTCCTGCAATCTGTTATATTTTTATTCAGTCACTCAGAAAGCAGTCAGCCAACAGTTAACCTGTTACTAGAGCTCCAGAGAGAAGCCTGAGAGAGCAGATGTAAAACTACACTTAGATGGTTTTTGGTTCTTAAAACCACATATCTTCTTATAGATATCAAAACTTCAAAATAAAATGCCTTTAAAGTGTAAAATATGGGATATTTAAAAGTTTGTCTCCCCTGTTGTGTTGCAGTGATACCAAGTGCAGCTTATCCTGAAACAGTATTAGGTGTTTTTTAAATGCAACAAAAACTTTCTTAACATTTGTTTTGACTTGGCATTTGTCCCTAATGGGAGCATGTTGGCATGCACAGGGCCACTTTTTCATCAAAATGCCCTTTATTTGAAACCTTTTTTGTAAACAAGGGGATATGTCCGGGGCGTAACAGCACACTTTCGTGTCTCTTTTTCCCATAGGCCTAGTTTTGATGCCTCTCTGATGTGCCACAATGTAAAAATAACTTAACCCAGAAAAGGTGTTTGCAGTTTGCCCCCGTCCCTCACAGTCCGTGCACACCACTGGCATGCTCTGATGTCTCTGAATACTATAGTGCAACAATGGGATATAAATATAATAAAGAGCGATATGATCACCATACATTAACAAGCACCACAGACACACAAGCTTTCCCTGCAGAAAGATGAAAGGAAGCCCATTGGAACATTTTGTGATTTTCCACGTTGCTCCACCTGGATGCAAACCGAATGCAACACAGACAAAACCAAGAGACACCAAGCGACAACATATTCCCCCCGTATCCACCACATACAGTATCTGTTCTATTCTGCTCTACCGTTTTAAGTGAATTCCCGAGTCCCTCTTCCCGTTGCAGAGAAGGGGGGCGGGCTGTAGGACTGAGCAGCCATCCAGCGTCAGGGCTGAATAATTGATCTCTCTCTATCGGTCAGGGGAACGTTAGTGGGACGTTTCTCTCCCTCCAGCCCTCCATGTGATTCAGTCGCTCCTTCCCATCACGGTGTGAACGGCAGCTGCTTCACCCTCCGCAAACCACCACCACCACTACTACACCGCCCCCCCCCAATTCTACTCCTCCTCTTTCTCTCTACGTGTGTGTGTGTGAGTGTGTATGAGTGAGTGAGTGTGTGTGCAGGAAGACGAAGCGGCAGGCAGTAGGAAGCACCAAGGACGTCCTTTTTCCAGCCCCGGGGAGCCAGCCGGAGATGCAAGGGACGAGCAGTTAGATTAGCCCGTGCTGCTGTTTGCCTGCTGCAGGATAACTTCGCTCCGGAGGCGGCTGCGGCTCCAGCTCTGCTCTCTTGATCCTTGTTTGGTGTGTTGAGTGTGTGAGGAGGATTTCATCCAGGCGCCGGACGGAGGTAAATCGATGCTTGATTCGGCTCCTTCAGTGTTAATTCAACGGTTTGGGGAGCTGTCCAGCCGTGGTGGTGCTGAAACCAGCCTCTGATCAGAACGAGGAAGTGCATGTGTATCTCTGCTTTCACACCACCTCTTGTCTCTTTGCACGCAAACGCGCAATCGGGTCGTTTTTGAACATATTTGCCGCACATTCACCGCACATTCACCGCACATTTAGCTGTAAACACGCATGCATGAGTCTGCATTGCTGCTTAATTAACGCACTGTACGAACAGCTTTCTTTTTCTTTTTTTTTTGATGCCGGGGTGGGATGGCTGTGTCCAATGTCCCTCCAATGGAGAATGGAAAGTTTTACCACATGATCAGGCAAAAATGCACAGTGTGCAGTGGTTCAGTCCGGCGTCCACATGCATGGCAGCAGACCGTCCTGCAAAGCTGAGGACTGGCACCGTGCACTTTTTCTCCAAACTCGCCTGACTGCGGGCAAAGCTTTGGCCACATAGAGGTTATTACTGATTGTCGTGACACACACATACACTCCCCGTCACTGCATGACACCAAACACCCACAACTCTCCGGATTCTTTAAAAAGCGCCACATTTGCAAGGAGACAATGAGCCATAGCTGCTGATCTGGTCAGTAGATTTTAGATGTTTGCTGTGCTTTCCGTTGTGTTGAGGTTGTGTTTGAACCACTGACCTCTGTGTCCTTCAGTTGTCGCATTGAAGAAACGTGCCTATCACACATGCACAGCCTCTAAGCTCATATGTGACTGCAGGTTGTAACTGTAACATTTCAGAAATTATCCTTTAATATTTCTACAATCTTTAAATATTTAATTAGGAACGTGTCTGTAGTAGCCTAAAGTGAGTTTGTACCTAAGGGCATTTAAGTCATTATTATTCCAGTATGGTATATGCTGTATAGTCATTGCTTTTGCTGTCTTATTTGATGAACTGTTAAATTATAGGATTATTAAATTTAGTATTATTGATTCTTTTTCATGAGGGAAACATCTTTTTTGGTAATTTTTTCTCAGATCTGGCAACCAAGGACTTCTACTTTTCTGCAACTATTGAATGTAACATCGCTCGGATAAGGAAGGCAGGGAATTAAAAGCCATCGTCATGAATTTCGTTATGAAACAAGCGTTGGGAGGTAAGTCTGACCTTTTTCTCCAGCCTGTATCTGTGAGCACGTCCGGTGATGCCCTGTGCTTTTTCCCAGAGGTGTTATTTTGTCTGTCACAAACTTTTTGATATTCGGTGCCTTCCCAATTTGCTGCACAAATTCACACATCATTACTCTCCTCAGTTTTAGAAAGGTGCAGTTAATATTTCATTTCTCATTTCATGTTTTTTTTGTGTGTGTGTGTGTGTGTGTGTGTTTTTCCTTCACATCTGCTGCTGGCTCCCTGCACACATGGTGCAGTTGACCCCTGGGGCAACACTGAGTACAACTTACTGTAACAGGCTGGTGATTTGTAACGTAGACTGAAGCGCTGTGGCCACAAGGCCATTTCATGTTCCAGTGAGTGCAACCTGCTTACCAGGAGGTGTTAAAACAGGGTCTTTGCAGCGGCTCAGTCTTATACCGTTAATCAGGCTGTGTGTGCCTCCTCTTGACTGGATGCTGCAGTGACTCTGATCTTCACATGCTGAGTCCACACATTCCACCTGAAGGGAAAACAAGATAATCAAAGCAGAATCTAATCTTCAATAATTTCATTCCAGCATGCAGGCATGTGAATGATTTTCTAATTGCTTGTGCTGCAACGACTCCCTGGACATGAGATTATCATAACAGAGCAATGAATTTTGAAGGAGCATGAACTTGTTATCATGTATGAATATGCAGATGGTGCGGTAGAAGGTAAAAGGACCTAAGTGGTTTTAACAGAGCTGAGATGCTGCATGATTTTGTCCACAGCGGAGCCCTTAGAGTGAGTGTGTGTACGGAGCAGGGTGAAAATAAAAGCCTGCTCTGCTGCTGCTGCTGCTGGTATCTTCATGAGGTGATTAAACTCTGTGCTGAAATTTCGCTGTGGTTCTCAAACAGAAACAATCAGCAGTGTAAGTTATTAAGAGTTTAAAGTCCGAAACTAAGCTAAGCTGCTTCACCAGGACAGTGTGGATGTGGTTTTATCATATTCGATTGGTAATATCCAACCTCACGTGTTGCTAAATCCTGATTGGTGCACCAAAGTCAGCTCAGGCCACGGCCACTTAAAATCGCCGTGAACAGCACTGACTTCGGCAGAAAATCGTGTTTATGTAAAACCTCCATGGCCTATGACATGTTTTCATGGCCTTTAATATTTATATTTCACATTATTTCACACTTTGCCTTTTCCAAAATGGCTTCATTAAAATCTACAAAGCTGCTGCAACTGTTGCGTTATCGGAGCCAGGGGATGATGTAACAACAGAGTACAGTTCACACCCCGTCTCCTGACAACAGTTAAACTTTGGTTCTTTTAAACATGAAGTAAATTTGCCTTAAACTTGACGCAGTGCACCACTCACCTTTGAGCATAATCCACTGCTTTTCTGTTGATCCAAACAATCATCAGTGGGCCATAAAATGAAAAATAATGTGCGGAGGCGTGGGTGCAACACAGCTATGTTGTAGTGAAACCCTTAGTGCTGTGCATGTGCCACCTGATACCCAGATATAAGTAAAAGAGAGGTAGGAGAACTTATGAGATCTCCATGTAATCGTAGTCCAGTTTGAGGTTTAGGCAGCTAAGACTTAAAGATCTCATAATGTAAATTTTTGTATATTTTCAGGTGGGTGGGGCTTGGGGCATGGCTAGCAGCGGTGACTGTTTTGTTGTGACATCACAAAGTTCAAGAAGTCCTGACGGCTTGTTTCAAGGCTCAGTTTCTGAAAACAGGCTGTGTGCATTTCTCTGTGGACTGAGGCTTTGATGCTTTCACAGTATTAATAAAGAACCTAGACCTGATCTATAATCAAAAAAGACATGGAAATCTCACTTTATACACTATGGAACCTTTAATTTCATGACTAAATAAGAACACAAATGCTATATCACATACTCAGTTTTCTGTTTCACTCAGTTGGTATAATATAAGTAAAAGTGCAATTTCAGTATTAGATTTGATTTAAATCTAATTCTATGAAAGAACATTTGATAATTGAGTCGTAAATGTGTGTATTTGCTGTCAGTGAAATTAAATCCTTTGGGATGGAATAATGGTGGTTTCCATTTCATCACATGACTCCCAGCTACACACATGCATCGCTTGACCACCTGTTCTCCATTACATGACTTCATGTAGCACGCACACGCCTTCGTCACTGTTTCCTCTGGAGGTGACAGAGGACCTGAGGTCATGTCACACTGAATCTGCACAGTGCTGGTGTAAAAGCATGAGGCATAGCAGGAGCCACTTCATTGAACAGCCACTGAATGTGAAGCCTCCTCTGCCTTGTGTGTGTGTGGTTTAGTTGTGGCCAAATATCGACACAAACGACGTAAAAACTCTGTTCGACATGTGAAGCATTATCGATACTATGTTGATGTTGGTGTTTCTCAGTGTTTCAATAATACCACAACGCTGCTGCAGTGCGTTGCCTTTTTCCAGTGTTTACAGTTTCACAGGACAAGATAGGTCTTCCTGCTCCTCTTCAGTTTGTCCAGTGACGGCTTCCTGAAGGAGCAGATTGATTCAGGAACATTGAAAAACGTATTTTTGGGGGCGTCGAGTAGCTCGGTTGGATGAGCATCCGCCCCATGTGTAGAGGCTACAGTCCTCGCTGCAGTTGGCCCCGGTTCAAGTCCCACATCGGACAAGCCCTTACCTGCATGTCATTCCCCCTCTCTCTACTGTCTCTCTCTCCTGCACTAACAATAAAGGCACAAAAAGCCTGAAAAAATAAATAAATATAAAAAAACGTATTTTCGCTGCCGGTGAGCGTGCTAGCGGGAGTCCTGGGGAGCGGCGGGCGGCAACGCCGGGCTCATACAAAAGATCCTCGTCAATAAAGACAAGAAGTCAAATCCGCTGAACTGTGCATAAAAGAGATTTCACACATGAGGGAAACCAGGCCGTTGGTGCCAAGGTCTTCACCTTAGGCAGCACGTTCTTTCCATCTTGGGGAGCAGGGTTTTTTTTTTTTGTTTCCTTCTTAAGGAGTAATGAGTTTTCAGTGTGTAGTGGATTAGCTGTGGGCTATTATCTCACTTCTCTCTCTCTGTCTACACTCTGAGGAGAAACTCACACTCCATCTGCTCCCATCTAGGCCGTGATTTTTTTTTTTTTTTTATTCTGTCTGTTTCGTACAGTGCAGAGCAAGGTCGTCTCACCAGGCACGCATGAAGCACTCGTCTCTGTCACCCATGACCTTTACTGCCAAGATGAGAAGTTCCCAAAGTCTCTGGTGTCTGTGACCCCCAGATGACAGACCTCAGAGCAGATATACAAGAAGGCTCATCCAAGGAGAGCATCAACAGTCTGTACTGAGATGTAGTCGAAGACCCTGCTAATCTTTTGTAAAGTTTCAGCCCATTAACCACCATTTATGTATATTTAAGACTCACTACACAAATAATCTTGCTTGTGCCGCCAACTAGTGGCAACAACATGCTTTTTCCACAACCTGTGCGACACAGGTTGCAAGTGCAACAGCCCACAGCTGTCATTGTGGGTGTGGTCACACCAGGAATACATGTATTTCAATGGTCAACAATCATATAAATTGCTAATGAGGGCCAAGTGAGACTTGCAGGAAAGGTTACAACTGTAGCAGATGTCTAAGATATGGAAAATGGTCACTAGTAATGCCAAGTAGCCATATAACTGGTCTATGTCTGGTTCAATAACATAATTCAAAGTGAATTGGAGCTTTCCGTCTTATTGACCGGGACCCTTGTGGAACCACTTAAAGGACTCCTCGAGTCCCCAGACCTCAGTTTTGGAAGCACTGGCCGTAGCTTATCAGAGACATGTAGAGAGAGGAGTCAGGACAAATGAGGAATTGATTCAATCTGCCGGGCAGTTACAGCACTGTATGTGTGTGTGTGTGTGTAGAGCTCTTATTGCAAGAACGTGAAGCAGTGCAGGGAGAGAGAGGGGAGGATTTATTGCAGATGACATCATCAAAAGTGCTCGTAAATAGAAGTCAGCTTTCTCACCTCTTTCTCTCCATGAGACTACGACTCCAGCTCCTCCCTCCTCCTCCACCTCCTCCTCTGGCATCTCTGCCTTCGGCCTCGGAAGAAGAGGAAGAGGAGGACGAGGAGGAGGTGGAGGAGAATGAGGTGTAGGAGGAGATGAAAAGTGACAAATTGATCTTTAAAACTGGGTGTTATATCATCAGCGGCTGACAGCAGAGGTTGTAAAGTCGCAAAGCACTCTGGACCGGCAGAGGCTGTAATCTCTGTTTAATGGGAGATGTTTTCTGTCCTCGGCAGCCTCGGAGTTTTTCTCTTTCTCCTCTTTACTGCCCCCTACTTCTAATCATCCCTTCATTCATCATTTCTTTCCTCGACTCCTATCTCCCTCGAACACTCCCTCCTCCTCCCTCTGACCTTCCTCAGCTTCTCAGTCACGTTTTTTCCCTACCTTTGTTCCACCCTCCGTCACCACCTCTCCTACTTCCTCATCGCTCCCCTCCCATGCTTCCACACCCCCCCAACCCTCTCTCCTTTTACTCCATCACTCTCTCTATCGCCTCTTTGCTCTTCCATCCTTCAATTTAACTTTCCTTCTCTTTCTTTCCTCCCTACCTTCCTCCGACGATTACAGTAAATCTAAAGGGCGAGGCACAGAAACCTCAATCAGGCAGCCACAGGGGAAACTGGAATGTGTGTGTGTGTGTGCCTGTGTGCGTGTGTGTGTCTGTGTGTGTGCAAGAGAGAGAGAGAGGGGAGAGCAGCAAAGTGTGTGACAAACAGACAAGGGAGACTGGGGTGGCCTTAGTAGTCGGCTTTAGCTGGCATTAGATGATAAAGTGAAAGTGTGTGTGTGTGTGTGTGTGTGTGTGTGTGCGCGTGCGCATGTGTACGCACACCCAAGTAACGTGGAAAGAGAGATGGTTGATGCAGCAAATCAAACCTTCTGACACACTGATTAACATACCCAAGAATGCACAGAAACACACACACATATACGTGCGCGCACACACACACACACACACACACACACACACACACACACACACACACACACACAGGGGGTCGTAATCAGTGGGATGCGACAGACCTCCCCCCCGGTTGAAAACCACAGCAGGGGAACCAAACCACAACAGAGCAGAGAGCAGCTGCAGTGAAGCCTTCCACACACATCTACTGGAAGAACATGTAAACACTATGTAAGACAACAAACTTGTGTGTGTGTGTGTGTGTGTTTGTAAACAGGAAACAACACTGAATAATAATAGTGGATAAACCTGAGAAGAATTCATATATATATATATATATATGGATTCTTCTCACCTCACAGTTTTCTGTTGAAGCTGTTCTCTGTAATGAAATGATGAAACAACTTTTTGCTCCAATTGTATTGTCAATGGAGCTATTTGTAAGTTTTGCTATTGCTACATAGCTAACATTAGCATTGGCAGCTGTTTATGTGATAATGTAGAAGGAACGTTGCGAGTTCAGCATCAAACATCATTTCTTTACTCACCAAGAAACAAGAAACCATGTTCAACGGCAGAGAAAACGTACAAAAAGCCCCTTTAATGAAAATAAACCCTTTGAGACGATGTGAAGCAGCTTTAAGGCACATTAGATATATGTGATGTCTAGGTGCCTCTGACAATGATGTGGTTTTAACCTTTATTTATTCAGGGCATTGAATTTACTGAGCACAAATACCTCTCTCAGTTTGATCTTCTGACCAGTGGAGCAGATGGGCGTTGACGTTTTTCGGTCGAACACACTTGAACTGTTGTAATAAAGATCAGAGAATTGAACCAGGAATCAGCATCAGTTAGAAGCTATTTCTCGGACATTAAGGCCACTGCTGCTCTTTGGATTTGCCCTTTGAAATTTTGAGGAATTTCAGCCAGTTTTTTTGGCTTAAGATTCCGTTGTATTTTGGTATTGATCTGGAGTTCAGATTAATGTTAACTGTAACTAGGGAATTAACAGAGATCAAGCTTTAGATTGAAAGGAAATCAGCTGTTTATAGGTTTTACTTCATTTGCCATCAGAAAGCTTGATGTGTGTCTCTTAGTAACATAGAATTAATTATCTTGTAAAAATTGCAATTTAATTTGGAACAAATTTTGTTATCAATATCATGACAGTAAACTCATATACACATTGCTAGAAAATCATTTAACTGAGAAAATATTATTACCAGTCATCTTAGTTTTCCTACACAGCAACAGCAAACACACACACACATACAGTATATGTTAGCTAATGTGGTCCTAGTAATAGACGCAGTTATGCTAAAACCATGCATTGAGTGTAAAGTGTCATGACCAATATTGATAGTGTAACTGTGAAACAGTATTCTGCCGTGCACTGTACGAGGTGGTTCCCTGTTTTCTGGTTGTGCGGTCACACAGGAGATAAAACGTAATTATCCTGAAGGATTAATTAGGATTAGCAGAGGAACCCTGGAGAATATCGCAATATGAAGATATATGACTCAAGAGTGACCTTACAAACCCCCCTGGTGTATGGACTGCTATTTGTTTACTTGTTCAAAGAAAGAAAAAGACACTTGTTTGTATTTTTTTGCATCGTGTGGGGATTTCTTTTGTGATTTCGAATCACACTTTTTTTTCCACACATAATGGACATCCCCTCCCTTGAAGCTTGTACTTAAACAAACCTAACATCTGTAAATCAATGGCTTCTACATGCCCTCTTTTGCATGTCCTCCGTCTTTGCTCATCTTTCTCATCTTCCTTTTTTCTCTCCCCCTCCTTCCCCTCCGTATCCATCTTGCTCTGTCCACTCTCTGCTAATGAGCCTGGCATTGACTGCGTCTTCTTTAGCTGCAGACATGGCCTCCATCCAAGAGCTGTGGGACAGATTCATACACACTGTCTTTGTGCAGTTGATGTAATCACTCTTCTTTGATTTAAACTATCAAAACATGGCCATTGGATTTTCATAGGTCCTAAATATTCATGCTTTTTCCCACAATTGTGCGCATGTTTCATACCTTACAGGAGTTGACCACTTAACCACAAGCTTAGATAGCATGACATGTAATTTCTGTATGACACGAGCTTCCTGCTGGATTTCATATAACACCGCGGCGCATGGGTGGGCAGTGTCCGTGACCAATTCAAATGGGTTTCTTCTCACTTAACTGGCGTTCAGCTGACTTGGCATGTAAGAATAATGTTTTCTGGTGGATATCAACCCATTTAAATGCAACTCAGAGAAACGAGTCAAGAAGGGAGGCTCTGTATAATCCTGATGAATTGATGTGCAGTAATGAAATCTGCCCACTGTAGACACCTCCACTGCACAGCACAGTGGCTCTTATCATTTATGGTGCAGAGCCACTCAACAACAGCCAAACCAGATTAAACCCAAATCTGGACTGAAATGTTGACTGTGAGCGCATGATTTTTAATTTTTGTTTCATTTTTACAAGAATGGTCAAGTTCATTGCAACATTTCAAACTGAGTAAACAGCACAGTCAGCCAGATATCTTAACGTTCTTATATACATCCATCCATTTTCTGCTGCTGATCCGAGGTTGGGTCACGGTGGCAGCAGATCAAGCAATGTAGTCCAGTCCAGTAGCAGTAGTCCCTGGGGGAATCCCAAGGTGTTCCCAGGCCAGATGAGATGTATAATCTCTCCAGTGTTTTCTGGGTCTACCTTGAGGCCTCCTACCACTTGGATGTGCCTGGAAGACCTCCAACGGCAGGCGCTCAGCAGGCATCCTAACCAAATGCCCAAACCACATCAAACTGGTTCCTTTCAGCGTGAAGGGACCAGCAGCTCTACTCCAAGCTCCTAACCCGATCTCTAAGGCTGAGCCCAGGCACCGTGCAGAGGAATCTAACTTCTGCCGCTTGTATCCGCAATCGCATTCTTTCGGCCACTACCTAGAGCTCATGAACATAGGCTGGTAAATCCAGAGCTTTGCCTTCCGGCTCAGCTCCCTCTTCACCACAGTGGTCCGGTACGACGCCCTCTTTACTGCTGCCATCCGCTATGAACCGAAGTTCATATATCTCACTTGATAATAAGACAGTCAGTGGTGATATGGTTAAAGTTCCTAATATATGTGGGATTCATAAGCAGGAGACATCATTCATTAATACCTGTCACTCTTAGTTGAACAGAAAAAGTTCAATTAAAAACAAGTTCAAGTTTGTTAATTTTTAATTATGTTAAATACAACAAAATCTTTTAACCATTAGTTTTTCATTAAAGGTTTATTCCACCAGTTTTCCCTCAAGGAGAGTTGTTATCACAAGCAAAGTGTTTTAATTAGTTCAGAGGAAGAGCCTGCTGGTAGATCTTCAGGGGAAACAATCAGATAAAACTTTCAAATTATTCAGCTAATTCAAACAGAGATGCAAATAAACTTTCACTTTGCTCTCAGGGATCTTGTTTATTATTCAAACTTTCATTATCTCTGAGCTGACAACTGAAAACAGGACAAATTAGCATCTGTGTAATTATTAAGCTCCTGAGGTCAGTGACTGGACCCAGCTGAGCTGACACCTCTGGCTCCGGAGCTGATTCAACATGTTGCTTGAGATCATCATGTTATCCACAATGGAAAGAAACGCTATTTTGGACGACCAGTGCTTGCTTGAGTGTGACCAGACATGAATGAATCCACTGGAGAGAGAGAGAAAGAAGCTAAGAAACCCCTACTGCATTTAATACAGATTTACAGTTTATAGCACAGCCCAGTAAACAAACTAAAACATCAAGCTGTTCTATAACAACCCAGGTAACAACTGTACTGTTGTTGACAATTTAAAATTACAGCCATGAACTCAGCTCTTACTATTAGAGCTAAAACCGGTGCTTTGAAGCCTGGTGCAGATATCCATGTTTTAGAGTAAAAACTGTATTAGCATTAGGTCATAAATATAAAATGATAACCCAATAAGTCGTTTACTTATTGGGTTATCATTTTATGTATCGAAATTTAATGTTTATAACAAATAAAGAATTATATCTCTACTTACTATGTCTTTTGGTCATGGCTTGTAGTGATGTCATTTTTAGCCAATCCTTTGCTTCTCCTTGTACCTCCTGAGTTCGGTGGAATAACTGCAGCATAGCAACTTTTAACATCTGCATTTCTTTCCTGTATCACTTCTCCCAGATGTTGAGACTAAAAATAACAACCAGTCCTCCAACCTGAACAGTATAAATCGTGTTTTTTCAACCTTCAACGATCCATAAGAGTTTCTCCTGAAATAGCAGGCGCACCGGACCTTGGTTGTCATGGTTACAATAATAAACATACCAAGAGTGACCATCTGCCTTCGTCGCGATGGTTACTGTAATAATGGTCATGGCTTGGTTAGGTTTAGGAAAAAATTGTGACTTGGATTAAAATAAGTACTTCTTCAACATTAGACAATCTTTGTTGTCATGGTTACAATAATAACAACATGGCTAACTTGTAATCCTGTGTTTTGTTGACCCA
The DNA here is from genome assembly GCF_002260705.1 of Seriola dumerili. Lineage (NCBI taxonomy): Eukaryota > Metazoa > Chordata > Actinopteri > Carangiformes > Carangidae > Seriola > Seriola dumerili. The sequence continues at coordinate 9,965,934 of NW_019174586.1, forward strand.
TCCATCCACCACAACCTCCACCAAGCACAGACTTTGTTTTTACTACGTCACCAGACTTTTACCTTTGCGCCTGTCATAATCAGGCCACTACAGCCACTAGATGTCGCTTGACAACAAAACAAAACCCTGGGTCATAATAACCTGCTGCACAAACGACCTTGTTTTTTACAGGAAGACAGTCTCAAAAATAACAAACAGTTATGTATTTATACTGGATGCTTCAGCTCAGAGATGACTGCATGTTTGTGAATGTCGCTGCTCTTGTAACACCTTCTGAAACACCATTAAAAAAGAGGACCCAGAACCCTTCTCTTCACAAACACAAGTCCTCCACCCGTGTCTGCTGAGGGGGCAAATTTAAAGGAATGTCAGACTGGAGATGATTGATGTATTGATATTTTACTTGTCATCATGGTCCAGCAATTGACCCTGAAGGTCTTCATGTCACACCGTGTGTGGTGTTTTTGTGTTATAATCATGGTGAAGTGACAGCGACCGACCAAGGGGCGTTTTCTGAAATTCCGGTTACAGAGCACTGCAACCATGTCCAAAAGATCCAGTTTTGTAACATATGAAGCCGCTCAGTCAGGACTATCAGCAGCAATTAAAAAGGGAGTTTTCTTTTAACCTGAATTAGTTCTGCTTCTGTTTGGGGGCACTAATCAGGAGCAGGATTATTCACTCAGTTGCTTATAATACCATTGGAACATTTGTGGAAGGTTGAAGAGCTGCAGTCCAGACCACCATAATAAAAGGTCAGTTCCAGGATAAGATCCAAAGACGGTTTAGACCATTTCAAGAACTAATCACATTCTATTCAAAGGTAGGTTGTAAAAACTGTAAATGATTCCACATGTAAAAAGTTTTATCAAAGGATTAAAGGATCTACCGAGAGATGCTGCCTCTGCTCGTTAAACTTCAACAGCCTCTTAATGAATGATTGTTAACGAGGCCATCCAGATCCAAAAACACTTCAACCAGCACTACTACAAATCTTAACCAACCATACAAGCACATTTCTTTTTGCTGAAGAGTGATGTGTGTGAAAACAAAAACAAGATTATCAGCATGCAAAAATAAAAATTACAGGATCACCATAATTTTAATATTCATTTCTCATATGGATTCAAAGCTCACATTTCTTTGTTTGTTGGGTTCTCTTGGCTGCTGATGTCTACAACCGCCCAGACGCCCTTTGTGCAGCGCTGAACTATATTTCTCCCTTATGTAATAATGACAATAGATTGACATTCTCCGATCTGTGGGGGTTTTCTGCCCTGCAACAGCCTGCGGGGGCTGGCGGTCCAACAACTGCAGAGGGAATCCCCATGTGGCCAACGTGCCTGTCAATCACAGCTTTTCATTTTCAACATGAAAGTCCCCGAAGTATTCTCTATGCAGAAACATTGGCAAGATAATGGCCACTTACATAGCTGAACGCACACCTATACATGACACACAAAAAGCCAAAACATCAACTGTTTGAATGACAGCTCACTTAAGTTGTTTAGGTATCAGTATGGTTTCTTATTGTCCGAGTAGGGGTGGCATTTTTCTTCAAGCCACTCGCTCATGGCTGCGACTGTTTAGTGTGAACTCGGTGCTGAACCTAATGCTGGGCTCAGAGTGATCAACACATTACATTTATATCTCGAGGGTCTTTCATCAACGTGCATGATGTCGTGGTACCCAACCCCCCAATCCAATAGCTATGGATATGTTAGCATTCGTCTTTTTTTTTCATCATGTTTCTGAGCACTATGTCTCCTTTTAGCTCTGTTTGGGACTCCACCAACTCCCGAGGGGAATATCTGAGTCTTTAGCAGCTAAATAAGGCAACTAGTTGCAAAGGGATAAAAAACGGACGTCTCCTATCCACTGTTCCTGCCGCATCCTCCCGGTACAACTGATAGGATTACATGTATTCATTATGATCCAAACTTCACTATTTTATATTCATTGTGATCAGTGCGAATTCCATTATAATGTAGAGCTTCTGTTTTTTTTGTTTTTTTTAACTGGGTTTTAATGATAACACCCTTCACCTCGTGTCAACCAGTGAGTGATATCATGTGACTGGCTAATTAACTGAGGAAGTTAGTAAACCAATATTTACTAAATAATACAAATGGTTTCCCTAGACTGCCATCGGCATGACAGATAAACACACACACAGGCACGCACAGTTACAGATGCAGACTAAAACCACATGGCAATCCTGCTCAGTCATCCTTGCAGACAAATGAGCCTCTCTGAACCTAAACACACAAACACATCATCTCTTTTTCCTTCTCTGTGCTAATTACGTCTATAAATTTTTATTTATTTATTTTTTTTACCCCTGATCTTGGTGGAGAGTTCAGGGAATCAAAAACACTCCACCTGCATCGCCGGGGAGCTGAGAGATGCCGCGCTGCGTGAGAGGTACTGATGCTTATTACCGATTCACGCTTTGACCTAGAAGGCAGTTAATAGCGTACGCTGAGGCTGCATGACACTCAACTACACGCGATGGTGAAAGGGATGACTAGCACACATTAGCGTTATGGAGCACCCTCTCGAATGCGTGTGCCTGTGTGTACTTGTGTAGCTGTGAATGCATATGTAGCACAGTTTATCATCATTATTCTGCAGAGAATGTCGCTGCTCTTTTTCACTGAAATTTGCAGTTGACTCACTGATCGCACAGGTGTTATTATTTTATGATACAAGTTTTTATGGCTCTCAGATAACCGATTTCTTATGTAACATACTGTGTTGGTTATAGGTTGATGCCAGCGAGTGTGGTTGATTTTTGACCTTGAACCTTTGTCCGTTTCGTTCTGTTCAATGTTAATGTGAAGCGGGAGCCTTTTCAAACTGAAATATATTGGACAGTAAATAAAGCTGTATCCTACAGGTTTGTTGGCAGAACACAGACAGCCTAGATCAATGCCAAGAATCTATAACAACACCAGCGGGCATCCTGCCAGCCTCATCCAGCCTGAAAATATGGGGAGTTCCTCTGAGACTGAAATGACCTTTAACCCAACATAAAAAAATTACATTAAGGGACTTTTTTCGTGTTATTTTCATATTTTTTGGTTATGAAAACATTTTACTCACCTGGTCAGTTGTTGAGATCTGGGGACAGAAGGACAATGATCTCAAGTGGTCCGATGATTAAACAGATCAACATTCAGCCTTTTTTGCGTAGATATACTTCGGACGATGGTTTGTAAAATATGAGGGATGCTTACGATGGAAAGATTTAACATCTGCCTTGTTTTTATTTTCTTTCAAATATATTTGGTAAAAATTATTGTTTTCAACATGTCATGTTTACTGACTTTCCCTGCTCCTTGCTCTGTAGGACTTGTTTTAGTATTATGTTGTCATAGGAATAAGGGCAAATATGCAAATAGGACACAAAAAACAAAGAGAAAGAAACGCTTTTACTTTAATATTTCCCATCAGAAAATATTATCAGCGTATCAAGGAACATTGGGAGATTCTCTATTTCTGCAACCTGTACAAACCTTTTACAAGACTAATTGAAAACTTTTTGTTATCAAATGACAAGGAAAGTCTTGCACTAATGGTCTGCCATTAGCAGTGTGACTTGTAGAGCACTGTGCAATAGTAAATGATGTACAGCACAAGCTAATGGACCTCCACACAGTGCTGCGAAGGTTTCTGCCTCGCAGGTACGATATGAGTCACTGCATCAGACAAATAATGGATCAGGACATATTGAATGCTGCATCCTCCTTTGGCATGCTGTTACTATAGATCACTGGCACAACAGACTAGAGTAAGTCACCTGTACTGTAAAATAGATAGCCTATGTAGATATCAGCCCCCCTCTAACCCTTGTTGGACTAAAGTGTTTCCCCCCCAAAAACCATAAACAATTAAAAAAACATTTTTTTGTGATAGTTTGAATTAAAGGTCCAATATTGTATAAGGTGAGATTTCCATGTATTTTATAACGCAGGTCTAGGTTCTATATTAATACTGTGAAAGCATCAAAGCGCTCAGTCCACAGAGAAATGCACACAGCCTGTATTCCTCAAAACAAGCTGTCAGGACTTTGTGATGTTACAACAAACCACTCACCGCTCTCAGCCATGCCCAAAGCCCCACCCACCTGGACCCACTATCCAACCTTGCAGGACATGTTTTCTTAGAAAACAGTCAGCCAATCAGAAGAGAGGCTCAGTCCTCCTCTCTTCTGATTGGCTCACTGACCTGTTGTTACTAGATCGCTAGAGAAAACCCGAGAGAGGAGAACTAAAACTACATTGAGATGGTTTTTGGTTCTTAAAACCATAAATATATCTTCTCATTTATCAGCATTTCGAATTAAACACTGGAAGTTTAAAATGTGGGACCTTTAATATGTAGTTTGCACTTGTTAACTTTGCGCAAGTGCACAGATGGAGGACAGACACAGGAATTGGCCAGGACAGCAGGTCAATCAGCCCAGCAGCATCCAGAACTTTCTGTAAGGGTCAGCAGCTGCACACTTGGCACAGACACACACACACACACACACACACACAGAGGCAGTGGCAGGTCTGTCTGAGCTGAGGGCAAAGGGAATCGGTGATGTGTTGTGGCCTGCCGAGCCGCCCGGTGGACGCTGATGCAAAGAGACGCCTCCTGCTGCCGTGACACACGAAGGGGCGTGAAGTTATTGATGGCTGCTGCTGCAGGAGCGGTAGAAGCTGCAGAGTTTGTTCTATCCGACGTAAGTTGGGTTGTGAAGCAAGTTTTTCGAGCACATGGCCAAGAAATTACTGAGTCACCGTTGACTTGACAACCCCTGCAGATGTACTGGGGGAAGTTTGTGTAGTCAGGCAGAAAAAAAATCCACTTTTTTCTCTTTTCTTGCAACATAAACTCATAAACATATGCCTGTCCACTGACAATGACATATAAACAAAAACATGAGAAGTGTTTTCGCAAGTACACTCCAAACGGCTCAGAAACATAATTCCTTTCACTACAAACCAACAGGTGAATATGGAAACACATACAAACACATGTTGAAAAGTGAAAAACAAATACATGTAGCCTACATGTACATATTAACATACATAAAGGGTTGTTTCTAACACAGGTAGCAGCACAGTAACTGCACACATGCACACTACAGATGGGCTCTCTCTCTTTACCTCTGCAGTGACTGTGCTGTGAGGAAATGAGTCATCTGTTTGGCCTGAATATTTGCACCTACATTATGCAATATCACTGTGCCGACCTCACTATCTATGGCGATTTAACATCAAACGACACTGTTTAGATCGGGTCAGGAGAGTTGAACAGTCAAAATACAGAAGCATTTTTTAAAGAACTTAGGGGCCCAATGAAATATAAAGATATATATATATATATAAAGTAGTTAATCAACTCATCCACTGAGGCGTGAAAGTTTTTAAAAGACTCCTATTTTGAGTGGGACTCTCTTTGGAGCTACAGGGAAATTAGCAAATTGGATATTTTTAGCGACACAAACTCTTTTTAGAGGCAGAGCTGCTCTGAAGACAGGAATAATCTGATTGGTTGACTGAAACACAAGTGGGAGGAGCCAGGAATCCACAGGTACTTTGAGTGCAAGTTAGCTTATCAGCGAACTAAGAAGTTGCCAAGTGGAATGAGAAACGTCTTTTCCCAATATACATTACTATTTGAAAGTTTCTTCCTAAAAACAGACTCACTATACAACAATATTATGATACTACTCCAACTTTGTTTCTAATAAATAATGTTTTTCTGTCAGTTTAGTAAGGCAAATACAATACCTACGCGTTAGTACTGCCATGGAGAATAAAGCAGTCAGAGACCTGTAGCTACGTCAGAAAGCTTTGCATCAGAGTGTGTGAATAGTAAATAGATTTAAAAGTTTTACCAGGCTTCTACAAAGTGTAATGTTTAGCGTTAGCTTGCCACTAGCGGTGCATGCAACATAACTTAAAGCTGTGATTGTCTTCTCTCCTTAGGTTTCTGTGTACACAAGCTTACAAATTTGACTTTTTATAAAACCACCAGATATTTTCTAACACAGTTGTTCATCTTTTGTACTGATGATTCAGCCAGGGAGAGTTTTTTGCATCATATGTGCAGAAAATGAACTGGCCATGGACGCCTGAATGAACGCCTTCTACTCCACGATAAATACAGAACTCAAACTGAAGATGTATTTATAAGTAAATGCAGCATTCATGACCTTGAAAGCATTAGCATACAGGCTAGTCTTGGCTAGCTTGAATTTGAAACACAGCCTGGTTAAATGGCCAATGGCCAAGTAAAATTTAACAAAAATTCCTGTTGCAATATTGTTCACTGCCTTTAAATAGTATTTTTACTACTGCTAATTTTATTTTACCCTCACCACAATTTGATCTATTTAAAATAAAAATTATATAATTGTAGCTGATTACATAAAGGAACCACTGTTGCCTAAAATAACTCTGGTGACGTTTTTCCTCATTAGATAACCACTAATTTTCTACTTGGCTCTCTGACTCAACATGCTGGGCTACTCCGCCCAGTGAGAACAATGGTAATTCTTTGGCGAGGGCAAAAAGCAACAGCTGACCTTCACTGCTTCCTTCTTGAACAATGTCCAAAATGGCCGCCCTCTTCAATATGTCACTTTGGCATAAAATGGCTTGAATTATGGCATCATCGCCAAACCCTTGGAGGATTGGAAGTGATTCCCTTAAAGTTGCACCGCGAACCCACACACACATACACATACACAGACACCCACTTTCCATGAAAATTAAATGATGTCCACTGCAGGTCCATTAAACTGTGTTACTCCATTTGGTCTGTTGGATCTTAAACCAGAACTCATTCTCTCTGCAGGTGTGTGTCTTCACCCTGTGCTGATATGAGTTTGAAAAGCAGAGAGGGTCTGGAGGGAACAGAGCGGTGACTTTGTCTGAAACACAGCTCAAGGTCGAGCTGAAAGTGGTGTCGATCAAAGACGCAGCAGAAGAGCGCCCACTGAGGTTTTACTCAAGGTTACACAAAGGCTGGTGCTTTTATCCTCACTGTCATTAGAATCTGGCAGATTTTTTAACCTGAAACCAGAGCAGTTAGGATGCTGCTTATTCCAACATTATCAAATCCACTGATGGAACAAATGGTCACAGCCAGTAAACGGCACTTAGAGCGACTTCAGCTTCCAGAATTTGACTTATTTCTGCGGATAAAAACGCAATGTTTGGAAGTCCAGGAGGTTGAAATGCAGATACATACCTCCCACCTTGGGCCTGTTGAGGTTTGGTACAATGTCTGACCACCTCAAATTAAATGTTAATGTATATATATGCTCCAGAGTTCAGGATGAGTTATGAGAAATGACAGCGATGCCACAGTTTCTAGACTGGTACTTTAATACTATATAAAACAAAGCACATTGCTCTCACATTGACTTCACCACTGGTTTTATTGTCTAAATGTGCACATTTGTGTGTCCGTTCCTACATCTGGCGCCAGCTTGACGTTGCTCCAAAACAGAACAGTGCATCTTTGAATGCATTATTTGGTCAAGTGCTGCTTCTGTGACTGCAACTAACCCTTTAACTTCTCTAAACATTATCACATCTGGACATACATGGTTTTCACTGGCTAGGAACGAAACACATTAACATTTAGCTCAGTGCAGTCTTTTCCTCTATATTCTACAGACGAGGCGACTGCTGGTTTCCCATCTAACTGGTGTTCATAGCGTTCACCTGGCCTCCCAGGTGTAAAGCGATCCCTGATTAACTGGCAGGAACAAAAGCCAGCAGGACTCTGTTTCCTAAGGACTGAGCTCTGGACCCTCTGCAGTGTAAGTCAGCATTGACAACCAATACTAATTTACACATAACACAACAAGTCCTACTTTAAATAATACGCCAATTCCTTTATTTATTTGTTGCTCTTCTCAGGTTTAATCCTGTATCACAGATTGTTAGTTTCTGTGTCTTTCTCCACATGGTTCACTGGAAGCGTTCCCTTTCTACCAATCTGTACAGGCCGAGCTTCATGTCCTGCTGGTCGTCATATGCCGAGTGTCCTGAACAATCCTTACTCTCAAACACTGCCAAGGTTTCCGTGGTTTCATACCTACTGGGTCAAGCCATGCCGAAAATGTATGCTCTCACGATATTGTATGGTTGTGTGGATTAATAGCTTGTAGTATTCTGCGTGGTAGTGTTGGAAGTGCTAGGGGAGAGGGACATGTGGACGAGTGAAGGGTGGTTAAGGTGGGGGGTAGAGAGCACATAACGCTGCTCTGACTCTGCTGATGATAAGACTAAGGCTACGTCATCCACCATCTGTCTCAGGGAAATTCCTCCTTTTACTGCTCGGAATAGGAGCAGGACATAAACTGACCACAGAGGTGCACGGCAGGAGGTGTCACCAGCAAGGTAAAAACGCTCACACAGGTAAACCCATACAGAGGAGGCCATATTTAAACTGTGGCTTTTTCCAATTTCCTGTGGTGCATTCCTGATGTGCTTTTAATCAGAGTATAAAGTGGTGCTGGTGGTTGCACTTTGCAAGATTGATCTTAAAATGCCCAAATTGGAACCTGTACAAAACTGAATCCAAAGCATAGCTGCATTTATCGCCTCAACTCCAAGGTACTTCCACTGTGTCGAAAAGCACTCATGGTACACATGTGCAGAGAATAACAGTAATGCCAAAGAAGGTGCAAAACCTCCCACACACTGTCACCTCTCCCTGACAAAGCCGTGCTTTTGCACAGTAGACCTCCATCAGGGTTGAAATGCCAAGGTGACTTCACTTGGGCCATGAAATCTGTGTGGTCAAGAACTGTGAAGAAAATCACTGTCAGTTCATGCTGGCGTCTGATGGCCGCCCAAACCTCATGATTCGTAATTTGGAACAGAGCACAAAGCTTTATGTTGTCAGAGAGAAATCAGAAGCAGGTCCTTTATTTTTTGTTGCCATGACATACAAAGCAATATTACATCATTCTGCCAAGTTGTGGTAAAGTAAGTTTGCATTGTATAAATTAGTATTCGACGTTGCTCTACTGCTACATCGTGCAGAAGGTCTGTGTGCATCTGCAGCTTTCACAACTCCGTCCTGACAGCATGCCAGGTTGCTGTTCTCAGAGCTGCTGAACAGTTTTCACAGGTCTGAATACTTTCAAAGAGAGTTAAAGTGCAGTTTAGGGTGGAATCCCCCCATGGCATTTTATTTTTCGTTGTTTTGGGATTACTGTAGCCGGAGGCTTTCACGCATATCCCCGTAGCGCTGAGTCATAGCATGAGTTCATCTGTCTCCCGGCAAACTCCTGAGCTCAGGTGACGACTCCGGGGAATCGACTCACCAATCCTGACGCTGATTCCCAGCTTCTAAAGGCTGAATGTGCTGTCCACAGCAGGCTCCAGTCTGGGCTTTTGGGCATCTATTGTGTGTGTGTGTGTGTGTGCGTGTGTGTGTGTGTGTGTGTGCGTGTGTGCATGTGTGTGTGCTCATGTGTCTGTGTGTGTGGTGCAACATGCAGTTTGTGGACACCTACACATCTAAAGTTTGCTTGGAGCATTTATCTTTGTGAAGTTAGTTGTCAGGAGAGAGTGGGATTTTTAATGTAAGACAAAACAAACATTTGAATTTATGTTATTTCAATCTTGTATTAGAACTACAATCCCCACTTAACTCCTACAGACAATTTATCAAAGCATCAAATTTTGAAAACAAAACTCTTAATAAAGACAAATCTGAGTTTACTCCTGTCAAATGGAAACATGGGACGTGTTTTTTTTTTTTTGCTCTTGATGATGTAGATCTTCTTTTGGAACGAGAGGAAAAAGAAACAAGAAACTTCGGCAGGTAAAGCTTCTGACACCGAGCACCGTGAAAGCGTTCCAATTTATCGCCAGGTTGCAGCAAATCAATGCTTAAAAGGCTGAACTGTGTGACTGCCGAAAAGATTTTTGCGCAACAAGCAATTTCTATTTCACTTCTCTTTTTCTACGTGGGTCTTTTGAAAGGAGGACTGCTTTTTTTTTCTGACTAGAGGAACGGTCTCAGAGCTGCAGCAGTTTCTCTTCTGACTGTGTGAACCTTTGTGAGGGTGCGCAGGTCCAGGAGATGTAGGTGTTTGAGAGAAGGCTGCCGGGCTTGCCCTGAGTGGGAGTGCGATTGGCTTAAAAAGCTTTATGAAGCCTCCTGGAGCACTCCACCTAAAGAGCAGCAGCCAGCAGCCAAGAAACCGGGTCGTACCATTATTGCTGACACCGGGGGTCACAGGTTAGATACGCTCTTTAACTGACTCTGACTCCATATCTCTCCCCCAGTGCTTCAAGGGAGCTTTCTCCTGTGCTATTCTTACCCACCGGGGAGCAGATAGCAAAGGAAAAAGGGGCCGTACTTACATTTTCATATGTGAGCTTCCACAGTCTGAAGATTTGCTAATAGTATCTTCTCAGTTAAACAGAGTGCACGCTGTGTGAATAGCTATAAACAAAAGCTCAATCACTGAAGGCCAGTTTATGGAACTGAGCAAATATATTCCTCAGTAAGATGCCAAGCCACTGAAAAGAGAGCAACTCTGGAAAAAATAAAAAACAGACACGGAAATGAAGCCAACTGACACAATGGTGCTCTAATTAGTTTGCAGATGTGAATTGGGTGGCAAGCGCTTTTTTATTTTATTTTATTTTTTTTTTTAGTGGGGGGGGGGGGGGGTTAAATGTGTCACTGGCAGCGAAGGAGCGAGGCATGAAATTAGGCTCCTTAAGTCGTTTCCCACATCGCTGCTTTAATGAATCACTGAGGAGCAACCGAAACAACATTAAGGTGCACATTTTAAAACAAGTCCCACATTTCCAAACAACCGAGAAACAAGACGAGGAAATCAAACCACTGCATCAAACAAAGACTTTGGAATTAGGAATTGTGTTGACACGTGGAGGATATCCTGAATATCTTTTGATGCAGGGAGCTGTTGGAACAATAAATTAAAGGGGAAAAACAACAGAGGTTGAAAGGAGACTGTTGTTTATGTGATGAATCTCAGTCTTAGCTTAACATTCATACTATTTACTAAGACTGTCACTTTTTTTTTATTCTAACTACCTGTTAGTACCTGCCTTGTACTGCAGATGGGGGCCCTTTTTGTAAAATTGTGTTCTTCATTAATGCGAGGATAGGAAAGAAGAAGGTTATAAAAAACATCAAATTTCCATTTTGATGGGAGTTACCAAAAATATTTCTTAGCTGGGCAAAAGTCACTTCTCAAAATCTCTGCTGACTGACTCAAAATCACTGTGCATATTGAAAACCACTTCTTGTTGATTGTGTTGATGTATACGTTTAACTCACGATTCAATGCACATAGGAAACGCAGCACCTGCTTACAGCTGGAGTAAATAGAAATAAAACAAATGATGGCAGATGGTGGTGAAACACCTCAGTCAATGGGATTCTAAAGTTTGATGTCTGGCAGCTGACATTACACCTGCTGCTCTCAGTTGTAAAACAGGAAGATACAATGATTTTCTTGTAAGCTAACTGCAAACACTTTGAAAATCAGTGAAGTACATAATGAACCCTATAAGTATATTTTAGCATGTTATTTGTGCTGCATGTTAGCCCTTGGGATCAGCGTATCTTGCTGAGCAGCAGGATGTATCTTGATGCAGATGGTGCAGGGCCTTTCACCAATTCAAGGGGGCAGTTTAGTAATTTATTTACTCATGGTGAGAGGGTCAGGACTGAGGGCGAGGAAGATGACCTCCTGTCAGACATTTAATACAACCTCCAATGCCCTGACAGTCTGCCTGGCTGCCCGAGAACATTCAGACAGGAATAGACTTCATAGGACTAAAAGAAGTGAAGACAAACATTTGCTGTAAAGGTCAGTCCTTCCATCGGCATTCAGGCTACAACTGACTCAGTGCTAACACCTCACATACATTAACACCCACAGTTCGTGCGACATTGCTGAAGTCGTGTCACCTCGCCAACTCCCAGGACGCAAAAAAAACAACAAAAAAAATAGCGTAGAGAGTCAATAGCAGCTCGAGGGTCAAGCTGAAGAGGAGAATTATTCTTTCTGTTGCCAGAGTGATTATGAGAGTGAATTGGCAGCTTTGTTATCAGGCTAGTGCACAGTTGAGATGTCAATGCCAGTTTTTGTTCTGCAAGACAAAAGGGAGGAGATATCTTCTCAATCCATATCTACAGTGCCGCTACAAAGGGACGTGTCCCACAGGCCAAAGAGAGCGGCGTCAAAGCCCAGCTGATGGAGCAGATGGAGAAGTATTGATAGAGACGACGGCATCAGTGTTCAGAAAAAGCAGAGAATGTATACGCTCCAACACGAAAAATGAATATCAAGGGGTCTCTTTTTATTCATACTGTTGCAAAACCAATTTTCACTAAAAGGCTGTCTCCATGACGCTGTTCATCCCAGTTTACAGTAAATTAGGTGAATGGAAAATTTGTCCTGTAATAGAAAGTGAACTAAAATGGTAGAAAATGCAAATGAGCTGCTGACTTATGCACAGTTAATCTACAAACTGTTATGTTGCAAAATGTATTTGTAAAACTGTATTTTGACTCAGATTTGAGTTATTATAATTTTTTAACATATTTTATTTTCATCTTTTGTTTAAGACTGAAACAATGACTAGTGAAATTGCCTGATGACTTCCAATGTATTGTATGACCGCGAGTCTGAGCAGCCAGAGAAAGTACAAAGTTACAGATGATTATTGATCTCCAACACCATGACCTTCACTGCAACTACAGACCAGACACATTATTCATATTTCATGATAGAAGAATAAGTTATTATTGCTTAGAGGTGGTTGTGTTTAAATTGAAGCTAACTGGCTGAACACACAGCATCCGCAAAGACCCACAAGGTTTCATTAGAGTGATTCATTAACCAGCTAATGAAGACATAACAACAACAACAACAACAACAACAACAACAACAACAACAACAACAACAACAACAACAACAACAACAGATTAGCTTTAAAAACGTCTGCTATGGAGAGACAAATAGCATCCACTAAATGTCTCCAGCATTCCATTCTTCTTTGTTAGTCACCTTTTTACTTTTATACACAGTGATTCTCATTAACCAACAACAATCATGGACTTCAGAATTTCAGATTAAATATTCATTTCCTGAACAAGTGAGGACAACGCTGAAATTCAAGATAAAGAAAAGCTATTTCTTGCAGATATAGACACATTAACAGAAACTTGGAGCAGAAGGCTGCTGTGTCTCCTTGGCTCTTGTGCCCAACCCAAGACCACAGTCACCGATTAGCAGAAAATCCAAATGAGAGTAGGACGTGATGAGGAGATTGCAAATGAGAGAGGCTCATTTATGATGCAGCGGTGATGGTATGCTAATGGTAAAGCTGCTAATTACTGATGATTCTGCCGGGGTGAAAAGCAGAGATGATATCGAGCCATGTGACATGAGAAGTGTTGATTAATTAGTTTCTTTTTTTTTTCACCCTCGAGGGCAAATGCTTGAGCAGCAGCGGGAGTTCAGCATCACATCAAAGAGACTTAACTTTGATTCAACAGGTTCAGAGTCTCTTTGCTCTGTAAGTGCACAGTTGATTTAAGCTACTGTGCACCGTTACCTTTTTAAACAAAATCCCATTTTGCAGTGTAAACAGTGGGAGCCTCATTCCTCTCATTTTAGACTACTATATGTTTGAGCATTTTTTTACATCCTGATTTATGGTTTATTTTCTTAAAATCAAGACCAAGAATATTCTGGAAATGAGTGTCAGTACCTTGAAACAAAGCTCACTTTTTAAAAATAACTTAAAGGATGAGGAAAAAAAGGAGCATTTTGTAGAGTTTTTGCTAAATATTAGGTGTTCAGCTGTCAAACTTATGGTAGCCCATTTCTATCTCATAATTATGATTTTTTTATCTCATAATTTTGACGTTTGTATCTCATAAATGTGACTTTGTATCTCTCCATTTATGACTTATTATCTCATATTTATGACTTATCTCATAATTAGGACTTTTCATCTCATAATTTATTAATAATAATAATAATAATAATAATAATAATAATAATAATAATAATAATAATAATAATAATAATAATAATCATATCAGCAAGTTCAAGGTGAGGATTCTTTAATTTGAGTTTTAGACATGCACATCAGATGAGCAGTGAAGAGATTTTAGCCCTGTCTCCAGCTGCATTTCTCCCATAACTGCGAGAGCCTGTTTAAAAATGCTTGGGTTCTGCATTGCTCACAACATACGGATATAAACACCCTCAAATTTACAGCTGAAATTTCACTTAAGCCTCGGTAGTTGTTTCATTTCAAATCCAGTTTGCTGGAGTACCGAGCAATTTTCCAAACATACTGTTTATTATCAACAGAGAACTCCACCAAAAGAGGCATTTGATACCAAAAACAGTGCTTCTTTACAAATCAGCCCAAGTACAGACACGGTGTCGGATATAAATAGTGACTTTTCAGCCTCTTAACCGTTTGATATAAGCAGTCGTGATCTCATTTTGACAGTCTGGTGTCCAGGCAAGAGTTCCTTGCCAGGCTTTAATCATCAGCCAGCTGAGTGATCTAAGCCGCTCTGACATCGGTTCATTCCCCATCTGATTCCTTCCAGGTCCAGTTAGCCTCCTAAAAACCTGGCACCCGCGAGCTTCTCCTCCCGGGGTCAACACATCTGCCACTGACCGGCATTCCCCGTTCAACCCCGGGGAATAAAGGTTAATTTTCCGAGTGAGCTGCTCCTGTCACATGCATTACCGTTGTGATTCATACAGTGCAGCAGCTGTGTGTTGGTATGTACACAACGCCAGGCGCTGAATGCATCTTGCTCACCATGAGTCACACGTGGCCCCTGACTCTCAGACATCAAGCCTGTCAGGACCGATGCTGCCGAGCGGCTCAGACCCGGGGAGCATAGAGAAATTGACCGCGGCTAACCAGGCAGCAGCAAGTGTGATTATGAGCTGTGTTTTATGTGACAGCGGAAGATCTACTCTGGAATTTATCTGGTAATGTTACCAGATAACTCACTGAATCTGCCTCTTTGAAAAAAAGCTCCAGGGTTCAGCTTTAAATTTCCTGAATGAACACATTTTGTAGTGCTGTCATAGGATTTTTTAAAGGTCTTACTTCACTCTGTCTGATAGTATCACATAGTGTTTTAGCTCATTCCTCATCGGTTTAAATCAAGCATTTTCTGTCCACTTCGGGCCAGTGTAACAAGCTGTAAACAAAAGATTGACATATTTTTATACAATAATATTTTAACAGTTGCCTATTTACACATCCAGCAGACATAGAACAACATTTGCATTCATTTGTAGTTACATTCAAGTCAATTATTCATGCTTGTGACACGTCGCAATTTTCAAGCTCCAGCTCAGAAAAAATGATTTGAAGGCATGAACAGGTCAGGTTTTTTTTGTTTGGAAATTCAGGCGTCTGATTTGTCCGACATAGCAACAATATCATGGCATCCTCCATTATGACTGGTACTTCCCACACAGGCGGCCTTACTCTCCTGACCAGCAAGTTGCTTACTGTGTCGGGTTGTGCACAGTAAGTTTTATCAGATCTTTTTTTACTGAAATTGCTGCTGTTGCTGGAAACAAGGTTGATGACTGAACCAAAACAGTAAAGTTTCAGGCCGTTAAATTTAAACGAGCTGAAAGAGGCTAAAAAGCTCCAGAGCTCTGCAAAGTTGGTTGATAACAGTCTTTGGGTTCATGATGCACATAGTCCATTGTTTAAAAGTATTAATTAGTGCAGCTTTAGGGGTTAAAATCAAAGTGAGGGAAACATCAGAGTATTTGAACTTGAGGGTCTGAGCCAGCCTCAAACAGCCAGCGCTAACAAAGTGTTTTATGTCTTCTCAGCTTTAGTATCAAAAGTCGCCCTTGAACACACCATAAAAGCTGCAGCAGTCGGTCATCTAAGTGCATGTACACAGAGACAGTGAACCAAAGGAGATAAAAAATTATTCTGCAAAGCAAATACTGCTGCCTCTGCAGCTCATACAGCACTTTGTTTATTTCACAAGGACATGATGGTGTGTTTCTCTGTCGTAAACTTACTGGAAGTTACTATTAAATCTTTATCTTTACTTTAGGCAAAGTCGTAAATCAGGTGTCTGGTGGAGAGAATGGACTCAACAAATTAATTCAACAACAGTACAACAAGTGTCAGTGAGTGAATCAGGGGCAACTGATGCCCATGAGGCCGTCCAGACGGACTGCGAGGAGACTCTAGAATTATTTCTTTTGACTTCCTGTTTTGCTTCTGCACAATAATTTTCTCCTGCGTGCAGAATATGGAGGCACATTCACAGGCTTTTATCATGAGAGGCACAAAAGGTGTTTGGACGACAGATGCAGATATAAAAGTTGCTGTTTTCTGAACGGGTCATATTCATTGTTCTTCCATAAACAAACAAATCCTTGAGCCGCGGTCTGCTCCTGTGATAATCCTCTGTGCTAGTTAAAGCATCAACTGTCAGTGCAAATGAAAACACTTAGTTTTGATATTATTATTCTCAGTATCGCTCTCTCTGTGATTTTTGTTCTTTGTACTTCTAGTTTTCTCATCTATCTTAATTTATTTATATTTACTTCTTGCATTTTACAATTGAAATCCAAAAATAGCACAAAGAAGTTTATTAAAAAAAAAAACATGTAGACCTGCAAAGACAACCGCGCTGGTTGCCCTGCACAGGCACTCTCCCACTGGGAGGATGCAGGTTTACTGAAACACAGCGACATAATCCGCGGCTTTATGTGGAAAATCTCCCCTTTTACCCGATCATTTTAATCAAGCTTGATAATGAAGACATAATAAAGACTCTCCCTTAGAGGAAAAGCGTTGCAGTATATAGAACATCCTTCTTTGTTCTCGGTCTAATAATACCCCCGAGCGTCCTCGCTGACCTCACCTTGACAGCCTCCCCATGAAACAGCACCAATCCATTTACAGTGGAGGAGCTTTCAAATGTGTTTTGCTACTGTTGTTTTCAAGGGTCAGAGAGTTGGAAATGGACTCGGTGACTTCGCTGAATGTGTCCAGCGTAATGAAGCCAAGGCAATAGAAGCAACAATAAAATACCTACTTTTTTTTTTTTTTTTTTACCATTCTGAGGTCAGACAGCAGCAGCAGCAGCAGCAGCCCTGCAGCTGGAGGACACCCGGTGTCTCACTGAAGGACGCTTTTAGCAGGACAGATGCTCACCAGCACAACTGCTTTCACACATAATGCACCTCAAGTGTTATCTCTTAAAAAGCCACATCCGCCCACTGCCCAAAACGCTGAGCCAAATACAGTATATTTGTCAGACTAAATCATAACCAAGCCAGGGAGACATGGACATTAGTATCATCAGCCTGTTCACGAAGCACAGCTTGTGTAATGATCATCCCTAAATAGAGGCCATATTGGAGGCACTTAAGCTCCCAACTACATCCGTGAACAGCTGATTGTGTCACTAAACTTGTGACTTGGCTGTTTTCAAATTTTGTGGAGCAAACTAGGTTAATGTCTGTGCTGTTTTTAGAGAAGAGAAAATTTTCAGTTTCCAGGAAAGACACAGACTTAAATACACAAGGGAGGCATGGGTAATTGAAAACAGGTGAACCACATCGAGCGGGGCAGATGATCATAAAAATATTTAAATATATCCTCTGAAGCATTCTTTGTTCCTGAAGGTTATATGTTTATTCAGTTTCGCTCCCGTCACTCTGAAAGCTCTGTTAAGGCTTTGGTTACCGTTGGCTTTCTCTTATTTCCAGTCTTGGATTCTTTTTTAAGATGTCACTTTTTTGTGTAAATCTTCCTGTCATAAGTCTCTCTCTCTCTCTCTCTCGTACTTTACATGTGGTTTTTCTCATGTATTTACACACATTTGGGCCAAAGATGATTATGTTCTCAAAAAGATCATTTACAGGCATTGTTTTAAAAACCGGTGGTCATCTACAAACAACCCTCTGTTTATGGTATTTAACAAAATCCTCAGAGACTCCTCCATGTATCTGGACAAACAAAAAGAAAATCTCAAGTTACGACTCCCCACAATGCCTCAACACCTGCAGGTTGGGGATCACTTGGTGAACTGAATTAATCTCAATCTAAAACCTCATTTTCAAAGAGTAGAAAGACGGGCTACGGGCCACGATATAATATTAATGGCACAATAGTTTTGCTAAATCACCAACAGGCCTCCATGACAGACCCAGAAGTAGATGCTTTGTCACAAAAAACCCTGAGACTCTGTGCGAGGTTAATGTAACCAGATCTGTCAGATTTTTGTCAAACACAGTTAAGAACATGTAAAGTGTGTCGCCGCCTCTCTCTGCTCCACTTCAGAGGAGAAGACATTGATATTCTGTCCTTCTCCCCCTTCCTCTGCCAGGCAAGGTCACTGGCACGGATGAGTCAGCACCACAAAACTCCTCCGTCACACTCTACTTCCTTTTTGTCCTCTGCGACAATCAGCTCTCAGCGTCTTTCTTTCTTACCTCCCCACCACCACCACCACACCCTACCCTCGCTTTCTTTCACTCTCCCCCTCTGTCTTTCAGATTCTCACCTTCTTTCCCTCTCCCTCTCCCCTCTCACAGGGGTTATATTTCTTGAAATTCAGAAATAAAAAAGACAGAGGGTCAGATCTGGGAGTGCCTCGCCTCCCCACGCCATGGAGAACTCGCAGAGAATCCAGCGCTGACCTCAATTCTCAGCTTGCTCTCTCACGCACTTTTCTTGTTCGCCTGAGAAGAACTTCAAAGAGCCGCGGGAGAGGCAGGGGTCCGGTCGCCTGGTGAACATCAGAGGACATCTAGAAATACTCGAACATCAACCCAGCCTGCTGAAAAAGCATGCGTGTGTGGTGTGACTGAAAATTCAGTCAGGGGAAAGGCATGATGGGATATTTTTTTCTGCTGCAGTCAGTCACACTTTTTACACCTAACTGGCTGGATGTCGCACAGCAGCGGTTATTAAACTGCAGCTCAAGACGAGTTGTAAGGGAAAACAAGGACGTCTGAATGAAATAAATCCTGATATGCTGACACAGCTTCCGTTTCTGAAACGGTGTTTGCAGCTTCCAGCTTCCTCCGACGATTAATCACGCAGCACAGCCTGAAAAGTGAAATCAAAAGCTGCGTGGTGTGGAAAGTTCACCTTTTTTCTGCTTGTTTGCAGTTGGACTCCTCTCAGCTACGCCTACTTGCCACTCACACAGGGTGACAAGTAGGAGTTGTCTTTTTGGAGGAAGGTGTGAGCCAGAAAGGTTCAGTGTTTGTTTTGGTCTGAAATTCAAAAGTATACAGTGAGGTCCAAAAATCTGAGACCTCTCTCCCATTCAAGTGGAGCAGGAAAAACGGTCTCAGATGCTTGGACAACACTGGATAATTGAAGGATTCATGTAAAATTCATGATGTAACTGTCCTCTGTGGCGGACAAAATTATGATAATCGAAAAAAACAACCAACTGTTTAACCACTTTTTGTTGATTTCATGAATCACAACAGGTTGTTATGTGCCAGACTATTTCTTTGCCTTCGGACAGAGCCAGGGTAGCTGTTTCCTCCTGTTGACAGTCTTTATGCTAAGATAAGCTAACTGACTGCTGGCAGTAACATTATGGGTCCTATGCTAAACCCCTCACAAAGAGCAACACAAGTGTCTTTTCTGGTTTCAGACCGATGCAGTTGTCATCTTCCCATCCATCGCCCATGTTGTTTAAATAGCAAATACACTTGCACTTATCTGTGCAGCCATTGGTCTTAGAAGAGGGTGTGGTCAGACACATTGTTTGTGCATTGCTATGTTGAGGCAGTGGAAAGTGATAACACGACTGACCAGCAAAAACCTGGTTTGAAGTCAGTGGCGCAGTATTTCACTGTTATCTTAAGGGCGTGTTGTCAAGGGAGAAACACGTGCCAACATACATGGACACACACTCTGCCTGTTGTGCACAAGCAGAATGAGGATGAGGATAAGCCAGGTGGAACATTACAATACAGCCTGAGAAGGTCGGAGCTTCTTTGTGACGTGTGTTGAATAATGTTGCCATGCGTCATGGCAGAAAGGCGTTCTTTCTTACGACCTGGTAAATCCGCCACAGTGGTCCCCGTTCATCACTTAAATTTGTCCACAGTTTCACAGCAAAATGGAGATTTATTCACATTTCATCATATAACATTAAATATTTCTAACGTTGTGATTTTTGCCTCTTAAAATGCTTTTAAAACCTGCAGAATTGATATGTACTGTGGACCTGGAGCATAGACATGGAGTTGGTGAAATGTGTTCAGGGCTTTCAGGCTTTCATTTACGTGTAGTTTTCATCTGAATTTTGCACAGCAGTCAAAACCAAATCACAAACACTGAACACACGGATTCCTTCCTTTCTCCTCTGTGGCTGAGGAAAGAAGACACAGGTCACAGAGCGTAGTGAGAAGCTGAGAATGGTAATACATCCATACATACTTTTTAATTAAGCTAACAAAAGTAATAACACAGACACACTGTATCGTGCTGCAAATTCATGAGACTGAGAATGAATGTGGCCGGCCCTTTATGAAAGGATGGGAAATGTTTTATTACATAGTATCACATCATTTCAATGGAGGGTTTTATAGAGAGAGAGGCTGCAATTATTCACCAGGCTGTGATTCACAGTGTGAATCAGCTCTGCTGTATTTCAGTACCGTCTGTCATTGTGCTTCCAGACGGGATGATGGTGAATAACTCAAGAAGTGGAACTCCACATCATAGTTTGAAGCCCGCTGCGCGACAAAACCTAAGAATATCTTGATACCCACACATTCGGTGCATCTTTATTCATCTCCTCTAAAAGTCAGAGTTGTGTATTAAAACAAGTTTGGCTTCAAAGTGTAACGATTTTAACTTTTGTGTTTGCAAAGCCTCACTGAATGTATAAAACATGAGGAACATCTGGTCTCTTTATGAAACACTGGAGATATAACAAATGAATTCAAGGGAAAGATATGATCCCAGTTTGATTTTCAAATCCTGTGACCAACTTCTGCTAACTAGACAGAAGCGAGTTTTAACCAGGAAGACTGTGGTTAATTAGGACACAGATGCTTCAGGATGTTGGCATCAGCGTTCATGTGCATATTCCTTCTTATTAGTATTTTATTTCTGTGCTCACAGCAGGCAAAAGTAATGTGCTTTAATTCAATTTGAAGTGCTTGTACATCAAATTGAATTATGAAATATGTTTTAAAACCATAAACCAGTTTAACACTGCTGTAGTTACTACCAGTGGATATAGGATCAGATATTTTGGCAGAAAACAAAAACATTCTACTGATCTGTTCAGTATCAATGTATTTGCGACTTGCAAATAAATTAACAACATATCCTCATTACATGTATAGAAAACATAATATTATATAATCCAATAATGTATATACATATATTATATAATGAGATTATTATTACTCACAAATGAATATGTAAGTAGCATTCTAAGTTTGAAGGAGTTGGAGTTCATTTTAGCTATGTGGTAAACTGTTGTGTGGTATAACTGTATTTTATGAGAACGCCATATCTTTATGTGCTGTCCTGTTATTCCTGTAATATCTTCTGTGTTGTCCAATATAAAAATTTAGTGTCAAATATTTGGTGAAGTAAGAAATGCAATACTACCCCCTGGAATTTTGTGGAGTAGATGTAGTAGGGTACTATATCATACAAATACTCAAGTACAAGTATTTCAAAATTACTTTGGTACATGAACTTATTCATACTTAGTCATGCATGTATTTTTATTTTTGTGAATATAGATTTTAAGGTCTTTTTACAAAACCTCAGAGGGAAATATTGTTCTTTTACTCCTCCACATTTAGTGCACCTGACAGCTGTATTTACTACTTATTGAGCAGTTTTGTGTTTGTTGATGGTGAAAGCATTGGTGGCATCACTTGTTTTATGGCACAGTAAAACATGGATGTGTGACTCCCTTTCTGCAGAGAAGCAAAATATAACAGATGTGGACTGAATGAGCCTATTTCCACACTTGTATATGTACATTTAGAAATTGTGACCCAATCAAAACCACGCAGAGCTCCACAGTTCCTTCTCTGCATGTACACACTGTCTTTGCTCCTGCATGACCATGATGGGGTGGTGGCATGAATTATATTTTCATATTTCACACGTTCAAAAAGCTCCAAATCTGCACAAATCCAAACCACAGGTGACGGCGTGGAGGTCGACGCGATCTCATGTTTGAGTAATGGTCTTAGTCATCATTGAAATCAGACGCCCCCTCCCCACAAACGTGATTGATGAGTATACTCAGAGAGAGGCAGGGGCAGGACGAGGCGAGGGTGATTATGCATAGTGGGAAGCCGCGGCTCCGATGAGCTAATTCACACACTGAGGCTCTCCAAAAGCCATCAGGAGGCACCGAGGATTGAATCATACTTCCTGATATTAGCATAGAGGCAGGAGGCAAAATTGGAGCTAAAAGCATAACTGTGAGGCGAGAGGGAAGCGGAGTCTTGGGTCTCGGGGATCAATGTGCATGAATAATGCTGAGAATACATACCCGAGGAGGATCTCAACCAGCTTAGCTCCGCAGGGGTTTTCATGGTAATTCTTATTTCAGGAAGGTGACAGCAGCATCGCGGCACTCGCAAAGGAGCTTGAGGCTTTGAAAAGACGATTCTCCTCAAAGGTCGTACTGCAATTTGGGATTTGAGTTAGATTTCACATTCACCTTAGCTAATAAATTTCGGATTGAATTTTACATTACTCATTTAAAACTTATTAAATGTTTTTCCTGAAATCCATGCAACATTTTTTTTTACAGTGCTCCAATTCCCTGTTGATAAAGTAAACAACTTAGCTGATTAAAAAAATTTAAAAAAAGTTGTTGACCCACTTGAAGAACTCCCAAGTACGATACAGTGAAATACTCCAGCCTGTAAAGCTCTGTAGCTTATGATTTTCATTCCTCTTGGAAATGCTGGAGGCTCAGATCCTTAACCTCTCACTGCTTGGTTTATGACTTCCAGTGGTTTACGTGTAATTTAAATGAACACCAAGGCGTTTTTTTGCTTCAGTTTTAGCCTTTAGATGCAGCACTCTTTCAACCAGATAGGGATGTCATCATCATCATCAAAGCTTGGCTCATTGATTTTTTTATTTTTGTTAGATGACAGATCCAGAAATGGTGTTAAAATGAAAGCCATGTCAGAAGCTGCTATTGTCCTTAATGTGAAAGAGTCTTTTAGCTGAGATCGATGATGGGGAATTTTTTTTATTGCAGCACTGAGGAGGGAGCCACATTAGCATCTATACTCGTGTGGGAAATACTATTTCGGAAAATGCAAATGTAATGTTCATAGATCCTCCTATATAGCCACTGGTTTGCCTGATTAAACAAAACCATTACAAACTTTAGGGTTCTCATCTAAGACATTTTAACTCCTAGTTCTGTATAGAATAAAATGAAATATCATGTTTCTGATAGAGCTTTGCTACATTCATAAATATACTGCGACAGTGCAAGAAAAGCGTACATACAGTTCATATCTTTTCATTGATTACACAAAGGTTTATATCAGCCTGCAGAGCTGCAGAGACGCAGTGATGTAAAGTCGAGGAGAAAGTTTAGTTTCAAACATATTTGATGTTTTATTTTTATGATAATTTGCACACAGAGCAGTAACAGGGGGGAGATGAATTTGTTACTTAGTTAACCTGTTAATTGGCTCTGGTATGTTAGAATTCAGACGTGTTAGAAGTTACATCTCAGGTATATAGAAGGAGTATAAATAGGACTTAAAACAAAGTGAAGATTTTCATGTGTGATACAGTAAATCACCAGGTGATAACAGGTGGATAACAGATTCTTTTGTTTTTTGATAGATATTTTTGTATGGCTCTACACTGAAACGTTTGACTCATGGCGTAATTGTTCACACTTTAACTTGTCATCTTATACGTGTTATATTTCAGAGGAACTTGTGAAAAATAATGACAAACTTTTTATAACTAATGATTTTGTACAGTTCCATCATTCAATCATAGCAGAATACTGCCAAAAGTAATAATTGCTTTAATGAATGAACAGTTTATTTGTGATTCCAACTCTTTGGCTTTAAAACTGACTAAATCTGCTTTCTTTTCCTCTGTTATATAACAGCATCTAAACTAATTGGCGTGCTACTTAGCATTGGCCTCTTAAAGGAGCTATTTGTTTTGCTATTGCTACATAGCTAACATTAACATTAGCACCTTTTACTTACTAGTCGAGAAGAAACGTTGTGAGTTCGGCATCAAACTTTGTTTCTTTAGTCACCAAGAGCTGTATCCAGTGGTGGAGAGCAACGCCAGTGTCAACACTTCGTCTCTATCACTTCTTTTCTTCTACTTAGTTTAGCAACCAGCTAGCTAGCCAGTTTGCCCCAGCCCATCTGATCACTTTCACATAGTGACTCACCGCAGCCTCCAATCTACCCTGAAGACATAGCGCTGCTCAGAGGGCATGTTATAACCTAAGAGCTTAAGTGAAAACAACAAACTGTCTGCTGGTTTTATAACTGGTTAACAATGGGTTTCAGTTCTAATAGCAAATACTGTTGTAGTCAGGTTTTAAATCTGTTGTGGTTCTCGATAGTTGCTGTTTTTTCTTTTCTTTTCATTTTACATATGAATTAGGCTATTTATGGATACACTTCATTTCCACTTATTGATTGAAAATGTACAATGAATGCTTAAACAGACACAGTATTGAAGGGACAGCATGGAGTAGCATTAACGTTTAAGAAACAGGCAAACACATGATCACACAGAGATGTACAAATAAATGTTTCTTTTAGTAAAATTAATTTTTAACACTAGGGGAAAAAACAATTAAACACAGGCTGAATAGGCTGTAACAAACCAAGATTGGAAACCTGGAGGACATCTGATGTCAGGTGATTCACTTCACCTTCAAGGACCACTGGCTTGATGCAGCACATTGAACTGTCTAGACATGTACACATGATGTGAGCTCTAAGGGAAAATGACAGGCGAAAGGAAGTAGTTTTCACCACGTTGTTGTTTTATTTACTTTTTCAAACTAAAATCTATGCATATTCTGAAAAGGAACAAACTGATATTGTATGATTCACACGACTCACATCTGCTTTAATACCTTTGTCTCACAAATGCATTTAATGAGCCTTTTGTCAGGCTAGTCTCTAAATATCTCCTGTAATGTATGCACACACAGGGACTGGAAAACCAGACATAGCTGCTTATAAAAAAGCCCTAGAGTAAGATTATGCTTTCAAAGTACCGTCTGATACCTTATTGATCCCTAAAGAAAATAAATCTTGTTGGCAGGGTGGTCAGGATCAGCAGATCTGTTTCTTCTCTTCTTTTTTTTTAGCGCAGGGCCCTTGAACCAGACAGAGGTTCTGTAATTTGTTCAAGGACACTCTTCAGACACTGTCAGAAGCTGTACCTTTTGAATCAATAATGTGACCTCGACACATGCACGATGCAGTTTCACGTGTTGTATGTGCTAAATGCAATCTGTGCATACACCAAAAGCTTTACTGAACAACACCTAAAAACTTATTAATTGATTATCCAAGAGACTGGATCAATTTTTGTTTATGTAACCAGCAATATGTTATATAAAAATCACGCATAAGATCTCCATTAGAATTTTTTGAACTGGGTAGAAAAATTGACATGATAATTAAAGGTAAAAAATAAATGCATTCATTTATTTTCGTTATTTAAGGTATTAGAAATTCACTCACAGGCATCAGACTCAGCCATTTAAAATTGCATATATTTACATTATAAACAATGAGTTTTCTGCAAGTAGCACTTGTAACCTTAATTAATAAAAACACTGCAGTTTTCCAGTGCATACTGGATGAATCACATTGCTGTGATAGCAATATGTAGCTTACTGAGTATTATACATTTTTCACTCAGTGGTTTATTTACTTCACTTTGCCTGAAATCTTGCAAATTCTCTGTTATCTTTGGCAACACCTATAGCAATAGCCTACATGATAATTGCAGGTTTGTTTTTGAACCACACTTTGAAAACGTCACCAACACAAAGTAAGTGACATGTAGGTAACACAGTACAGTGCATACATCAGCTCCTCTGAAACGTTCTCTACATAACCATTTTAAATTCGGCCGCTCCATCTGGAATTGAAATATATTTCTCACGGTAGACCTCACCCTCTCTTTCTAGTGTTTTTGCCTCCCCTGTGGGTGTGTAGTGTCCTTGGTGTTGCTGGTGGAGGGCCACCCTGCCGCCGCGTCACCTCCATGACTCATTACTGCAGCGACTCCAGAGTAATTGCTCATGAAGTTCTGCAATTCTGCGCCCTCCGTGATCTCTGGCACGCGACCAAATGTGCCACCCCGAGCTGTCGCAGGTTGTTAGAGCACGCTCCAACAGAAAGTGCTCATCTGAAGAGCCAGAGGAAGCAATCAGACCTAAACTCCATTCAAAGTCAGTTATCATGTAATGAACCTCATGATGAAAGTGACAGCTGAAGTGATATTGTCATGGTGAGATTTTATTTTAACAGGGTGGAAATGATTTTGGGTTGTTTTTCATCTCTTTTTTTAATGAAATCTTTGATAGATGGGGCTTATGACTTCATATTATTTTTGGAAAGCTTACTGGGATTTGTATCTTTATGTATTATATACATTGCTGTTTTTATGTAACGTTTTTTTTCATTTTCCAATCCGATTGTCCATGATTCATAGTGTCATTTATCCAGTTGAATGTGCTTTGCTGATACTAAGAAACCCTCCAGGAAACGCATGTGTCGGTGACCTGTATTCTGTGTGTGGATGGATGGTTTGTCTCGTCCTTGGTGCCAACCTCAGAGCTGATAAATGCGGCCTGTCCCTGTTCGCTCATCACCAAGGCCAGACTCTGTGAGGCTGTCTTCCAACGATAATGGTGGCGAACGGGTGATAAAGCACAGGAATGATGTACCTCAAGCCTCTGTTTCCCATGTACCCCAGAGAGTTAGTGAGGTATGCTGTGGATGGGAGGAGGTGGGGGTCTGTAGCACATGAGAAATCATTCTGCGTTTCTGTCCATTTTTTCCAAATCCTTCAACCACTGACATGTTTTATATTCCCACTTCCTCTGGTGGCTGATGGGTCTACATGTCCACATTAGTGTCTCCACTTCACTGAATTTCAGTTTATTCCTTCAAATCAATTTTAATTGCTCTGTTGGCTGTATTCACATTTAATTTCCACATAAAATTGCACAAAAAATTGACATAATTACTATAAACAAGCCTCAGGTAATAAAGCTGGAAAGCTTGTTGTTCTATACACTGAAACACATTAACACTGTAACCACTGGCACCATCTGAAGTCCACGGGGGGTGAATTTTTATACAATTCACCTGTTTACATTTTATTGAGACTTAAAGTTTTGCGTGATTGAGGGCATGGCTGCTTTGAGTGACAGGTGGTTAAGTGTATGCTTGCCACATACCAGCATGCATGGTGAAGCAGCTCACTCTGAGCTTCAAAACCGCTCTTTAGAAAACCGTGAGTGACGTCACGGAGGCTACATCCAACTTAATTTACACTCTGTGGCTACAACAAGTTCCTCAGTATGAGCTAATGTGTTGACATCACTGGCGCTGCTCCACACCTGTCCCCTTACGTGACAGGCAGACAGTCAAGTGTAGCCTGTGTCACATCTTGTCAGTTAAGTCCCTTTTGTCTTCTTCCCTCATGTCTCAAATCATGTTTCCTGTTTTATTTTGATACTCGCCTCTTGTCTTATTCCAGACCCCTGCACTTCCTGCCCTCCTGTGCTTCCCTCCTGTGTGATTACTTGACCTCGCCCTAATGTGCTGCACCTGTGTGTCATTGTCTCCCTTGCCCCAGTGTGTTTAGTCTCAGTGTTCCCTTCACTCCGTGCCAGTTCGTCTTGTCCATTTGTGTCGGAGTTCTAGCCTTTCCTCTTCCTGTTCGGCTGCACATCTATTTCTAAGTAAAGACTGTTACTTTACCTGCTGAGTGTCGAGTTCTGCTTTTGAGTCTACTCTCTGTTTTCAGCCGTTACAACCTGATTCTCCCGTGTTATTTTTACTGATGTGATGGGAGAAGTAGAAATTACTAAAATGCTTTAGATGCACATTCCCGATCTGATCCCGGATTTGAATCTGTCTCTAAATGCTTCACATTCTCACAAAAGTTTTTGATGATGAAATAGCTTATCAGCTTTAGATGGATAATATGGCTAAATTTAAATGGGTTCTGTGATATACAGATCACTTTCATATGAAATGTACCTTCATCGTGGTGTTGACATAATGAGACCAAGTAGATCATTTTCCTCTGTTACTGGAGATGTGTTTCTACTGTTAACTCCAAGATAAACATCAAATACATGTTTCCAGTGAGTTTTCTATCCACTTTATCAGGTTCTCATTTATCTTTTGTTATTCAAAGGTAAACAGATCGTACTAATACAAAAGACACTGTGACACATTTAAGCCACTAAATGAATGCACAAGGACTGAAAAGGAAAGGGCTCCGTGTCTTGCACAAGGATACTTTAGAGGAGATTTTACTTCATTCAGCTATGAACTCAATCATTCAACCCACACTGGTTGTCTTTTCACTCTCAGCAATGTAGAAGCAAGCCTCTGTGCTGAACAAGGCCTTCTCCTCCTCCTCTCTCCAAAGTGCTGTCAGAGATCTCCAAGGACAGCCATGCTCCAAAACCCAGACCGGCCTCCCTGATAGTCGAGAGTTGTGAAGAACCATCACAGACAGCTCACTTTGAAAAGTGACTCAGTGCTGCTTTAACTTTTCAAGGTCTGACATTGATTGAAACTTAGTGTGGGAGTTCAAACACAGCCACAGATCTTTTAAAGCATCACGATGCAGCCATGACCTTTTAAGAAGTTGGAGAGATGTGGATGTGAACAACTTTTTGTATGTAAAACACTCACACAGACACGTGGTTGGTTACTTCTGCCTCAGCAACATTTTTCACCCAGTCAAGGCAAACTCAAAAGCCAGAAACTGCACGAGGGAATGATCAAATCCAAAACCACCAAGATGATTGTGTTGTCCCGAAGAAAGCATGACAGGCTGTGCTGTACAGTTGTTTAATGGCTTCCTGGTCAATGTTCCCGGCTAAATCACCAACTAGTCAATCCTCAGTTGGCAAGTAAACTTAAGAAATCTTTATTTGACCTTCATTATTTTGTTAGTTGATAAGTGTCAGGCCACATTCTGCGTCTCCTGGTGTTCATCATGGACAGTCATTGACCCACACTGAGGCAGAGTTTTGCAGTGGCCACAAACGCACAATGACCAAAAATAATTTTACTTTTTTACTTATATACAAAGCAGAGGTGTATAAATTGATGATCGCATCATGATTTGTTGTGTTTATAGCACCATGTTGGCAGGAATACCTTGAGTGAAAATGTATGCTGCTAGCATCGAATTCAAGCTGTGACTACACACTTTATTCCAATTAGTTTATCTAATGGATTAAACACTAATGACCCGTACTATGTTCCTAGGTGCTTGGCACAAAGAATTGAACCAAAACACAAATGTAGTCAACATGCTCCATGGGCCCATTGGCCACTTGAAGGCAGAAGAACTGCCACCCAAGCTGACAGACGCATAGCCAGACATATGTCGCCCTATTTACTTGTTATGATTGACATGTTAATTATCTATTTAAATGTCCAGCAGTCATAGAGCTACATTAGCATCCACTGGAGTTGTTTCTGTCTGTATATTAGCCAATATTCACTCTCCTTATAGCTCATTTTTGGTCTCCACCAGCTACATTTGGCTCTGTAGCTGCTACATGTTCCATTTCCTTCACCGGCCAGTCACTAACTGTGTGTGTCTGATGTTTGATGCTGGGTTGATGAGAACGGGAAGAATGAACATCACTGTAATTGGGCTGTAAAACTAAAACTGCGCTAAAAGAGGCTTTTGTTTGTACTGTTGTCTCATGATCCGAGGGCTCCAGCCAGAGCTGCTCAGAGATTTGAGATGCAACAAATGAGGAACATTGAAAGACCGAAGAATACAGCAAATACTTTCAGTCTGCTCTCTCTGCACCCACTCATGTTCTTTTCTGCTTTTATGGTAAGCTTCCATTGGTGGTCTTTCCACTGGGTTTTTGAGCCACCTTCCTGCCCAGCCCGGGGCAAGAGGCTGATGATGATGATGGTCTATTACGCCTGGTGAGGGCCGTGGGGGTTGAAGCAGAGACCCATTGGTCAGCAGCCGTGGGACTGCTGAGGACGGTGACAGATGGGAGAGCAGGAACACAGAGTCCTTGAGCTGGTCCCGCTGTTTTCTCTCCCTTTCCCTATCACTTTTTTTTCTGCAGTATCTCCCATTTTCTCTCTCACGGTCACAGTAGCCTTGTCCTTTTATTTCATCTTTCTTCCTCCATTATTCTCTTCTCCTCATCTTCATCTCTCAATTTCCTTCTCCACTTTTCCCTGATGTGGATTTCTCAATGATTCCCTTCACTGTCCTTTCTGTCTGTCCGTAACTCCTACTTTCTCTTTTTATAATCCGTCCTTATCGCAGAATTTTCATTTTTATTCTGTCACTTTTTTTTAAATTATGCTCTCCCATTATTCTCTCCCATTCTCTCCCAACAATTTGCTCTGTTGTAGTGGAAGTAATCTTACTCTCATTCCAGTTAACTTTATTCCTCTGCCCTTGCTTTTGTTTCTATCTTCATTTTCAGTCCTTTCTCCCTCTTTTTCTTTCTTCGTCCTTCTGCGTGAGCCTCTGGGCTCCACTGGGAACACTCGGGATGAAATAAGCAAATTCTAAGTCACGCGCACCCATACACACACACACATACACACACTGACACACACAAGTTGAAACGCTCTTGGAGCCCAACTGCACCTGGATGACACACACTCTATCTTACTGCAACAGCATTCCCGTGCACACACATAATATGTGCACAAGTCACATAGTGGGAAATTAAGAGCTGGACATTTTGTTCTCATTCTACAGACACCAAACATACACACACACACACACACACACACACACACACACGTCTAAATACTCTCTCCTCATGTTTTTAAAAATCCAAATCTAAC
The DNA here is from genome assembly GCF_002260705.1 of Seriola dumerili. NCBI lineage: Eukaryota > Metazoa > Chordata > Actinopteri > Carangiformes > Carangidae > Seriola > Seriola dumerili. Next base: position 9,997,099 of record NW_019174586.1, read on the forward strand.
ACCAGTCTTCATGTAACACGTGACAGTCTGATCCACTGCGTGACACGACCATCTATAACTTCCAGACTTTTTCCTTTTCAAGTTCTACCCTTCTACTCTTTCATTTCTACGCCAAGCAGAGGAGGCCTTCTCCCACTTTAAAATTAACCCCCAGGCCTCAGCTGACCTAAAAAAGCCCCTTTAAAGCTGCAATGAGTTAGCACGGATAACCAGCTCTCCACACTCATGGCAGCCATGTCACTGTACAAGTTAAGGACTGTACTGATACTGTAGTGGAACTGAGTGACTTAAAACCTGGATTTAGCCACGCTAGCAGCATGTCTCAGGGGATGGCGATGTCAGTCTTTCAGTCAGTTGGTCCGCCGCTTTTGGTTGCAAGTGAAATATCTCAGAAAGCTAATGAAAGTTCTGCCATGAACTCGGTTCCCACAGGATGAATCCCAAAGACTGACGATCCCCTGACTCTTGCAGCCCCACCAGCAGGCTGACATTTGTGGTTCAGCTTGAAATGTCTCAACAACTGGGATCGATTACCACGCAACCTTTTTATTCAGCACCGTCACATCAAATGTTCAATTTCTCCAAAACTTTGCATTACAACAGCTAGCATGACTGTAGCCTTTTTTATCTTTTTGTCATGATAGAAACACCTCCGTGTTTCATGTGTTATCATTTTACATTTGTACATCTGTAATGTTTTTAAGAGGAGGTTTTAACTAATTGAACAAAATGAGATTTGATGGGGCTTTGGATTTTTGCAGAAAAGAATCACAATATATTTTTAATATTTTAATAATATAATTTTAATATATAATTTTTTATTGTGTACACTGCTCACACACATTTCCTACATAAATATTCAACTTTCTACTGTGCGTCTCCGGTTGCCCTGCTTCTCTGGCGCACAGTTCGACAGTCTCTAGGTGCGTTTCCATTAACCAGTTTGAAATTGAATTGAAATTCGAAACAACTCTCAAACGTCACAAAAGTTTTATTTGTATGACATCACTCAATGGAAACACAGACCATTTGCGATTGTGTTTTGTTGACTTTTCTAAAAAAAAATAAAAAATCACATCTATTTTGTCTAAAACTGCAGTGGAAACCTGGTTTCTGATGGACTACTGTGGCCCGTGTCTTCCTCGTTCATGTTTGTTTTTGTGTTTTTGTGTGTGTGTGTGTGTGCGTGTGTCTGCATGTGGCAGTCCTCAGAGGTGCATTTAAAGGGAGAGTGTGACTAGTCAACGAGCAGCAGCTGATCAATCAACTTCACTGACACTGATCACATGAGCCGTCTCCACACCTCTCTCTCTCTCTCCTGCAGCTGCATGCTGACCACGCCCACCCCCACACATTCATATCAATGTAAACCCAAGGTTTGTTTGTAGTGAAGACAATCTGAGCCACAGTCTTAAGATCTTAATCGGTCACATGATAACAAACATTATAGATCACAACAGGTAGCATAAGTTCAAAATAATAATAACAATAATAATATAATTAATAATAATAATTTAGAACTAAAATCTTTCTTTCCAGTGCCACTTTAAAGTAAACAAGTTGCTTTATACAACAACAGAATTTGTGTTGAGGAATGAGTTATTCATTGTGTCTTCTAATTAAGTACGTTTCCGGTGTTTTTCTAAGCGAAGCTGAGATTCTCAGCTCCTCCTCTGGAGCTTTGTTGTTTTGCTTGGCGCTCCCAGACTCCACAGCTGGCAGCATTCGATGACACCGAGGCTTTTGGGAACGGGCGACTGTCTCGCGCTGCTACACGGCAACTTTGTCACAATCAGACAAGCTAATTAGCCTTGAGCATTGAAATCAGTCATGTGGAGGTTTGGGAGAGGCTCGGCTACATGTGGGATGTGGGAGATGTAGATGCATCAGTTTCAAAGAGGTAAAATCATCATAAGTAGACCAGAGATGAGATAAAAAATTTGCCTAATTTTTGAGCTAGACAGCACCTGCACTGTGTAACCTCTGACAAAATTTAACACAGTTTAACATACTTCACCTATCACAACTGCATGCATCAGATTGTCGACTGAATTACTCTAGGTAAAAAAAAACTAAAGTATGTTCATATTATAACCCATTTTTATTGGCATTTCAGTATGAATTAGCATTGCAGTATCAGTGGTAATGCTAATGAGCAGGTGAGAATAGGTCGTGATGACAGGAGCGTGGGAAGATATATCTAAAAAAAAAAAGTATCAAGGTATAAAGTCTGCTGTGCTAGTTTTTAATTTGTAGCTGCAGATTCTGTAGTTGAACAAGTTTTTCATTTTCTCTCTTCAGTTTGGCCAAAGAACTATTTATTATCCCTGAAGTGATGGATATTCACCCTCAGAGTCCCACTCGGCTTCTGCTACTCATACCAGATTTGGGAAACCTCCTCAGGCTACTGGCAGCAAACTCAGAAAGAAAGTTTAGTCCCATTCAGCAGTTTTAACTTCAGCCTGCGGCAAAGACAATCTGTGAGACGTATCGTTATCAGTGTTACTGCAAGAAAGTAACTTTCCGGGCCTCAGCTCTATGAATGCATATAAACATGTTATTATGAAAAACTAAATGTTCCTTGGTGTGAAGGAAATTTTTCTCACTTCCGGTGTTCATCTTGTTTTTCGAGGCCTCACTTATGGTCCCAGAATCACTGCATTTTTACAATAGGTTACTGTTTAGACACCGTTAGACTGATTGTGTCAGGACTCTGTTCATTACACTCATGGACTTCGTGTTTTACTTTGAAATTTGTATGCGCTCATGTTCTTTGCTTCGCTTCCTGTATATAAGGTTGTGCAGTGATCCAGCCACCAATCGTCCACACCTGTTTTCAGACGCACCTGCTGTTAATCAGCTCATCAGTCAGTCAGTAGCTTTATACACTCCTGTGTTTCACGCACTCTTTGACAGGTTGTCATCACCACCTCCGTGTGCTTTGCTCTCTGGCGTTCATGCCTAGTAATCTTAGAAAGGGAATGACCCGGTTTGTATTTTTGGATTTCTGTCTTGCCCTTGCCTGATTTGTTTGCCTGGTTTTCGGACTGTTTTACTGTGTATGTTCCTGCCCGCCTTACTGGATTAAAGTTTGGATTAAAGTTTGGATTTTAGACTGGACTGTGGTGTGTCTCCTCTCTGCGTCTGAATCTTCTGCTATCCAGTGTATCCAGTACAGATAGTAGACATCCGGAGACACTTTTATCCTCCGTTGCTAGGGTAACTAATGTCTTATAGATAAGGGGTAGTGAAAAGCATAAGCTTAAAGAATACTGCCCAAATCTAGTTATTGTTGAGGATGAGCTCAGTATGGGAAAGGACAAAACGTAACGTTAATTGGTAAGAATAACTCATCATGTGGTCATCATGTTTTCTTCGGCTCACAAGAATTTGAATCACACTCGGTGCTTGAGAGGAATCTCGTAGCTTGCCCTCAGACCAGAGGTCACTGGGCTCAACATATCTGATGACTTCATGTCTTACATAAACTGATTCTATGTGATGCAGACATTGAGAAAGCGCCACCTAATGTCCACTTAATGCATATCGTGTTACTGTCAATGCTGCACGTTACGCTGACATGAAACAGCCTCGAGATCATGAACATATTGTCAACATACCACCATGTTAAGTGTTGGGAACACCAAAGAGTTCATGAAAAGCACGAAACATCAATATGTCTGCTTATTAATTAGCTGTCACCCCGCTCCGTATGACCGAGAACCGGGGCTCATCCCGGTCCGTCAACGCGGCACGTTCGGACTGCAGCCAAGAACCCCAAGGTCAACGCTGTCTCATCAATTTCACGGCTGAAGCAGATGGCTGTGTCTTTGAGTTCTTTACTCCAGAGAGCCTGCGAGGCGAAGCGTAGCAGCTGAGCACGGACCGCGGTGCAGACAGAGGCGCTAGTAGTGAAAGGAAGCGCGCTGAACTCAGGGCGGCAAGAGAGACGGGCCTATTTCAAATTTGACCGGTGTGGTTCCAGGAGGTCCACTTCTCATTAAAATCAATTTCTTTGCTGCAAGTTGGAAGTGAGCAGAGGAGCCATGGGTTCAGGGTGCGTCAGGGCCACTGTTAGAGCACTGGCTTGTTTCCAGCCATTGAGCTGGAAAGAGGAACTAATGCCTCTGGAGTGAGAACGCACAGCCAGATCCCCGTGTAGAAGCAATGTGCAAAAGCACTGCAGGAGCAGCTCAACATGGAGGCTGACACTCAAGAATAGTCTGTGTCGGGCGCCCTGCTAGCTCACCTGGTAGACCGTGTATCACTAACAAGGCTGAGTCGCCCCGGCATCAAATAAAATAAGGCAAAGTTAAAGAAAAAAACAACCTGGTCTGTGCAACATGCTGATTTGAACTGTGACCTTTCAGGTTGTTATAGTTTAAAGGATAATACCAGTATTCTCAATGTTAATGCAGCTGATAGTGAGATTTTATGTTCTGTAAGGCCAAATAACTCTTCATATGAAGGAGAGTTGTGTCTGCTGTAGCCTACATTTCCCATCTTTTTCAATTAAAATAAAGCATTAATGTCAAAATAAATGTAATAAGAGAGACTGTGTTTTAAACTACTGTTTCCTGTGGAGACATGCATCTCCTCCTGTGTGTGTGTGTGTGTGTGTGTGTGTGT